>NC_040036.1:56200418-56414792 GCF_003713205.1 Coffea eugenioides | reverse complement strand
TTCTTTGCAAAGCAGCTCTTCATAAGGAATAATCGGCATTTTTCCAAGGCAGGCATAATGATGGCTAGCTTCGGCTCCAAAAAGATACCAATCAGTAGTTACAAAATTTACTACCTCACCACAGTTGAAGCCTGCAGAAAACAAAACGAGAAAATGCAATCACCACAGTTACATATCTCGATACGTCCTACCATGAACGAACACCAACATACCATAAAAAAAAAATCACACACGCCATGACTAAATCCAGCGTGATATGCTCTTGGAAAGGTAATCACAAACTCCCTTGGCATTTGCACAGCCTTGTAAACAGGGACGCTTATATGACAATTAATTTACAGTCTACTAAATCAAGCAGCCCAGCAAATAAAGGAAATCAACAAAATGCAAAATTTGTCAACAATTTGTAAAAACAAAAATTGCAAGTAAGTGGATAGAAATTTTATTTACCTAATAACAGAAGAAAACCCTTCATACCAACTCCTGTGCTTGCGTCTTCGCAAAATTCCTAATTTCAATCTGAAATGTCAAAGGTTAAACAAACACAAGAGCGTGAGTTAGTATGATATTCATAAAAATCTAGCTGCTCAAAGAGAACTTCAATTACAACTAAATTTCACAGATTAACATTAAAAGAAATTCAGATAAAAAGGAAAAATAAGGGGAATTGACATTTTATCGAACAGGTTATAGACAACAAATCTATAACAAAATAGTCACATGAATCAAGTAGACAACCGAGAGGAATAAAGCTAAACAACAAGTGTACTCAAATCATAAACTATTACTACATCCATTTCAATCTCAAACAAACGGGACTAATGTCAATTACATTATCTAATTACTCACAAAATAAAAAAATTACCATGCAATTACATACCTTCAATGGGAAAGCAAGGATAGTTTGTTTGTGAAAAGATTCAGCAGATACTGTCCAAACTAATGTAGATACTGACCAAAGAAAGATTGCTGGCAGTTCTGATTAAGATCATGGGAGTGATTAAGCAGAAGCGTCAACCCAAATTGAAAAGAGACCTACTCCTCCTCTTTGTTATCCGGTTCAAAGTTCAAATTGCAATGTCAGAGAAACGCTGACCCATTAAATACGCAACCATTGTAAGATCACATACTCAAACCGCCACTGTTCAACCTTCAAACCACCCAAAAAGGCCATAGTTTCCCTTCTTAAAACTCGGTACGCTCACCGTTTTCTCAAACATCCCAGACAGATACTACTTCCAACTTACAGCTACAAAAACTCCAAGTGTTTTGGTCAAAAGATAATTTGCCAAGATAGCTTGTTTGCGGAGAGGTGAGAGAGATAAGAAGAAGAAAATTTTCACTAAGTCTTTTGGCCGGCAAAATGAAAGTTTTGAATATTTCACTAAGTGTTTTGGCAAATGAATCTTCCGCCAAAATCAAACGATACTGTTTTGTGTCTTTTTTTTTGGTACATCTCATATTTTCTCAAGTGTCACGATAGGTGGTCTAAAGGCACATTATTATTTTTATATCAGATAAAATAAAAAAAATTAGATATATATTAATGAGTTGATAATAAGTGTCATGATAGGAGTGTTATAATGATACAAACCAGCAAGTCTTCTTATAGGCATGTCAGAAAAGGTCATTTTTGTTGTAGTGGTCGGCCTATGAATTTGGGCGTCCCCCATGTACATTTGAGAGTCGAGGAGATTCACTCCAACGACGTATGCAGCCATAGCATACAATTTCATTTCATTCAAGCATTTAATCATTTCATTCCATTCAATCAAGTCATTAATAATTCATTCATTTCATGTCAATCATGAGTCATTCTTTTCAAATAAGAACGAGTGTGGTAAAGTATACACTCGCCTCTATTTTCAAAATCTCCAAACAATTATAGCAATTAAGCATGTATCAAGTATTCAGGAGTTCAAGTAATCATGCACTTGACACTCACCAAGTAAACAAGGAAGAAATGTCACTTGAAGTTCAGGCGTTCACTGTGGGATCCTCTTGAAGGTCCTCGTGCGAGCCTGAGCAATTAATAGTGAACTATCATGTATAAACCCCAATTATCACGAATGATTGTACCGTAAAGCGAGCCTAAATTACTGGCGAATCAAGGCTCAAAAGTGGGGTTTTTAAAGCACAAGAGAAATCGAGAGAAATCGAGTTTTCATCTTTGAAATCAAGTGTAAAACGTTCAAGTGATATCGAGGGGAAAAGGAGAATTCGAAAAACTCCATTTCCTTAAGTTTCGAAAATTTCAGCTTTGATACGAGATTTTTAAAAAATCGTATCTCATTCATTACAAGTTCAAAATTGGAAAACTTGGTACCGTTGGAAACTTCTTCCAAAGTACTAAAAGTTCCTAGAATACACTTTCCCATGATTCCCAACGGAAGGCATTCAAAAATTGGCTCAAAGTTACTGTTTTAGGCTTGCGAGACAGTTTTGAGGTTGGTTATTCGCCAACTTTGGAAATTCGGCAAAATTCACAGAATTTGAACTAGCCTCTCAGATTTGAAACTCAATTAGAGTTGTAATCAAAGTTTAAAACAAAACAAGAGGAACAAGAATTGGAGTTTTGAGCACCAAGATATAGTGGCTCAAAGTTGCTGAAAAATTGAGACGGTTAGGCAAATTTCCAGGTTCAATTTACAAACTTTGGGACTTTGTTTGAGCATCGAAATGAACTCAGAATAGCACCAAATTTGGTAGTATTATACTAACATATGAGGGCTATTCCTCTATCAATTTTCATGGAAAAATACGCACAGAAAGTTGGTTAACCAGATCACCAAATTTTCCAAATTTTTGAGGCAAATCTGCCTTGTACATGAGTTTTCCGTTTTCAAAACGTTTGGCCAACAAAAATGTCTTAAACATGGTCCATTTGTGTATTTAATGTCTAAGAAACATCCAAGATGCATTTGGTAGGTAATTAACACCAAGAATTTCGAAACAACAAGTCCCAATCAAGATTTAGACATTTACTAGCCAAAAGAGGGTTTCAAATCATTGAGTCAGTTTCAGATTTCGGCCACAACTCACTCAATTCAACTTGGAATTGAGCATGGTCAGTGGCGTTGAAGACTAGAATCATAAAGCTACAATTTCTTAGAAGAAATCATTTCCAAAATCTGTCCACAGCTAGCTCATATTTGAGCATCAATTCGTAGCTCAAAACAGAGCTCCCAGTGTAGACGCGAAACAGGACAGTCATGTTCAAACGATTGGTATGGACTACTCAGGTGGAATCAGAATGTGCATTTTATACCGTTAGAAATCTGGGAATATCTAGTTTCCAGTGCCACAAACGTCACTCGATTTTGACATTGGAGCAAAATGTTATAGCTGTTTGAAAAACACTGCCTGAGCAGTTACGGGAAAAATTCCAGTTTTGTTAGACTTCCGAAATCACAACATTTGGCCAACCAAATCATGAAATGTTTTGATGAAACTTTGTACACAACCTATATTACACATATACATCAGGAACAGGTCATTAGAACCACCAAAAATGCACTAAAGGTCACGGGAATGACAGGGGCAGAAATGGAAAAATTTCTCTCTTCACATCCTTTGAGTTTCCGCCAACAACACAACATTATTCCACTAGATTAAGCACTAAACCAACATTAATAACATCATAACTCATCAAATCAATCCATCCAACCATAGTGGGAGTTCATAGAGTCCACACATCAACTTTCCAACATAAATAAAGCTACCCACATGCATGCATGAGCTTATATGTGCAATAGAACTTCCATAAATCAAGATTTTCAAGGTTGATCATCACTTACTTTTGTTGGTGACTTCAAGCAGAAATTTTGGTCCAAAGATGTTTAGGAAAAGCCGTGGAAATGAAGCTCTTTCGGTAGCTTAAGATGATCACAAAGTACTTAGCAAAGTGTGGTTAAATTTTGGTGTGATTTGGTGGAGATTTGATGAAGAAATGAAGAAGAAATTGGAAGAGCTTTGGGGTTGTTTTTCTTCTCCTTTGGCCAGCTGGAATGGAGTGAAGAGAGAGAGAGTTTTGATCAAAATGAAGCTTCCAAGAGAAGCTTTAATGTGTGGTCCAAAATTGAGTAAAAGTCAACTCTCCCTCGCGCGCAGGCGCGCGTTTTGTGCTCGATTCCTCTCAAGTTTGTTTCATTAGTGCACTAAACCTCTAATGCACTTGTATTCATACTATTATTATTTACTCTTAATGGTCTAGAAATAATGGTCTTAAGTCCCTCAATTAAATTGCGCGTGTGAAAACGCGTACTTCCGATTTGTGCGCGATAAAGTGGAATTTTCAAGAAATTCTTATAACGATAGTATCACTAACTAATACTTGAATACTTAAACATAAAAATACCTATTTTAAGGCTAATGTACAAGTCTCCAATTTTCCAAGTTTATTGTATTCTCGAATCGATTATTGACTCCAAACACGCATTCACTATTTTCACTTAACGAGCTTTCAAAAATTAAATTTTGAAACAAGTCACTTTAAAAATATAACTAAACTATAGATCCATATAATTAGGTCTAAAAAGGTTAGAAAATAATATTCAGGGAAAACAGGCAATTAAATATTTAAATAAGCTCGAAATAGGAATTTAAAATAATAAATTTTGCGAGTCCTCACACGGGGGACTAGGTTCGTGACTTGAATATTCCTTCTTATAGAAAGAAGAACGAGCGTGCTATGGCAAAAAAGTCATACTCGTTCGTTTCCCTTATTCGAAGGATGACTCACTAACCTAATCAACCAAATTAGCTAATCTACTTTCCTAATTGCCTAAATGAAAATGCAAATCTAGATGTCATGAATCGCATAAGGGAAAGGGAAATATAACATGCAAAATGAAGAAAGAGTCTTAAAAGTAAAACATGCATGGAAATGTAGTGAGGCATGCAAAATGTGATTCTAGCTCATGAACGGCTCTAACGGGTCTAACGTTGGATTAGCCCATATCTAAATGCTTCTCACAAGCATTGGACTAGTGAAAAATCGGAAGAAAGGGCCACAACTAGCGTTGGACTAGTGTGGTGACATCACGTATTTATTATAACTACATGAATCATATAAAACATAATAAAAGCCAGTAAATACATAAATCACATAGAGCACATAGCACATAAACATGATATCTAGATGCAAAGAATCTAAGAAAGCGAGTACACATGTAAACACACAAGCATGCAAGCACACACAAGCAAATAAAAGCAAATAGAGACCTAACTATTATATTTGGGGCCCTAACTACAATCTAAGGGGGGGAAGAATAAAATAATAAAATAAAACTCTAACTATTACATGTTCTATTTAAATATATATCTTGAACCCCCTAACTATTATAATTTGGCATTGAAATTGTGACGCCCCCACTTCTCCCTAAGGTGAACCAAAGGGTATCCGCGGAACGCCTGCCCAACTCTCGCCAGGACTCAAGGCAATATTCATTCAAGCTTTGTGACAACCCCACCTCTCCTTAGGGCGAACCCTAGGGTATCAGCGGACTGCCTGCCCAACTCTCGCCGGGGCTCAGTCGATCAAAGAACTAACAACTCAAAATAACTGATGAAATAACTTCAAAATAAAGCGTACAAACCCTAAAGGCCTATAAACGTCAAGCCAACTTTCCAAACTTAAAATGGCAAGCTAAAAGTCACACTTACCACTCCACACTATAATTACATAACATAAGTTGAACTTGTGAATTTAAGTTTACAAAAGTCAAAAGTAAAGTCATCTTAACCAAAGGTTACAAATTCAAGCAAAATAAAGCTAAGAAAGCTCTCGACCGTTAGTCCATCCCCGATTTGTTAAGGAAAACAAAGGGAGTGGGGTGAGCTAAAGCTCAGTGAGGTTCCAAGTAAAGCAAGTAAACACATAGACAAATTGGAGCACAAAATAACCAAATAAACTATCCAATGGCAGGGTAGTGCAAACACAGTTTAATGCAAGGATACGGTGGCTTTCAAAAGCCAAAATCCCCTTGAGCTTGATCATAAATGTCTCCGTTGACTCTCCGTCAACACTTGTATAAACAGAATATCAAGTCCGTAGAATACCACTTTCACCGATCTACGTCCACCAATCAACCCCCTACCGGGCCCGCACTACATAAACAGTAGTTAGGTAATACTCGAGTATACCAGTTTCCAGTGTTCAGTAATCACTCCCCAAGGTTTATCGGCCTTCTCGACCAAGCCCTTGTTGGCTTGATAGAACCGACTCACCTATGAGGTTGGGTACCCAAACAGTAGTAGTAGTTGATGGAATATCACCCAAACAATTCAAATACAGTCACATATAGAGAATTCACATTTCATAATAGCAGTATACAGAGCCTCAGTGGAAAGTGAGGGAGGACGAGTGCGATAAAGTACACACTCGCCTCCATTTTTATCAAATCAGGGTTTGGCTCAAACAGTCATAAATCAAGTATTCAGATATTTCACTTAAGCAGGTAGCACGTAGTAGAACACTCACCTGTCAAGCAAAGCAGTAGTCAAACGTCAAGTTTCTCAGTTACGACCACCTTCGTTTCTCACCCCTAGGGCAACGAGTGAAAATTGTTAACCATTAGGTTCATGGCTTACTAAGTTAGGCTCATTAAGAGACCAAGTGAGTAGTCTAAGCTACTTAATCCATCACACATATAAGGTCCAAACCATGGTAAAATTTCATGAGAAAACAAGTTTAATAAGTGCATGAAATTTCGGCAAAAGAAAAGTTTCGTTCAAGCTTAAGAGTTTCTTCTCGGGTTGAACAGTCTTGCCCTGGCAGTCTTAGGAAAACGGTCATAACTCACTGTAGAAAAGTCAGAATTAGGTGCCGTTAGTGGCGTTAGAAACTAGACTCGAAGGGATTTCCAACAGTACCAAACTCACACTGTGGTTCATCCCCTATCGACAACAGTAACTCAGATAAAGTGGCTGTTTTTCCAACCCTGGATCAGCATTGACCGTATTCCAAACTACTCTAGTTCTAGGTGCTAACTTCATTAGTTTTGATCCAAATTCACCCAAATCACTCCTCAAGGGATCATATACAAGGAGTCAAGTCACCTAGGATCAATGGAGTTCACAATGCAAAACACAAACATGATTTAAGGCAACCACAATAGTCTCATAATTACAAGAATCCAAAACAGTCTACTAATGGTTCAAAATCACCACTTTACTTGCTTCAATTCCATTCCAACTCACTCATAGGCTTAACCAATAGTTAAGCTAGTTTATTAGGCTTGATTAGGGCATAATTGAACAACAAAATCAAGGGAAATCCCTTCCTTCAAGAACCGGCCAGCCAAGAAAAGAGCAAACAGCCCACAATTTCCAATATTTGTTCAACCTTCATTCCTGCATGATTTCTCTTAATATAACATATCAAGTGGTAGATCTAACTCAAAAGAGGTTTAAAACATAATAATACCTCATAAACAAACATGAACAAGATCCAAACATTTCATCAAACACTTGGTGTGCATACTAAGAAACTTAACTATTACTTGTTTAATTCAAGAGATCAACCACAAATCTCAACCAAACAACTTGTATTTTGCCATTAACACTTCAAGTGCATGATATATCACCATAAAAACAAGATTTAAAGAACATATACCTCTCTTGTAGTGAGCTTGAACCACCAAATCAATCCACCAAAGTGAAGCTTCAAGCTTGAATCAAGCACTTAGGGTTGGAGTAAAGTTTCACCCTAACTCAAGATCTTTCTCTCAAGATTTACTAGGGTTAAGAGCAAAGTAAAAATGGAGTTTCTCCCTTCTTCTCCAAGCTTCAAGAAAGTCGGCTATGAGGGAGAAAAAAAATGGCTAAAGCTAGCTTAAATAATCTTCTAACTTATGGTCTAACAAAAATCCATGGCTAGGGTTTTGCCACTTGGCTCCATCTTGGTCCAATCCTTTATTAATCTTTGACTAATGATATACTAGCCTTTCCAATTGTACCAATACTTGTTTAACACACCTAATCTCTCACATAAAGTCTCTACCACTAATAAAAGAACACTTGGACAAATGCAAGTGGTGCATTAATTAAAATTAACTCAAGAAAAATGTTTTACTTCAAATAAAAAGAAATGAAGTGTAATGCATGAAAATTATTGTAACACATAGAGAATATAATGTAAAGGCATATAATATATGATTTAAATCCTAGGATAAAGATAGGATGAGGCAAATAATTTGGAAAAATTGCGTTTTAAAGTGAGGGTTCTCATACTCTCTCCCCCTTAAAGAATTTCGTTCTCGAAATTCTCACCTTGATCACTGAATAGTTCAGGGTACTTGGTGCGAATGTCCTCTTCCATTTCTCAAGTAGCTTCCTCTACGTCATGATTTCTCCACAAGACTTTTACCAAAGGTATTTGCTTAGTCCTCAACTCCTTCACCTTTCAATCTAAGATTTGCACTGGCCTTTCCTCCTAAGTTAAAGATTCATCAATGTCAATTTCCTCTGGCTTCAGTATATGAGTGGGATCTGGGTGATACTTTTTCAACATGGACACGTGAAATACATCATGAACCCTGGATAGACTTGTAGGTAACTCCAATCGATATGCCACGTTTCCAACTCCTTGGAGGATTTTGAATGGTCCTACGTATCTCGGTTGAAGCTTCTTTCCTTTTCCCGCCGTGAGACTTCGAAGTGGCGTAACCTTCAAAATACCTTGTCTCCAACTTCAAACTCCAAATCCTTTCGTCGATTATCAGCATAACTCTTCTGTCGACTTTGCGCTGTCTGAAGCCTCTGACGTATCTGTGGCGACCCCACTTCCCCCTAAGGCGAACCAAAGGGTTGGCGGGCCATCTGCCCAATTCTCGCCAGGACTCACGCAAGCATTCTAACCCAAAACCTTTCGAAGAATAACCTAATCTATTACAAAACAATTCCTCCGAAGAAGACCGTCACTAAAACCACATTCACTTCAGAGATAGCAATGATTTAAAATAGCCAAACGACGGCTCCTAAACATTTCACGCATTGCGAACTGCGGAATAGAATCGTACCGTCCCAACTAAGAAAAAAATTCATACAACAAAATACAACAATCAAGCCAAGCATCCAAATTAAGTTTTACACATTTTCCAGCTTCAAGTGGCAATCCAAAATAAAAGTACATTATCCAAATTTAACACACTACAGCCCACACAAATAGTCATAGTATACAAATACATCCCAAAACGAAACATGGATAAGTTTCAAATCTTTCAATTTCCAGAACCTGTCAAGGAAAACAAATAAACGTGGGGTGAGCTAAAGCTCAGTGATGCCCCAAAGCATGCAGTCACGTAAATCAAACAGCGAGAAATAACTTAACCAAATTGAACAGTTAGGAAAGCGTATAACAGCACAAGGTAGGATACAGGGGCTCTCAGGAGCCATTTTCCTCGCTTGATCACCATTCATCGTAGTTGACCCTCCGTCAACTCTCACTACTTATAGTCCATGTAGATCCACTCATTTTAATCCTAACCCGTCACCGTTCTTACCCCTGTCCCGGGCCCGAACACCGACTAAGGACGCAGTATACTCGAGATATACCCGTAGATGATTGGTCGAGGGATTCACCCAACGACGTTATTGTAGTTAGATTCATGCGTCGAGGGATTCACCCAACGACGTAACTACATTTAGATTCATGGTAGTTGGATTCAGAAGTCGAGGGATTCACCCAACGACGCAACTACATTTAGATTCATGGATTCACGAGAAAATGATTCACGCAAGTCACCACTCGAACGGCTAGTGCGATAAAGTACACACTGCTCACTTCGATGGATCAAAAACTAGTTTTGCAAATTATCACATATTGAGTCAAGAAAGCACTTTAACCAAGTAAGCATAGAACAAGCAGGAACACTCACCAAGAGTGAAGTTACTGATCAAGTTGGGAATCAAAATCTGCGTCCTCGCTAAACCCTAAAAACCAAATTCTGAAACTATAAGTTCTCTATTCAATTTTTTTAAACTTATTCGTATAGGGAATTATCTAATATATTACTAGTTTACTTTCTCAAGTAATTTCAAAAATCTACTTAGGTTGAAACTTGACAAAAGTAGTAAAAATGTTTCTTATAGTTTTCCTTGAGATACTTTTCCTTAGAAAAGGGTAACTAGTATTATTTTCTTGAAACAATTCGACCATCCACTTAGGATTGAAATTTAGTAAAAGTAGGAAATGTTTTATATGGCTTTCCTTAAAAATATTTTTCTCTATACGAGTGCGGCTAGTACTATTTTATTTAGAATAAGTTTTCTTGCCGAGGAAGTTTTCTGCTATTTTTAGTTAAAGTCACTAAAATCTTGTATTTTGGAAATTTTCCTCTAGACAATTAGCCAGGGACAATTTTAAGGAAAGAAAAGGAAATAGATCAAGACTTAGGGTTTTAAAACTAGTGAAATCATTTTCTAAAAGTAATAAGGCTAGTTCACGCTTAAAGGAGAAATATCGAGTTGGCAAGGTTTAGAAAATTCCTACACGAAATTTCTAACTTTAACATACAGTGCTAAGTTTTATCGTACCATACTAGAGTGAAGATATATTTAAATAGCTTGCTTAAAAAAAAAACTTCTCAAGTTCACAGGACAAAAATGGATTCCTTACGATTCCAATTTACATAATATTTCAGATTTGTCAATATAACCAACTCACATTTCAAATAGAAATCTCACTAGGGCTTCGTCAATCATTAGCCCTAGGTTTCAACAGATTCAATTCTGATCAAGAATAAAACGAATGACCAAGGCTTCGTCAATCATTAGCACTTGGTTTTGGCAAGTTCATATCACATCTTAACTAAAACAAAATGAAGGTAAGGCCTCCAAGAAATTCCAGCAATTAAAGTTCATCATCCTTTAACATTTATAAAACCATTCAAATGGCCAAAGGCTTCATCAATCATTAGCCCTTGACAACCATCAATCACTTCCAACTACAATTCAATCAGGAATTCAAATCACAATTAAGCTAAATGTTCGATCCAAGTCAAAATTCAGTTTCATGAAGAAACAGGACATTCAAGCAGGACAGTCTACTTTGAGGAGTCACGGACAGCGGTACACATGGAGGAAAAATATGAAATTTCTACAGAACAAAGGCCCATGATTCTAGTTTCAAATGCCACTGACGGCACCTTAAACGGATTTTCCTACACCAAGATATAAGCATTTTACTGAGACTGGTCAGTGAAATCCGAAAATCTGAAAATTCATTTTTCACTTGTGAGAAACTCCTTTTTCTCTTTTAACACCATAAGGTTTTTATTCAAACCATCCATTCATTTCTTATAGAACCCTAAAACAACATATTCCAGGCATTTCCAACCATTATGTTTCAAAGAAAAAAATTTCGAAACCAAGCTGAGGTTCCAACTCAACCTTCGGCTATCACAAAAGAAATTCCAGCATTTATGTGCCAACACTTTTGGTTCAATCTTTCCATATATCCAATATTTCATTGCTAAACAACTTAAAATTTACATCTCCTATGTATTACTAAACCATTATATTCCAAGGGAAAAATAAAATAAATTTCCAGAAACCAATTAAAATTTCCAAAGACAACCTGAAAATTCTGGTTCATACCCCTCGGCTATCAATACTTTTCCAGCACTTAGAGTTTTATAAATCCAACTTTTCCTTGGCTAAAGCATGGTTTTAGATTCTCAAATTCATCATGTGAACCTTTGGCTAACTAATTAACATTTCTGGTTCAAAATCGAATTCGAATAACAGGTTCAAACATCCCAAAAATTCCAGAAATCTGTCCAGCTAGCTACGGATGAACATGCATGAAGAAACTTCCTGTTTTCATTTTATTTTCTCGGTTACAACATAGTATTAAACTCTCAACTTCCTCATGCATTTACTTAGCTAGACAATGAACATTTCCAGTTCAGGAGTTGAATTTAAACAATGGTTACCAACCCCACAATTTCCAGGTTTAAACCTCACGGCTTATCTCAAAATTTCCAGCAATAAAAATGGTTCTAAAACCAGATTTTCCTTGGTTAAGTCGAGGTGTTAGGAGCTCAAATTCAATATGCAGATGCTTAACCAGTGATTAACATTTCCAGTTTAGAAATCGAGTTCAAATAACAGCCATCAACATCAAAATTTCTAAAAATTATTCCAGCTTGGCTCGGATGAACATGCATGTGGCAGGTTGCATTTTGATTTTATTTTTCTGGTTTAAACTAATTAATTAACTACATGCAGAGCCTAATTAACTTGTTATTAACTAGCTAATTATGATTATAAGCTCAAACAACAAAATTAAACCAAATCAAGCTGTATTAATCAAATTAAGCTCTCGGCAAATTCAAACTTGCACACATCAGTTTTCTTCTTTTCTTAATTACAAATCCGGCTGCCTAAACTCACATGCATGTTCCTAGATGACTTAACCTTCTTGTTTTTAGTTGGTTAAATATTTAATTGAGCTCAGATTGTCGCAGGTAAATAAATCAAGAGCTGCATTTCCATCTCAGCTCCTCGGCAGAGCCATTTAGCCAAAACAGAAAATTTTCTAGTGACTTAATTTCATCAACCGACTGCACAAGCAACTCATGCAAGCTCTGATATGGCTTCATCTACTTAGCAATTAACTTAATTAGCCCAGAAATTACCTCAGATATGAACTTAACTCCCACACGAAAATCTGGAAATTTCTTTCCTTCCTCTTGGCTTCACGCGCAAGTTTGATTCTGGTTTGATGAGTTGCGGCTGGGATGGTGAAGTGCAGCTTGGTTGAGGTTGCAAATGGCCACGGCTGGGAGAAGGGAAGGTACAGGATCGATTGCTTTCACTCGTGGTCCTCTGATTTTTGCCCTCAGCTCGCGATCAGAACGAGAGAAAGAAAATTTCTGCAGCTTGTTTTCTCGCACTCTTGCTCTCGGATGGCTGGTTTCTCACCTCCTCTTATTTACTCTCGGTCTAAGGCAGAGGAAGAGATGAGGTGTTGTTGTGAATCAGAGATGAAGTAGTGGAGTGTGGTGGTATCGCGGTATTGAGAAGGAAGAGGGAATGGCTTGCGGTTTTGGAGGAGTTGGCGTGTATGAAATGGTTTGCGTATAGAATTGGTGAAAATGTGATTGGCCGATTGGGGCGGTGATTGAAATGCGGTCAGAGGGATTGTTTGGTTTTGCATGGAAACGTTGGGGTTGTAAGGGCATTTTAGTCTTTTCACTTTGCTACCTAACCTCTACTTAAATTCTCCATTTTAACTTAATTCCAAAAATTATCTCCAAGTGTGATTTGAACGCCTAATTATACACTAGTATACTTAAACCATTTTTATCGAGTACTTATTGATCACAATTTAATATTAAGGTTCCTAACATTATTTAGCGATTAAATTAGTTATCAGAATATCCAATTATTTATTCTCAAGAAATAGAGTTAGTCTAACTCGAAATTTATCGATTTAGTAATATAGAATCAAGCGAAATAATAGTTTACTACCAGTGTGTCAATTTGCACATAAAATTATTTTTACGCACTTATTGTGAAAACAAAGAAGGATAAGACTATAATTATCGAAATTTTCACGGCTTAAGTATGTTTAGTATATTAGTATCATGTTTATCTAAAATTCATTGGTTTTCATCTTAAACCGGAAATTCCTATTAACATTTAACATTAGCAACTAATTGGAATTAATCATTGGAATTTAAATAGTTTGTTTTAAGATAGTAAGTTTATCGACTCAAGTGTCATTAATTTCGCATAAGGGAATTTAAGTATTCTAACATTTTATGCTAAGGCGAAAAATTTAATCTAACTCTAAAGATATTAATTTAGTCTAGCAAAACCAAGAAATTTCATAACTTAGGAAAATTATATTATTTTTCACATAACCCTATTTTTGCGTACTTAGTTGCGAACAAGTAAAAGTAATGCTAGAAATTATTAAGGAATAAAAGAAAAGCAAATGAAATATGCACTGGCTTATATATATATTTCAGGGTTCTTACAGTATCACTTTCACTTTCTCATACGCATCCTCGATCCATGGTACTGCAACTGGGTCTAAAACCCTTCTTTCTCCTACTTCATCCCAAAATATTGGTGATCGGCATTTTCTTCCATAGAGAGCTTCATACGGTGCCATTTGTATTGAAGAATGGTAACTATTATTGTATGCAAATTCAACTAGAGCCATGTATTGTCCCCAATTTCCACCAAAATCCAGAATATAGGTCCTCAACATGTCTTCAAGTGTCTGAATGGTCCTCTCTGATTGTCCATCAGTTTAGGGGTGGTAAGTAGTACTAAAGTTCAACTTGGTCCCCAAGGTCCCTTGTAATTGTTACCAAAAACGAGACACAAATCGTGGGTCTCTATCAGAAACAATGCTTACAGGGATCCCATGTAATCTCACAATCTCATCCATGTATAGTTGGGCCAATTTCTCCAAAGAGTATTTCATATTTATAGGTAAGAAATTAGCAGACTTGGTCAACCTATCTACTATTACCCAAACGGCGTCATGACTTTTCTGGGTACGGGGTAACCCTGATACGAAATCCATAGTAATATGTTCCCATTTCCACTCAGGGATTTCTAGAGGTTGCAGAAGACCTGAGGGCTTCTGATGTTCAGCTTTCACTTGTTGGCACACCAAACATTTTTGGACAAACTGAGCAATTTCCTTTTTCATCTTATCCCACCAATACAGCCTTTTCAAATCTTGGTACATTTTACTACTTCCAGGATGCACTGTATACTTGGACCGATGTGCCTCTTCCAAAATATCCCCTTTATCATTTCATCCTGCGGTACCACTATCCGATCACGAAATTTTAAGATACCTTCGGAACTCACGTTAAAGTCTTGTAACTCCCCTTTTTGCACATTTTCTGTCCACTTTTGCACATTTTCTGTCCACTTTTGCACCATTCGGTCATTCCTTTGAGCCTCTTTAATTCGGTCCAACAAATCAGATCTTACTGTAATATTGCAGAAAATTACCCTCTGTCGGTCTAATCGCGGGTTCCATTCACTCACTTCCTCCAACAAACTCCATTCCTTAACCATCAATCCAGCTACTTGCACTTGTCGGCTTAAAGCATCCGCTACAACATTGGCCTTGCCTGGGTGGTAGTTAATTGTACAATCATAATCCTCAAGAATTCCACCCACCGACGTTGTCTCAAGTTTAACTCCTTCTGAGAGAATAGGTATTTCAAACTCTTATGGTCGGTATATACCTCAAAAGTCACTCCATATAAATAATGCCTCCACTTCTTTAATACAAAAACTACAACGGCCAGTTCTAAGTCATGAGTGGGGTAATTTCGCTTGTGGGGTTTTAACTTCCTAGAGGCATAGGCAATTACACTCCCATTTTGCATTAGAACACATCCCAAATCTTCCCTTGAGGCATCCATATATACAGTAAAACTATCTCTCCCATTTGGTAAAGCTAAAACAGGTGCCGACGTTAACCGTTTCTTTAACTCCCGAAAACTAACTTCACACTTAGAATTCCAGACAAATTGGCCATGCTTCTTGGTCAGGTTGGTTAAATGACCGGCTAACTTGGAGAAATCTTTAATGAACCGACGGTAATACCCGGCTAAACCTAGAAAACTACGGACCTCAGTCGGGGTTTTCGGGCGTTTCCACTCAGCTACAGCCTCTACTTTCACTGGATCCACAGAAAATTCCATTTTTAGATATTATATACCCTAGAAAAGAAATTTGCTCCAACCAGAACTCACACTTGCTAAACTTGGTATATAATTGATGTTCTCTTAAAGTCTGCAAAACTATCCTCAAATGTCATTCGTGATCCTCTCGAGTCTTTGAATATACCAGAATATCATTTATGAATACCACAAAAAATTGGTCCAAATAGGGTTTAAAGACTCGATGCATTAAATCCATAAATGCAGCACGAGCATTTGTTAAACCAAAAGGCATCACGGCGAACTCAAAATGACCATATCTGGAATTAAAGGCAGTTTTCGGTATATCCTCTTGCCTAATTCGTAACTGGTAATAACCTTGCCTCAAGTCCAACTTAGAGAAAACTACTGCTCCTTGTAGTTGATCAAACAACTCTTCAATGTGTGGCAAAGGATATTTATTTTTCATCGTTACATCATTTAAGCCACGATAATCAATACACAGTCTCAAACTACCGTCATTCTTTTTAACAAATAACACAGGCGCTCCCCACGGTGACTTACTTTCTCGAATAAACCCTCACTCTAACAGATCTTGTAACTGTAGTTTCAATTCCTTAAGTTCGGCGGGAGCCATTCGGTAGGGTGTTTTTGCAATGGGAGCAGTTCCAGGCACCAAATCAATCTTAAATTCTATTTCCCTTTCTGGTGGCATCGATTTCAACTCATCGGGAAAGACATCAGGAAATTCATTTACTATTAAAACGTCCTCCAGTTTCACCTTATCTCCAGGAGTATTAATTAAGAAGGCTAAGTAGCCCTGCGCCCTTTTACTCAATAACTTTCTAGCTCGAATTCCCGAAGCAAGCGCAGACGAGGCTAACCTACCTCTCACATCCAACCTTAAAGTTGCCCTCCGGGTATCGAGAATTCCACCACCCTAGTTTTACAGTTCAATTGGGCGTTATAACGGGCCAACAAATCCATGCCTATAATTACATCGTACACCTTAAGGTCTAAACTTATCAAGTCTCCCACTAACTTCCGTTCTCCTACCCAAATCTCGCAATTTTTATAAACCATATTGGTAATTAGGTTTTGCTCCCCAGTAAGTGTTTTAACTTCTAAGTCATAGGGCAATTTAACAGGATTCACATCAATACCACACATAAAGGCAGGATTCACAAAAGAATGGGTTGCCCCAGGGTCAATTAAAAGCTTAGCTAAGCGGTGGAATATAGGGATCGTACCTTCTACCACTTCAGAGGACTCAGGGGCTCGCTGATAATCCAAGGCAAAAACCCTAGCAGAGGATTTAGGTCTACCCCTACTAGCAGTTGGTTGCTTAGGATTTGACTTCTCCGGCTGAGCACCCTCATTTCCTTCACGATTCTTAACAGGGCAAGTGGCGATCTGATGCTCAAAACTCCCACAACGGAGACACTTCTTCAACTTTGCCAACAAGCGTCCTCGGTGTGGTTTGTCCTACCACAATATCCACAGCTTGCACGAGAAATGGGTGTAGGAACTCCCTGGGAGACGATCCTATGTTGCCCTTGTCTCTTTCCGCTTGGAGTCCCTCTAGATGGAGCTCCTCCCTTTTGTCCCCCACCAATTCGGACTCCACCTGCACCTCTTCCAAGCTTAGGAGGTGGTACATTCTGATCACCTCGTCCAGAAGCACTACTAGATACACCTCGTTTCTTGGCTTGAAAGGTTCGAACTTGAAGTCGAGCCTGCTCCACTCGTTGAGCTTTGTCAAGCACATCTTTAAAAGTGTCAATTTGAGCAGCAGCTAAATCCTTTTGAATTTCCACATTCAAGCCTTGTATAAATCGTCTTATGCGCTTTTGTTCACTAACCACCAATTCTGGAGCAAACTTGGAGAGTCGAGTGAACTGGGTCTCATATTCTGCTACACTTGAAGTGCCTTGGCGCAATTTGATAAACTCGTCCTCTCTTTTCTCCTGGATTAAGGGCGGGAGGAATTTCTCATTGAATTCTCTAGTGAAGTTTAACCAAGTACGTAGGGTTTGCTCCCTTTCCCACTTGACCCTTACTACGTTCCACCAGGAACGTGCCGCACCTTCTAGTTGGAAAACGGCGAAGGTAACTTGCCTCTCTTCAGTGTAATGTAGCGCGGCGAATATATCCTCCATTCGCTCGAACCAATTCTCGACAACTTCAGGTTCAAGTCCTCCAAGAAATTTTGGAGGAGCAAACTTTTGAAACCGCTCCAGGGCCCTATCCTCGCCTACTTCAGGGTCTCTTTGTTGGTTACCAGGTACTTGACCCAGCTGGTCAACCAAGCGGGCCAGTAAATCAGTCATTCAATTAATAGCTGTTGCTACTTGGTCCCCTCCATCACCTCGGGATCCCTGGTTTTGATTCGCCACCGAACCTTGTTCCTCCTCTTGGTCTTGGACTTGCCTGGATTCTCGTCTACGGCCCCGAGTACGTCTTTGTCTAGTCTCCATTATTACTCACTAGCCTAGTGCCCACGTATGATAACTAACAGGGTAAGGAAATATGGTATATGATAGATGCTTATATATATTGAAAGTCAAATAAGAAATGGAAATCAAAATCACGATAAGCGAGTGAAATGCACAGCAGTTAAGATCAATGTCGAAATAAAGTCAAAGTCAAGGTCAAAGTCACAGTCAAAAGTCAGCAGTCAGTCAACAGTCAAAGATCAAGGTCAACAATCAAGGTATTATACATTAAAAGGCTCATAGCAGTCATTTACAAGGTAACAGGACCAAGCAAGTACGAGCCCCCCAAAAGTACAGATATAGTCATATCAAGCAAAACCTAACACAAGTAGTCAAAAGAAAGCTATACAACCACCGAGTCACCACATCCCCTAACAAGTTCATCCACTATCCCAACCTAATGGTAAAGGCTTAGTCCGTCGGGACTAGCTGACCCCCCAACCTCGGCGGGTTCATCTCCCGAACCAATACCAGTATAAGAAGCCTCATCGCTCTCTTCTTCAAGAAGATCATCACAAGCGTTCAGAATGGACTCCGTTCTAGTCCTTACCTTCATTGCTCTAGTAACCATGCGCTCCTGAGTTTCCCCCAACTGTGCGCAAAGATCGTCAATCCTCTCTTGGCCCTCAACCATATCATACTCGAGCTCCTTAATCCGCTCGGCTTGCATTTTATTAGCTTCCCTTAGTTGGTTCACTTCGGCTTCAAGCCTAGCATTATCCCTTGCAAGCTCCTTACGCTCTTTTACTACAGCCAATACTACTTCATTACGGTAGGCATAAGTGTGGCGGCACTCGCAACGCCTGTAGCGATTTCACGGGCTCTAATAAACTCTAGCTCCTCCAGGCCGGATTTGATACTTAATCATGGGGAGTACTCCACGGGGCTGCTCACCAACTGGACTATCACTATGGCCACTATGTCCGTCCATCCTACACAAAAGTGTAGATAAACTTTAGTACTCTTAAGGAAAATAATCAAATATAATCCTCAAGTCGGAAATTTCTAACTCGCCCAGGCTAATTCAAACCTAAGCTCTGATACCAACTGTGACAGCCCCACCTCTCCCTAGGGTGAACCCTAGGGTATCAGCGGACGGCCTGCCCAACTCTCACCGGGGCTCAGTCGATCAAAGAACTAACAACTCAAAATAACTGATGAAATAACTTCAAAATAAAGCGTACAAACCCTAAAAGCCTATAAACGTCAAGCCAACTTTCCAAACATAAAATGGCAAGCTAAAAGTCACACTTACCACTCCACACTATAATTACATAACATAAGTTGAACTTATGAATTTAAGCTTACAAAAGTCAAAAGTAAAGTCATCTTAACCAAAGGTTACAAATTCAAGCAAAATAAAGCTAAGAAAGCTCTCGACCGTTAGTCCATCCCCGATCTGTTAAGGAAAACAAAGGGAGTGGGGTGAGCTAAAGCTCAGTCAGGTTCCAAGTAAAGCAAGTAAACACATAGCCAAATTGGGGCACAAAATAACCAAATAAATACCGTATGATACAATAACAATTTAATCACAGTTCAATTCAAGGATACGGGTGGCTTTCAAAAGCCAAAATCCCCTTGAGCTTGATCATAAATGTCTCCGTTGACTCTCCGTCAACACTTGTATACACAGAATATCAAGTCCGTAGAACACCACTTTCACCGTCTACGTCCACCAATCAACCCCCTACCGGGCCCGCACTCCATAAACAGTAGTTAGGTAATACTCGAGTATACCGATTTCAGTGTACAGTAAACAGTCCTCAAGGTTTATCGGCCTTCTCGACCAAGCCCTTGCTGGCTCGATAGAACCGACTCACCTATGAGGTTGGGTACCCAAACAGTAGTAGTAGTTGATGGAATATCACCCAAACAACTCAAGTACAGTCACATATAGAGAATTCACATTTCATAATAGCAGTATACAGAGCCTCAGTGGAAAGTAGGGAGCACGAGTGCGATAAAGTACACACTCGCCTCCATTTTTATCAAATCAGGGTTTGGCTCAAACAGTCGTAAATCAAGTATTCAGATATTTCACATAAGCAGGTAGCAGGTAGTGGAACACTCACCTGTCAAGCAAAACAGTAGTCAAACGTCAAGTTTCACAGTTACGACCACCTTCGTTTCTCACCCCTAGGGCAACGAGTGAAAATTGTTAACCATTAGGTTCATGCCTTACTAAGTTAGGCTCATTAAGAGACCAAGTGAGTAGTCTAAGCTACTTAATCCATCACACAAATAAGGTCCAAACCATGGTAAAAGTTCATGAGAAAATATGTTTAATAAGTGCATGAAAGTTCGGCAAAAGAAAAGTTTCTTTCAAGCTTAAGAGTTTCTTCTCGGGTTGAACAGTCTTGCCCTGGCAGTCTTAGGAAAACGGTCATAACTCACTGTAGAAAAGTCAGAATTAGGTACCGTCAGTGGCGTTAGTGTAACAGCCCCACTTTCCCCTAAGGCGAACCAAAGGGGTGAGCGGACTGCCTGCCCAGCTCTCGCCAGGACTCACGATGCAGACTAGAACTATCTATAGCGATCCGGAACTTACGAACGAGCGTAAACAAGTCAAAATGGAAAAAATAACCCAAAATAAGAAAAATGAAATCCGGAGTCGGCCATGATAGTAACCGACCCGTCAAAACCCAACTGAAAGAGCACGCAAACATTCACATCTGAACTTTAGCGATTACAATCCAAAATTTCAATCCAAAATGACATACAAAAGTTTTCAAAAGTTAATACATACACACGGTTTGCCAAATCAAAAGAGAAAACGCCCCATAAGTACACTTAGGGTTTTAATACATGAGCTATACAAAAGATATGTTCAACTAGCTCAATTTGGCAGCCATTTGTCAAATCCAGACCAAAAGGGTTTATTTTCCTGTAAGGAAAACAAAAGGAACAGAAAGGGGTGAGCTTGCGCTCAATGAGGTACCAAACATATAGCAGAAAATCATGGCATTTCACATTTAACAAATCAGATACACATGCCAGATGAAAGCAAAGGAACCAATGATTCAAATCAGAAGGATACGGGTGGCTCTCAGGAGCCAAATTTCCAGCGCAGTACTTGATCCAAACCGGTTGACTCTCCGTCAACGTATATAGAACCAAAACGTCCGTAGACCCCTCTTTACACCGAATTCCGTCCACCAAACACCCCTTTACCGGGCCCGCTCACCTCAAACGAACAAAATGGTAATACTCGAGTATACCCGGAATCAAGGGTCTCAATACCCAAAATCCCCGAACAGACTACCGTGGTTCGTTATCTAATCGTCCAGGCCCTTGCCGGCCCGACTCGAATAACTTAGCCACAGGATTGAGCTCATAGGTCATAGAAATCCGAACAGATGCAGACACAGATAACAGATTCAAATTTTGCATAGTAAATTGGCATATGAACAGACTAGAGAACGAGTGTGATAAAGTACACCCTCGTCTCGAACAAATAAACAGATTGCAGAGCAGAAATCAAGTTAAATAGCAATGGAGGGGAGTGTGGTACACTCACCGGCTCAACTTCAAAAGTTTTTACTTCAGATTGGCCTTAATCGCCAAGAAACCCTAAAATAATCAAAATAAACCAATTGAAGGTTTCATATCCAAAATCGAGTAAACGGAATGCACAAGTGAGGCTCGACTACACGTCGTACGCCTTGCCCAAAAATACTAATGCAAGGGTGCAAAAACATGATTTTCTTGGAAACAAAAAGATAACATGAAGACCTAGGGTCAACAACCCAAAAGCCCTTCATTTCCATCAAAAAGGCAAATCCAACTTAAAGAACCAAACGGCCTAGAAAATCGGGCAGCACCTCCCCTAAATTTCTTACTTTTCCAGCCATTAAGGCTTCATTATATCCTCAAATCAGTCCCAACATTTCACACAAAAGTCATCTCATTTACCAAAAGCCGTTCACTAGGCTCAAAGCAGTACAAGTACAAAAGTTAGCTAGGAAATGACCGGAATAAGAGTAAGTCTTAAAACATGCAAACAAGTACAATGAGACTCGATAACGAATCATAAAGCCATGCCAATCACAACCCCAATAGGGTTTCATATACATATATAAGCATAATAGCAAACCAGAAAATCAGAAAATATAACTCATTTGATCAATCAACAAAAACAGGTTTGGCCTCCGTATGCGGTAATGGCACAAAATGCGCTACGCTTATCGGATAAGGGCGTAAGACCCACCATCTCGAAGCTAAAAGACAGGGCTACAACAATGTAGAAGGCCTCTCAGTCCAAATCCTAGCACAACTAGGTCAAATGTGCCAAATACTAAACCAGAATTACCAAAACAGGTTTGCAAAACACACAAAACTGTAATGAACACAACTCAGTCTGTACAAGTCCAAATGCCGAAATTCCAAAGGCATAAGCTAGCTAAGACATCCAGCTACATTTCATCAGAAGACACCAACTTCAAAATCCAAACCAATGCCAGTCAAAATAGACAATTACTATCGCAGTTCGCACATTCTGTTCACCCAGAACAGCAACAGTAAAAACGGCATAACTCACTCTACACTACTCCAAATGCCCTGAAATTTTGTAGGCACTTCAAACTCATCAATACCTACAACTTTCATGTTTTGAGAAAAGTCCAATTCGGCCTCTATCTATGACCTAAAATTTCGGACAGAATGTTCAACCAAGAACCCTAATTTTCCAGAATTTCTTCCAAACCCAAAATTGATTGCATTTATCAACAATTCACACCCACTAGAGTCAAAGCCCCTTATTACCAACCATCAAAAACAACCACACCATCAAGATCATATGAAACCAGAAAATTCCTAAAAAATAAAAAACTCAACCAAATCACTTCAAACCAAGAAATAAATCACATATACCATCACTCAAGCTACTTCTAAGCATAACATAAACATCATTAGGTGTAGTAGGGTGTTCAAGCATCACTTACCAAGAAATTAAGAGAAGAGAAGTAGTAGGACACCTTAGCTCTCCAAGAAAGCTTCACCAAATCACTCACTATCACTAACTAAAGGGATTTTATGGAGTAATTGCAAGATCAAATGGTTGGATGGTTCACCTTGAGCAAGATTGGAGCTAAAACTTGAAGAGTTTCTTGCTTCCTTTTGGAGAGAGAGAGCCGGCCATATGAGGAGAAGAAATGGTGATTTTTGAGCAATTTTTCAAGATATTTACTCAATTTGGTCAAAAGTCAAAAGTGTGAATAGTTGCCAACAAAGTCCAACCAATGGTTGTGTGACACTTGTCACTCCATTAATGCAATCTTATCACTTCTTTTCTCTCACATCAATCATTTCACACACTCTACTTATCTCTTAACACCCGATAAATTTTACACAGTATCCGGAATTTAACCTAATTGGCCGAATTTTTCCAAACTTTTCGCACTAGTGGGTCCCACGTCCGATATACGTTCTTAATTTCTCAAAATCTATTCGATACTAGAAAAGTCATCTAAAAACTATATTTACTCGTAAAAATAATCTAGAAAATTTTCCGGATACAGAAAGTGTAGAAAACAAGCCATTGAAAACAAGAAAGCCTAGAAAGATTATAAAACCTAACAAATGAAAAAAATTACGGGTTCTCACAGTTAGAAACTAGACTCGAACGGCTTTCCAACAGTACCAAACTCACACTGTGGTTCATCCCCTATTGACAACAGTAACTCAGATAAGGTGGCTGTTTTTCCAACCCTGGATCAGCATTGACCGTATTCCAAACTACTCTAGTTCTAGGTGCTAACTTCATTAGTTTTGATCCAAATTCACCCAAATCACTCCTCAAGTGATCATATACAAGGAGTCAAGTCACCTAGGATCAATGGAGTTCACAATGCAAAACACAAACATGATTTAAGGCAACCACAATAGTCTCATAATTACAAGAATCCAAAACAGTCTACTAATGGTTCAAAATCACCACTTTACTTGCTTCAATTCCATTCCAACTCACTCATAGGCTTAACCAATAGTTAAGCTAGTTTATTAGGCTTGATTAGGGCATAATTGAACAACAAAATCAAGGGAAATCCCTTCCTTCAAGAACCGGCCAGCCAAGAAAAGAGCAAACAGCCCACAATTTCCAATATTTGTTCAACCTTCATTCTTCCATGATTTCTCTTAATATAACATATCAAGTGGTAGATCTAACTCAAAAGATGTTTAAAACATAATAATACCTCATAAACAAACATGAACAAGATCCAAACATTTCATCAAACACTTGGTGTGCATACTAAGAAGCTTAACTACTACTTGTTTAATTCAAGAGATCAACCTCTAATCTCAACCAAACAACTTGTATTTTGCCATTAACACTTCAAGTGCATGATATATCACCATAAAAACAAGATTTAAAGAACATATACCTCTCTTGTAGTGAGCTTGAACCACCAAATCAATCCACCAAAGTGAAGCTTCAAGCTTGAATCAAGCACTTAGGGTTGGAGTAAAGTTTCACCCTAACTCAAGATCTTTCTCTTTGATTTTTCTCTCAAGATTTACTAGGGTTAAGAGCAAAGTAAAAATGGAGTTTCTCCCTTCTTCTCTAAGCTTCAAGAAAGTCGGCTATGAGGGAGAAAAAAAATGGCTAAAGCTAGCTTAAATAATCTTCTAACTTATGGTCTAACAAAAATCCATGGCTAGGGTTTTGCCACTTGGCTCCATCTTGGTCCAATCCTTTATTAATCTTTGACTAATGATATACTAACCTTTCCAATTGTACCAATACTTGTTTAACACACCTAATCTCTCACATAAAGTCTCTACCACTAATAAAAGAACACTTGGACAAATGCAAGTGGTGCATTAATTAAAATCAACTCAAGAAAAATGTTTTACTTCAAATAAAAAGAAATGGTGTAATGCATGAAAATTATTGTAACACATAGAGAATATAATGTAAAGGCATATAATATATGATTTAAATCCTAGGATAAAGATAGGATGAGGCAAATAATTTGGGAAAATTTCGTTTTAAAGTGAGGGTTCTCACAAGCTTAACGTAATACTATTCAACAACACTACATAAAGTAAGAAAGTGCGGAAAACTTCAAACTTAACATTTCATAACAATTATCCAATCCTTGCCTCGGATTTCCAAAAGTACATCAAAATCCGAAATGTACTACATCCAAATACATCAAATATCCAAATCATACATTAGGTTCCCAAAAGTACAACCAATAAGAGGTCTAGTCCAAAACACATTAGAAACCCTAATACAAAAGTACATCAAAAGGGAGTTCCTTCGAGTCTCATTCCAAGCCCATTCCTGTTAAGGAAAACAAATCTACAGGGTGAGCAAAACGCTCATGAGGCCAAGAACACACATGCAAGCACATAGTTCAAGTAATAAGCCTAAATAACAGGTCAATTGGTAAATTGCAAGTAATTAACAATATCAAGAAAATGTAAACAGAAACAATTCAAGGATATGGTAGCTCTCAGGAGCTAGATTCCAATTGTTTTGCCAAGGTCAATCGTATACCTTCCCGCGATGACTCTCCGTCAACCGGGTCGGTATTTCAAATCCGTAGATCTCCACTAAATCCGTATACCTTACATACCGCTCCGGGCCCGCAAGACATTTATAAGGCGATACTCCACGAGTATGCCAAACAAGATCTCTTCAATAGATCAAGCTTATCATGTCAATCTCATGGCTCACCGAGGTTCCTGACCAAGCCCGTGCCGGCTCGAGTCCCAAGGTCAGCCTATGAGTATGGGCATCCCCCATGTACATGTGTGTGTCGAGAAGATTCACTCCAGTGACGTATGCAGTCATAGCATAGTATTTCATGTCATTCAAGCATTTGATATATTCAAGCATTTGGAGCATGAGTTAATGTTTTCAAATGAGAACGAGTGCGATAAAGTACACACTCAACTCCATTTTCAAAATCTCAAAGCATTGATAGCAGGTAAGCATATATCAAGTTCACAGGAGTTCAAGTAAACATGCACTTGACACTTGTCAAGTAGCAAGAAGAAATATCACCCAAGGCTCAAGCGTTCACCGTGGGATCCTCTTGAAGGTCCTCGTGCGAGTCTGGGCAATTAATAATGGACTATTAATGATAATCCCCTAATAATGAGGAAAGTCGTTCACTAGTACGATCTAGAAAATTTTCTTGAAAATTGAGCCTAGATTTCCCTTGAATATCGATGCTTCAAAAGGGTTTCAAAACTCGAGTAAAAATGGATCATTATCCTTAAAATCATTGGATGGGAACAAGTACGTGCAAATAGATTTCAAAACGAACGACCGAAGTCGAAATAGGGCAGACCACGTCACAATCCGGCCGGATTCCTGGCCGGATTGGAGGCAGTGACCAAGCCCCCTATTTTTCAAATTCCAACACCAATCCGGCCAAGAACTGGCCGGATTCAAGGTCGGGTTCTGGTGAATAGTTTCCCGCGCGGGTTTCTTTTCAAAAGGTCATGAATTTTTAATTTTTGGGTATTTTTTGAAAAATCGTAACTCACTCCCTGAATGTCCAAAATTGGAAAACTTGGTACCGTTGAAAACTACACTCCGAGTGCTACAAGTTCCTAGAAGACACCTTTCCAAGAATCCAAGTGGACGATATTCAAAAATTGACTCAAAGTTGATAATCTGAGTTATCAAAACAGATTAAGGTTGATTTTTGGCCAAATTTGAAAATTCGACTAAATTCATCCAATTTGAACTAGCCTTTGAAATTTGGTACTCCTCTAGAGTTACAATCCAAGTTTAAAACAAAACAAGCGGAACGAGGATTGAAGTTTTGAGCACCAAAATATGGTGGTTCAAAGTTACCAAAATTCCCTTGTTAAACAGTGGTTTTCCAAACTCAAATCATGAACCTTGGAAATTTAGTTGAACAGCGAAACGGACTCGGAATAGCACCAAATTTGATATGATTATACTACCATATAAGGGCTATTCTTCTAACAAATTTCATAGATAAATAAGCATGGGAAGCCACTTAACGAAATCACTCAAGTTTCCAAAATCTCTAGGCAAAGCCGCCTTATGTGTGAAAGTTTCCTTTTCGAAACTTTTGACCAAGGAAAATGCCTAAAACATGTCCCATTTATGATGAGAAATCCAGTAAGGATTCAAGACATATTTGGTAGGTGATTTACACCAAAGTGGGAGTTCATAGAGCTCACACAACAATTTCCAACATAACCAAGGCTACCCACATGCATGCATGAACTTATAAGTGCTATATTACTCCGATAAACCAAGAATTTCAAGGTTGATCATTGATTACCTTAGTTGATGGCTTAAGCAGAAATTTCGGTCCTCTTAGAGCCCACAAAAACCGTGGAAAGCAGCCCCCTTTTGTAGTCTAAGATGATCACCAAGTGTTTAGTGAAGTGTGGTTAAATTTTGAGGTGAAATGGAGAAGATTTGGTGAAGGAAATGAAGAGAAAAATCGAAGAACTTGGTGTTCTTCCTTGCTTGGAGGGTGGCCGGCTGTTCTTGGAGGGGAGAGAGAGAGTTTGATCCAAATGAGGCTTCCAAAAGAAGCTACAATGTGTGGCCCAAGATTAAGCAAAAGTCAACTCTCCCTCGCGCGCACTCGCGCGCGTTTTTGTGCTCGATTCCTCTCGAGTTTATTTCACTAGTGCACTAAAACTCTAATGCACTTGTATTCATATTAATATTATCCAATCTTAATTGTCCCAAAATAAGGGTCTAAAGTCCCTCAATTAAATCGCGCGTGTGAAAACGCTTGTTTCCAATTTAAGCGCGATAGAGTGAAACCTCCAAAAAATCCTTATAACGATAGTACTACTAACTAACTATCACTTGAGTACGTAAACATAAAAATACCTAATTTGAAGATCATTATATAAGTATCCCAATTTTCAAACTTATTGTACCCTCAAATCGGTTATTGTCTCCAAACGCACCTTCACTATTCTCACTTAACGAGTTTTCAAAAATTAAATTTTGAAATAAGTCACATTAAAAATATAATTAAGCTATAGACCCATGTAATTAGGTCCAAAGAGATTAGAAAATAATATTCAGAGTAAATGACAAAGTAAATAATTAAATAAACTAGAAATAGGAATTTAAAATGAGAAAATTTGTGAGTCCTCACCTGAGTCGAGTATTAAATCCTCAATTAACCTTTCTTAATCTACCATTGATCATTCTTAACTCTCCAATATTAATACACTCCTGATTCAAGTATAGCCTTGGAAAACATGTACTCGTTGTTTCGAACTAAACGAATTTTTGAAAAGTGAATTTTTTTTTTCCAACAAAACGCTTTAAAAGTATAAAAGAGGCATTGTTCCATATAAATGGATTTTAAATGATCGCAATGAATAATTCGGAGAAAATGAGTAAATAAATATTTAAATAAACTAGTAATATTCGATAAAATAAGAAAATTTTCGGGTTCTCACATCCTCCCCTCCTTAAAAGAATTTCGTCCCCGAAATTCACATCCAGGGTAATATCATTCCCTTAATGGTTTAGTCTACCAGATGAATCACTAACTTATGTTCTCCAACACATACTTCACAATCTCGATTCATCCAACTAGCAATCAAACCTTGATTTCTTTCTAATAGGCACTTTAACTTCCAAGTTATATGGCAACTTAATCGGCTTCATGTCTGCTTCATATAGGTAATGTCTTCACTTCCTTAATACAAATTCATAACCACTAACTCCAAATCATAAGTTGGTTACTTTCTCCCAGTAGATTTTTAACTTTCAATGGCATATACAATCACCTCATCGTGTATTATTAATATACATTCTAAACCATCCTTTGAACTACCTGTATAAATCACAAAATTACCTCCTCCGCTCGATAGAGCTAACACAAGTGTATCGGTTAAACACTTTTCACTTTTAAAAATTCTTCCTCACATTTGGAATCCTTAAATAACTTGCCAAGTCTTGCATTCTTAGAAAAGTCCTTGATCAAACCAAAAGTAATATTTGACCACCTCGAAGAACTCCAACTTTCAGTAGGATTCTCTAGTTGTTTTCTCTTAAGCAACTGCCACCATAGCTGAGTCAATAACAATTCCTTCCTTAGATATTATATGATCTAGAAAGGCTATTTTTTTCAATCGAACTCACATTCATTGAACTTAATGGGAGTTGGTGCTTTCTCGAGGTTCGTAAAACTATCATCAAGTGTCTTTCATGATTTTCTCAAACCCTAGAGTATACCGACGTATCATCGATAATTGCCACCACAGATTAATCCAATTATGATTTAAAACCCCAATGCGTTCAGATCATAATTGCCACTAGTGCATTGGTCAACCCAACTGGCGTAATTGAAAGTTCAAAGTGTCCTAATCTTGAATTGGAAGTGATCCCAGTCACATCAATTCCTAGGATTCCCAATTGGTAATAGCTCCACTTTAAATTCAACTTGAATAATATCACGGCTCCTTGCCATTGATCAAAATCCTCAGCTATGTGAGACAATGGAGTATTTGTTCTTAATGGTCACATCGTTCAGATCTCGATAATCTATATATAGCCTCAAGTTTCCATTCCAAATATGATATTCGATCCCTCAATCGTTAGGCTCACTAAACCTATTAGACGTTTCCTTTCTCTAACCCAAGTCTCACAACCTTAATATATCAAGTTGGCAATCAAACATTGGGTCCCACTTCAATATTAAGTTCTCAATTTGGTCCAAATCCCTGGTTATCTCCAAGACCTCAAGTTTACCTATGCTCTCAAGTACAATCTCGAACATGTCTACTATCGTTCATATCTTATTATCAATCTAAAGGTGTAGCGAAAGGTACGACCATACATATAAGCCATGAAATCAACTAAAAGCAAGGTACCTCTCCATAAGTCATGGAAAATCGTAATAGTTGTATCAAGTCGGGATAGATTTATCAAATCATTTCGAAAGGGGAAGGGAAACAACAAGATTACAGCAAAACGTACCAGATTGCCAAGATACAAAATAACAAAAGACTTTCGCTTATACAAAAGATTAAATCTCCAAAAGTGTCAGGCTAGTCTAGGGTAAAGTTACAACCTCTATTCCTCGAGTAGAGTTATCTACCCCCACTCGAAAACTCCTAGCACCTGGACCACTTTCTGGCACTCAATTACTTTGTGGCGAATCTAGCTGGCCGCTGAGTATTTCCTCTTTTTAGATGCACTGAGGCAATTCGAAATCTTATGCTCGATACTACCGCACCTCAGACACTTTCCTTGCTTCATCCAGCACTTGTTCTCAGTGTGGTTAATCTTGCCACAGTATCCACAATTTGCATGAGAAGTGACGGCTTGACTAGTTTGAGGATTTTCCTTGTATTCCTTCTCCAGTTCCACATTCTTACGTAGCAATTCAGTTTTCTCTGCATATTCCTGTTTCCACCGTCCTTTCCAGTAGTCAGCCAGTTTCTTTTGAAATTCTACCTCATTTCGAAGAATGTTCATCTCTTTACGCATTTCTTCCAAAGTTGTCATCTTACCAATTGACTTAAGTCAAATGCTAACCTGCCAGGCAAATCAAAGGATCAAAATGTGTAGCTATTTATAATGGAATCTCGAGCCATATTACTCTTGCATTCTTAGGTTAGCTTATTAGTCTAGAGCTTTAGTACTCAACCAATCGTGCTGGAACATCAGTCATATGGGCAATAACAGTAACTACGTGATTATTTTTCTTCATTTCTAGGGTTTCGATTCCATCCAGCAGTCGCTCTATAATCATCCTCTTGAGCTTGGGGTGGCTTAACCCCTTGCCCTCTGTCCCTTTTCATTTGTTTGGCCACTCATGGATTTAACATTCACAAAGGCATGTCATAAAATAAGTGCACATAAACGAAGTTTGAAAAGTGACACTTTAATCATGCCAAACAAATACAGGAATAAAAGGGGAAGACACCGAAATAATCGAAAAATGTGTACAACCCAATCATAGATTTAAAATCATGAAGTAATAAAATCAAGTGTCTCATGAGTAATATTCAATTGTTTCACAAGGTAGTAAACATAATCAAGCAAAACACGAAATGCAATGGCCTTCGAGTAAGCATCACCCCGACCACTATGACAAAACCATTAAAGTGAACTACATCACTAGCTTAGGGATTGGTGGAGCCAAAAGTCTCTACTGTCTTGTAGGATCATTTTCAATTCCAGCACTAGGGGTTTTAATTTCATGTCCCCTATCGAATATCTTGTCATTCTTCACTTATTCAATTGAGGTAACGCACCCAACCATCGACTTATCCATTCGATCTTTAATTTCGAGCACTACCCTAACAAGTCGGTTCTTAGCCTTTTAAAGCTTCTCACAAGGTACCTTTGTTTTCCCCGCTCCTCAAGTACCCTAGTTTCTGCTTCAGGAATTCTAGTAATCTAGGCATCCATAATTGCCCTCGATTCTCGATTATTCTTTCGAACTATCCTAGTTTCCTCGGATAGCCATTTCCGATGATCGACCACTATTAACACCCCATCATTTGGGTGCGAGCATGTCCTTTGAAATCACGTGAAGTCCTAGTTCGGTGAATTGGACTATCTCTCCAATGCTCCCTTAGGTCTTCCTCGATAATGGACCACCGTAATGCGTCCCCGAGACAATTTAATATCACCCTTGCCTTCCATAGCTTACACTTAAAAGTAAAAGCTCATGTAGGTCCAGATATACTCAATAAACTAGATTGGATCATTTCGTACTATCCCACGTATATATCACACAAGATTAAGACTCTTTGTCATCCACTAATTCAAACGTAGGTTCAAATTTTCATTCCTACAAGCAGTCACTTAACTTTCAATCCAATTCCACAGTCCAACATCCTAAACTTTTAAGTCTAGGATACACTATAGAGATCTGAAGCCTAAACTCTGATACCAGCTGTGACGCCTCCACTTCTCCCTAAGGCGAACCAAAGGGTATCTGCGGGACGCCTGCCCAGCTCTCGCCAGGATTCAAGGCAATATCCATTCAAGCTTAACATAATACTATTCAACAACACTAGATAAAGTAAGAAAGTGCGGAAAACTTCAAACTTAACATTTCATAACAATTATCCAATCCTTGCCTCGAATTTTCAAAAGTACATCAAAACCCGAAATGTACTACATTCAAATACATCAAATATCCAAATCATACATTAGGTTCCCAAAAGTACAACCAATAAGAGGTCTAGTCCAAAACACATTAGAAACCCTAATACAAAAGTACATCAAAAGGGAGTTCCTTCGAGTCTCATTCCAAGCCCATTCCTGTTAAGGAAAAATAATCTACAGGGTGAGCAAAACGCTCGTGAGGCCAAGAACATATATGCAAGCACATAGTCCAAGTAACAAACCCAAATAACAGGTCAATTGGTAAAGTGCAAGTAATTAACAATATCAAGAAAATGTAAACAGAAACAATTCAAGGATATGGTAGCTCTCAGGAGTTAGATTCCACTTGCTTTGCCAAAGTCAATCGTATACCTTCCCGCGATGACTCTCCGTCAACCGGGTCGGTATTTCAAATCCGTAGATCTCTACTTACTTCTCATGTCCGTCCACCTTACATACCGCTCCGGGCCCGCAAGACATTTATAAGGCGATACTCCACGAGTATGCCAAGCAAGATCTCTTCAATAGATCAAGCTTATCATGTGAATCTCATGGCTCACCGAGGTTCCTGACCAAGCCCGTGCCGGCTCGAGTCCCAAGGTCAGCCTATGAGTTTGGGCTTCCCCCACGTACATGTGTGTGTCGAGGAGATTCACTCCAGCGACGTATGCAGCCATAGCATAGTATTTCATGTCATTCAAGCATTTGATATATTCCAGCATTTGAAGCATGAGTTATTGTTTTCAAATGAGAACGAGTGCGATAAAGTACACACTCGACTCCATTTTCAAAATCTCAAAGCATTGATAGCAGGTAAGCATGTATCAAGTTCACAGGAGTTCAAGTAAACATGCACTTGACACTCACCAAGTAGCAAGAAGAAATATTACCCAAGGCTTAAGCGTTCACCGTGGGATCCTCTTGAAGGTCCTCGTGCGAGTCTGGGTAATTAATAATGGACTATTAATGATAATCCCCTAATAATGAGGAAAGTCGTTCACTAGTACGATCTAGAAAATTTTCTCGAAAATTGAGCCTAGATTTCCCTTGAATATCGATGCTTCAAAAGGGTTTCAAAACTCGAGTAAAAATGGATCATTATCCTTAAAATCATTGGATGGGAATAAGTACGTGCAAATAGATTTCAAAACGAACGACCGAAGCCGGGTTCTGGCCGGATATCCGGCCGGATTCCTGGCCGGATTGGAGGCAGTGACCAAACCCCCTTTTTTTTCAAATTCCAACACCAATCCGGCCGACTATCCAGCCAAGAACTGGCCGGATTCAAGGCCGGGTTCTGGTGAATAGTTTCCCGCGCAGATTTCTTTTCAAAAGGTCAAGAATTTTCAATTTTTGGGTATTCTTTGAAAAATCATAACTCACTCCCTGAATGTTCAAAATTGGAAAACTTGGTACCGTTGGAAACTACATTCCGAGTACTATAAGTTCCTAGAAGACACCTTTCCATGAATCTAAGTGAACGATATTCAAAAATTGACTCAAAGTTGATAACCTGAGTTATCAAAACAGATTAAGGTTGGTTTTTGGCCAAATTTGAAAATTCGGCTAAATTCACTCAATTTGAACTTGCCTTTAAAATTTGGTACTCCTCTAGAGTTACAATCCAAGTTTAAAACAAAACAAGCGGAACAAGGATTGAAGTTTTGAGTACCAAGATATGGTGGTTCAAAGTTACCAAAATTCCCTTGTTAAACAGGGGTTTTCCAAACTCAAATCATGAATCTTGGAAATTTAGTTGAACAGTGAAACGGACTCGGAATAGCACCAAATTTGGTATGATTATACTACCATATAAGGGCTATTCTTATACCAAATTTCATAGATAAATAAACACGGGAAGCCACTTAACGAAATCACTCAAGTTTCCAAAATCTCTAGGCAAAGCTGCCTTATGTGTGAAAGTTTCCTTTTCGAAACTTTTGACCAAGGAAAATGCCTAAAACATGTCCCATTTATGATGAGAAATCCAGTAAGGATTCAAGACATATTTGGTAGGTGATTTACACCAATAATTTCGAATACAAGTCCCAAACCAAGATTAGTTAAGAATCAGTCCAAAATGAAGAATTCCACCACTGAGTCAGTTTCAAACTTTGGCCACAACCCACTCAATTCAACTTGGAATTGAACGTGGTTGGTGGTGTTGGAAAACACATTCATAAAGCTACAATTTTTCAGAAGAAATCATTTTCAAAATCTGTCCACAACTAGCCCACATTTGAGCATCAACTTGCTGCTCAAAACAAAGCTTCAGTGAATTAACGAAACAGAGCAGCCAAGTTCAAATGGATGGTGTGGTTCACTCAGGTGGAATCAAGTCGTACATTTTATACCGTTGGAAAGTTGGGAATGTCTAGTTTCTACTACCACACACAGCACTTGATTTCGACATCGGAGCCACAAGCTATGGCTGAAACAAAAAGACTGCCTGGGCAATCCGGAAAAATTTTCCAGTTTTACTAAACCTTAGAAATCACTACATTTGACCAACCAAATCATGTTATTTTTCAATGAAACTTTCTACACCATCCATATAACATGTATACATCATAATTAAGTCATTAGAACCTCAAAAATTTGCACAAAATTGCACGAACATGGCAGGGGTAAAACGGTCACTTTTTCCCATTGCACCTCCTTTGAGTTTCTACCAACAACATAGCATTATTCCACTAATTTAAGTATTAAACCAACATTAATAGCATCATCATTCATCAAATCAGTCCATCCAACCAAAGTGGGAGTTCATAGGGCCCCACAACAATTTGCAACATAACCAAGGCTACCCACATGCATGCATGAACTTATAAGTGCTATATTACTCCGATAAACCAAGAATTTCAAGGTTGATCATTGATTACCTTAGTTGATGGCTTAAGCAGAAATTTCGGTCCTCTTAGAGCCCACAAAAACCGTGGAAAGCAGCCCCCTTTTGTAGCCTAAGATGATCACCAAGTGTTTAGCGAAGTGTGGTTAAATTTTGAGGCGAAATGGAGAAGATTTGGTGAAGGAAATGAAAAGGAAAATTGAAGCACTTGGTGTTCTTCCTTGCTTGGAGGGTGGCCGGCTGTTCTTGGAGAGGAGAGAGAGAGTTTGATCCAAATGAGGCTTCCAAGAGAAGCTACAATGTGTGGCCCAAGATTAAGCAAAAGTCAACTCTCCCTCGCGCGCACTCGCGCGCGTTTTGTGCTCGATTCCTCTTGAGTTTATTTCACTAGTGCACTAAACCTCTAATACACTTGTATTCATATTAATATTATCCAATCTTAATTGTCCCAAAATAAGGGTCTAAAGTCCCTCAATTAAATCGCGCGTGTGAAAACGCGTGTTTCCAATTTAAGCGCAATAGAGTGAAACCTCCAAGAAATCCTTATAACGATAGTACTACTAACTAACTATCACTTGAGTACTTAAACATAAAAATACCTAATTTGAAGATCATTATATAAGTATCCCAATTTTGAAGCTTAGTGTACCCTCAAATCGGTTACTGTCTCCAAACGCGCGTTCACTATTCTCACTTAACAAGTTTTCAAAAATTAAATTTTGAAATAAGTCACATTAAAAATATAATTAAGTTATAGACCCATGTAATTAGGTCCAAAGAGGTTAGAAAATAATATTCGGAGTAAATGACCAAGTAAATAATTAAATAAGCTAGAAATAGGAATTTAAAATGAGAAAATTTGTGAGTCCTCACCTGAGTCGAGTATTAATTCCTCAATTAACCTTTTTTAATCTACCATTGATCATTCTTAACTCTCCAAGATTAATACACTCCCGATTCAAGTATAGCCTCGGAAAACATGTACTCGTTGTTCCAAACTAAACGAATTTTTGAAAAGTGAATTTTTTTTTCCAACAAAACGCTTTAAAAGTATAAAAGAGGCATCGTTCCATGTAAATGGATTTTAAATGATCGCAATGAATAATTCGGAGAAAATGAGTAAATAAATATTTAAATAAACTGGTAATATTCGATAAAATAAGAAAATTTTCGGGTTCTCACAGAAATGCCTTTCAAACAATCAAAAATTAAATTAAAGTAAATATACAAAATTTAATTTTAAAAAAATAAAGTGAATAAATAAACAAAATAAAACAAAATAAAATAATAAAAAATTCAAAAAAATGCAATTACACACATAAATTCACATAGGATCAAGTAAAATAAAAAAATAGAGGAGTAGAGTCTACCTTCCTTGAATTGGTGACCTAATAAAACAAAATTTCTCTTATTTACCCTCCAAAATAACAAAATGGTCAAGGCACCAATTTATTTGACAAATAAAAGCAATAATATGTAAAAAAAAATGGAAATAATTATGAGATTGAACAATTAAAGCATTTAAATGAAAGTAAACAACCTATATTCAAGAATTTAAGAACAAGAAGGGACCTAATTGAGACATTGAAAAAGTTTTGGGAGTCAAATCAAAGCAAAATAAAAGCTCTAAAAAAACTAATTAAGCTCTAATTATCTCAGAAAACCAGAAAATAAATTTACCCAAAACATGATTAAAACCATAAGGAGATGATTGAATTTCAAAAGAGTAAAATTGATTGATATTGCATATTTTTTGGGCCATAGAAAAATTAAGTAATCAATCTGGGGATCAAAATGCAATTTCCAAAAATGTTCATGCAGCCTAGTCGAAGACTTCATCTTCTTCGTTGGTTTTTTGAGTTCCCATTAAGCATAGCAGGTCATCCAAAAGGTTGTCATATCATGAAACAGAGAGGAGCCAAAACATTATTTTAAGGAAACAAACCCCATGTAAACATCATTCTCATCCTCACAGCAAAACCTCAAACATCAGACAGGTTCCTCAACTTTTAGGGAGAGGAAACAGATTCTAGAGACAAAACAAAGAATGAAAGAAAACAAGGGATGGACAGGAATCAACGAACAGCAACGAGGACATGCATAACTAAAGTCGATGTAACCGTAGTCAAGCCATTCACATAGCTTGTCCTCCCATTTACAACAAACACAGATTGAACTTATCAAACCACAGCCATGATCATTCAAAAAAAAAAAACGCAGCCTGCTAACCCGGATACCCAACCATGCTAATAAAAACTGAAACGAACAAGAGAAGGGTTCAGGGTTACCTCTTTTGCTGCCTTTGGAGTCGAAACTTCAGGAGTACTTCGCAAGGGGATGAATGAAATCCACTAGAAATTGAAGGAAACAAATTGCAAGCTTTGGGTGAAGGAGTGAGAACCTAGGGATTTTGGGCTCGGATTTGAAGCTGTTTTGGTCGTATTTTCTGAAAAACTCCTACACAAAACTTCATCCCCTACCAACGTAGATTATCCAGATAATGAAATCTCCCCAAAAAAAGCACTGATGCGTTCAGAAAATGGCCGGGAATCTCCCTGAATATCCAACCCTGGCTCAGATTTTATCATAAAAAATTTTCTACGTTTTTTTCATCTTTTCTCTCCCTCTCTCCTTTCTTTTCCTCTCTTTTTCCTCCCTTCTTGTTCTTCAGCCACCCCCTCTTGTTCCCAGATTCCCTCTTCTCTTTCTTTCTTTCCGTTCTCCCTTTCCTTTTTCTCCTACCCGAAGGTTCCAGTTTTTTTTTTTCGATGCTCTTCTTCCTTTTCCCTTCTTGTGCCGCCAGCTCTCTCTCTTTCTTGCTCTCCCCCAGATCCTCCTCCCTCTTCTCTTGTTTTCTCCTTTGTTTCCTTCTTTTTCCTTCAGCCGTTACCTTCCCTCAATCTCTCCTTTCTTCTCTCTCGGTTCCTTCTTTTTTTTTTTTCTTTCTCTCCCCCCTTGCCTAGCTCCCGCAACCCTCTTTTTTCTTCCTTTTCGTTCTTTTCTTTTTTCCCCTTTTCTCCACTGCCCGCAGCTCCTCTCCCTCTTAGCCGCAAAAACCCCTTTTTCCTTTCTTTCCCTCTCTTTTTCCTCCTACTGCCCGAAGCTTCCTTCTTCTTTTGTCCTTGTTTTTCCAGATTTTTCCTCTAACTCCAACTGTCCTAGCCACCTAGCCTTTGCATATTGTGGTGTGCAAAATGCCAAAATCACATGGCTAATGATCACCTATCCCACTTATCATGCCTTCCACCTATCTTGTTTTTTCCTTTTTATTATTTTTTTTTGTTTTTCAAAACAAATTTAGGGTAAACAAAATGTTAAACTCCTATTTGAAATTACCTTGCAAATTCATTTTATTTGGAAGAAATTGAACTTAAAAGATTGAAAACAAATTTTTGTGAGACTTTTCTTTTTCCGGAGAATTATTTAAAAGAAAATGAGCCCTAATTCAATAAAAATAGCAAACTATCATTTTGCGAATTTAGTCAACTAATAAAATAAAATAAAATACAATACAATTAAAATAAATTTTTGGTGTCTACAATTATCTCTCTTTTCATCAGAGGTACTCTGATCTATAAGAGGTGGGGGAGAATCATCCCTTAATGCAAGGTCGAGATTCATACTCTAAGTACTATTAAGATATTTTCTTTCTAGAACTTAAAGTTTGTGTCATTCAACATAAGAATATTATTGATGTTGGTAGTAATATTTGTAAGATCATTTGCAACTGAACAGAAAACATAAATAATTAAAACAAACTCACATAAACCAAAATAATAATAAATTCAAATAACGGCAGTTCCATCTCAAGATACTGATATTCCATTAATATTTTATCTTTGGACAAAATATTAACTTCTAAGTGATATCTTGGCACAGTAATAAACACTGACAATAATAAGATGTCAAAAAATAAATTTTTTTTGGGTCAATTTATAATTCACATGTAAAAAACCGAATACTTATCACATGTTGTTTACCACAAGTGCACATGTAATCTTATTAAATATTAACCTTTTCTTGGGCCAATCAATATTCATAAAATTACAAGTACCCAACTAGTTATATTCTAAAATAAATTAATTTTCACAATAGAGGTCACTTTGGTGGCATATTGTTTCAATTAATTTATTCCAAAATATATATAATCATATTAATATTCAAATTTAAAATTATACAAATTAAACAAAAATTTTGATCAAAGTCAACTTTGGTCAACTCTGGTTAAAACGTGGTCAAACCAGTCAATTGGATTAAGACTTATTGGACCATAAGTCCATATCCATATTTTGATCCAAATTTATCATGCAAGCCCAAAAATTTTCTTGAAGTTCATAATGTCTTATAAAACTATATATTTACTCAAATTAAAGAAACATTAATTTGCTTAACATAAATATATTGAAAATCAATTTGCATAACAATGAATCGGCCAAATAAAAACATCATCGCAAACAACCAAGGTTTGAATACCATGGGACCTAACCGAAGGCATAACCATAAGGAATTAAACAAGCAACTATTTAGTCATCGTGGGATCCACTGAATTCAATTATGCGAGTTGACCAAAGGTATAATGATAACATTGGAACAAGAATGCATGCTATCGAAAGTCATTGCGAAAGCTTGGCCACCGTGGAGCCCACTAGAAAGTCATAGCAGTAGACTTATTGATTTCATGGTCCAGGATTCATGTTGAATCCAGTATAAACAAAGAAACGGCTACTTAATTTCGGGATTCAAGATATAAAAAATTAAACAATCAAGTTCTCGAAATACGTATCAATTAATCATAGGCCTTGTTTGGAAGTGAAGTTTTTGGCCAAATTTTTTAGCTACTAGTTTTTTAACAATTTTTACTATAGGAACCCCAAAAAATTTATCAAAATTTTTACCTACACACTTTAAAATAATACACAAAAAACTTTCCCTTCAATTTTTCTTCTTTTTCCTCCCCCACCCAACCGGCCACAACCTCCACCACCGCTTCCGGCGCTGGTAATGAAATCTCAACACCCCAAGCTAAAAATTGCACCTTGTCCACTTTTTTCTTGCGGGTTTTTTCGCAACTGTACTCAAACAGTGCTCAGTCCGACCATCACCACTCCTCCAGCACTCCCTTTCCCAGCCACCTCTGATCAGCCACCGCCAAAACCACCCACCACCACCACCACCACCACCACCACCACCACCTCCTCCTCCTCCTCTCCCTCCTACACCCGTCTTCCTCTCATCCACCACATGCACCGACCAAACCCGATTCGGAATCATCCTCATCTTCCTCAAACACCTCCCAGAGCTTCACCCAATGGAGGTTCCCGCTGACTAACTCCCCTATCTCTCACCATTTTATACACCCGTATCACCAAACTCAAGAAAAGCCGAAGATTTCGGAGCCCACCCCACCAAGAAAAGCGCCTGATTCTCTGCCGCCGCCGCAACTATCCGCTACCAAGTTGGAAGAAACTTTTCACGTTGCGGAACTTCGTTTCAGTTCTGGATCCGACGAAGACAAGCTCGGCGCGCTACACTTGCTGGAGAAGTCACTTGTTCCAAACCTACGCGCAGTCGCGGACGGTGGAGATGCGGTGGCATGCCCGGCTACGGTCATGAAATGGGTGGTGAGCTGTCTAAAAGAAAGGGTCATGGCTAAGTCGGTGCAGTCGAAGCCGGGGCAGTTGGGGTTGTGGTGGACGCAATGGCGGATTTGGAGGGTGCGGTGGCAGAAAGGTCATTGGCAGTATTGGAGTGGGGGAGCTTTTGCAGGGGTGGGGGGGTTGCGGGCAGAGGGGAACGATGGGGGAGCTTTTGCAGGGGGCGGCGGAGGTAACGGGGAAGAAGAAGAAGAAAAAAAGAAAAAGGAAAGAAAGAAAAAGAAAAAGAAAGAAAAAAAAAGAAAAGGAAAAAAAAAATTTCACCTTACAAAAACTTCAACAAAATTTTTCACCTTACAAAAACTTCTACAAAATTTTTTCAAAAACTTCTACAGTACACTACAGTAAAGTTTTAGACAAACTCCCAAAAAACTTAGGTTCCAAACAGGCCCATAGTTTTAACAAGTATCTTGATGGCCGATTCTTCACCAATATCATACATAATTAGATTTAAAAATAATTAAAAATTTACTAAATCCAAATTATTTCCTAATAATCAACCATAACCTAGTTCTGATACCACTTGTTACAGTAGCTGTTTATATTTAACTTTTGGTGAAAACTATCACCTATTAAACCCAAAATCTATATGGCGATTATTAAGAAATAAATTAGCAGTAAAATTGTAGAAGCGTACCTGGATTCATGTCAACAAACTGGTATTTGAATCCTTAAAGATATTGGGGTGGCCTTTTCGGTCAACAGGTATTTGCCAATTTTTGAGAGAACCCTTTAATTTCTTTCTGGTATCTTTCCTGATGATGGGATAGCAGGAAAAAGTTATTTTGTGGTACTAGAAAATACGACAATAAGAATATATGTGACTTGGGGATTATAACTCTATTTATAGATAACATTCCTGTTACCTTTTGGATTCCTATTTCAACTCATCATAGAAATAGAAAATATCCTGAAGTTTCTACATATTAAAGACCCACATCATATTAGATATATTAAGTTCAAACCATATTTGATCACTTTAATTGGACTTAACTTTATTTGACAGTTTGTAATGCATAATTATTCACATATAAGTTCAACGTTGTATTAAGGATCCAACGGACAATTCATCTGAGCACCCATCTTTGATAAATGATCAGCCACCTGATTTGTTCTCTATAACAGTGAGCTATAGACTTAAATGATGAATAAACTTCCGTAGCTCCTGAACTTCTGACAAAATAATTCAAGGACATGAATACTTGTTGAGCAAAATGTTGACTAACAAAAGTGAATCAAGTTGGACATAAAAACTATCATAACCCCTTGACACACGCTGCTGTGTACCAAATAACAAGACCTGCGCCTCTGCTTGAGTGCTTGCGGCAATATCCAAAGGTATTGAGAATGCAAACAAAAAGAAAAAGAAGTTATTTTCCCGTCCTATAGACTAGTGCCTCAGTAGGGGGAAGCACCCTTCAATTCTCTTGTAATTGTTTTGTCTACATTTTGAATAAATGATTATTTAAAAAAAAAAAGTTATTAAAATTTGTGATTTTAATGGAGCAACAAGTTTCATTAGTAGAAAGCTTCATCTTTACTAATAACATAGTATTTTTTGGAGATAAATTGGTAAATTCATTTGAAGAAGTAAATTTTTCTAAACAATTAAGTTTGACTAAAACTGTATTATACTTGAGTAATAGTATCATTTCTTATAATAACATGGCAATACTATATCTTCGAGAAAAGTTAATATAGTTGTAAATTTACTAAGAAAATTGTAGTAGTATCTGATCCTTAAATAGTAGTATCTTTTCTTATAATAAATATATTCTTATTTTATAAAAACCAGGAATTGTTAATAATATAATTCGCAGTTTACTAAGAAAATAGTATATTTCCTAATAAAATTAAATTTTGCTATAAAAAAAAACCAATAATGATTTCAAGAAAAAGCACTATACTTTAAGGGCTTGTTCAATGATAACCCCAAGGCATTGGTTAAGTAGACCTAAATAGTTAGTTTTTCATGAACGTTTATTTTTATTAAAACATGCATTCTGATGCAAGTAAGCGATGACTGTGAATATATAACCTATAGATGGAAAAGTGTGTGCACTAACTGGGTTTTTTCATGAAAATTTTTTATTTATAAATAAATTGATAAGTTTTGCTAAGAACACTGTATGTTTTTGCTAAGTAAGATTCCGTTAAAAAGTATTAAAAGTGATTGAGGAATGTTGTAAATATCACTAACATAATGATAAATTTTACCGAAAGTTTATTTGATCACAAAAAAAAGTAGTAAAAGTCCTTAAAGAAGTTATAAGTTTCACTAACAGGTAAATTTTACTTGAAAGCTAGTATGTTTGGCATGAAAAACAATGATACATTTTTACATGAAAAAATAGTAAGTTTTGTGTAAAAAATGGTATGTTTCGCTTGTAAGTAAGATTTGTTACTGATGTAGTAAATTTTACTAAACAGTTGTGGGAGCCAACAATCACTCCAATTCTTGATTGGCAGACCATTACCAATTCGCCATCCACTCCTTTCTATGAGAAATTTGCTGTACTAATGCTCCTCCAAGTATACCAACGACAAGTAGCCAAGCTCAACTCGAAAGAAGTCATAGTTCGTGAAACATTTAGCTTTAGAAACTTGAAGTATGGAATGAGCTTGACTGGCAATTCTTCATGCTTGCTTAGCAACGAATGCTTAATTGAAAGCTTTTATTTGTTTAAAGCCCACGCCACTACCTTCCTTCCTCAAGCAAAGTTAACATCAGATGTGGTAGAGGTTTTCCATGTTACCATGTTTTAAAGCTTTTGACTTTGCCTGGAATTCTATTTTGTGAACTATTCGAATTGGCCAAATGGTCAGAGAAGAACTCTTAGAACCTTGTTTCGCTCTTAGGCTTAGGATTCAAATCATGTGTTTAATAGTTGAGGGAGGAAAGTGTATAGAGAGGGATGGGAGAGTTAAAAAATAAAAAGAAAAGAAAAAACTCTTTTTCCCTTTGATTTGAAGAAGCAACAAGACTTGAATCTTTGGCATCACAGTCCTTTGAATCAATGAAATGGGACTCACTGTCTTTATGATTGTAATTGAATTCTTTGACTTTGAGAATTGTTGGAAAAGAAGAAATAAGAGGTGGACAATGCATAAAATTTCAATGTTTCATTGATTCTCTCTTCCTTGCTTGCCACCGTTCGTGCTAGTCATGTCCCACCAACAATTCAATGATCAAGGCGCAAAAGTCTTCTCCGTTCTTGTACGCTGAGAAGTGAAACTAAAAGCCAAAAGGGATAAGATTGCCTTTCTGGTCGATGAAATGACAGTTCCGACTCCACTCTCCTATCACATCTGTTTTCATTTGCAAAAATTCAATAAAATGGTTTGCTTTTTATGACATATTTGGAAACAATTAGTCAAGGTTGTAAAATGGTTCATTAAAAATGATTCAGTCATTTAGCAAATAGTAGGAGTCATTAGTTGAGAAGCAAGTCAGTTCTTGTCACCAAAAATGTAATAAAAAAAATAGACTTTTAGCTTGCCTACTAGATTTTGGTTAACACTTGAAGCCGTAAAAATTAATCCAAATAGCTTGAGTTCTTGATGCATAAAAGTAGACGCGTATTAAAATTTTTAGCGAAGGAGTTGGCCAGACTAAAGAAAAATTTAGTAATGTTTAGAGTATGCACACATATATACAGGTCTGTTTGGATTGTGAATTATTAGAGATATTTTTACTGTAGCATTTTTTATGATGTGATGTATGTGAGATAAAAAGGTAATTGGGAAGGTAAAAAGGTGTATTGGAAATTGTAATGATGATGTAAGCAAATAAATTTGGGGAAATAAAGCCCAATCCAAACAAACTCATTGATTGTTAACACAAAAATTAACACAGCAAAAATGTTAATATCATATCGAAATTTGCCAAACAAACAAACAAGAGGAAACTAATAAAATTTTAAATAACTTGGTTTTTTTTTGTGGCCAACATTGCCTCCCTTAAACTAAACTTTTTATGTTATTATCTCCAATGCCATCGCGATTTTCAATTGTTTTTGCAGCCTATGTAGCAGTACAGCTGATGTGCAACTCCATTTCAATTCTTATCTTCATCTTCAGTAGTGGGAGTAAAACATGCTTGTACTTTGCACACAATGTGGCAGCTAATCTCACTTGACTGAAAAATTCATCCATGTTCACCCATTCACCATTAGAGCATCCACATCCATGATAATCATACACAATTTTCAAACAATAATTCATGCCAACAATTTTTCCCACAATAATCTCCAATTCTATAATTGCCAATGGATTCATTCACCCTATACGTACCAATAATTTCTTTTACATCTTCATCCACAACCAAATTGTTGCATTTGCTCACAAATTATTCTTCATCAATCACTCCAAATTATGTATGCAATCAAAAATTTTAACCAATAAATAAAAAATTTCACAAGTACTTTTTTCATCATCAACAAACACAACTTCTACCAAATTAACTTCCAATATCAAACCAAGTTTTTACTTATGATCAAACTCATAATTAAGCACCATCAAAATATAATAGAGATCAAGACCACTGAGGTGATTGAGAATCAATAGAGAGTCTCATATAATATTCTTCAACCATTTATTTCTGTATAATTCTGAAAGACAACTTTGCCTTCTTTTTCTTATCTTCTTTTGACAAACTATAGAAAAGTTTAGTTCAAGAATATTGCCTAAATTAGACATTTTGAGATATTTTTTCATTTATTTGTTGGATCCTTAATCCAACGTTGGACTTATATGTGAATAATTATAGGTTGCAAACTATCAAATAAGGTTAAGTCCAATTAAAGTGATCAAATATGGTTTGGACTTAATGTATCTAATAGGATGTGGGCCTTTAATGTGTAGAGATTTAAGGGCTCCTATTTCTATGATGGGCTGAAATAGGGTTCAAAAAGATAACAGGAATGTTACCTATAAATAGAATTATGGTCCCAAGGTCACACGTAATATTCTATTTGTCATATTTTCTAGTATCACAAAATAGTTCTTCCCTGATATTCCATCGTCAGGAAAGATACCAGAGAGATACTAAAGGGCTCTCTCAAGGATCGGCTAATACGTGCTAACCTGGAAGGCCACCCCAATACCCTTGGAGATTCATATATCAGTTTGTCGATATGAATCCAGGTACGCTTCCGCAATTTTATCAGTAATTTATTTCTTAATAATCGCCATATAGATTTTGGGTTTAATAGGTGATGGTTTTTACCTAAGGTTAAATTTAGATAACCATCCTAACAAGTGGTATCAGAGCCCATATGGTTGATTATTAGGAAATAATTTTGTTTTAGTAATTCATAGTTTTATTACTATTGGTTCTGTTTTCATAACTACTGGCTGCGGACTCTGATGTGATTAAATATATGACTGTTATGTGTTTAAATTTTTGGTCGCCAGTTGATTGTTTGTATGTTGTTTTCGGTTGACCAAAGCTCCAAGCTTCATAAATCGTAAAAGCATATGGTTAATAGACCAGACAGCAAGAGTACTCTTTTGTTCCTTAAAGCATAATATATATTATAGATCATGGGCCCCATAAGTATTTGACAATGGAGTTGTGGTTGAGTAAAGTCTCTTTCTTTGACTTTGTGGTCCTGGTCTCATTCACGTGGCTGTGCTTGTACATAATCTAGTATGTCAAAAAAAAAAAATTGAGTTGCCACGTATTTCTGGCATTGAGCTTTTTTGATTGTTTAATTTGGTTGTATCTCTTGATGGCAAACTTGGATGGCACTAGTCATGATATGACTTTCATGTTCCTGACACAAAGTTATAATATGAACTCAAGGCATTGATTGCTCATTGATTAGTTGCGTTTTTGGCTTTCACATTTTGACTCTGAGATTGGATTATGTGACACGTTTTCTTGGTTGAGAAATAATGTTAAGGAAATTAGGGTTTTCTTAATTTAAGTGAACCCTAATAAAGTTAATAAGACATTTAAATCCTATAAAGTCCATATATTAGGCCCACTAAATATAAATTTTTATAAAGTTGGATTTCAAGAAAATTTGGGACTTAAATGATAAAATTGGTTCAATTATGGATATGGACTTTTAGTCCAATAAGTCTTGATCCAATTGACAGGTTTAACCATGTTTGACCACGTTTTGTCCAGAGTTGACCAAAGTTGACTTTGAACAAAATTTTTGTTTAATTTGGATAATTTTAAATTTGAATATTGGTATGAATATATATATTTTAGAATAAATTAATTGAAATAATATGCCACCAAACTGACCTCTATTATGGAAATTAATTTATTTTAAAATATAACTAGTGGGGTACTTGTAATTTTATGAATATTGATCGGCCCAAAGGAAGGTCAATATTTAATAAAATTACATGTGCACTTGTGGTAATAAATACGTGATAATTATTTGAATTTTTTACATGTGATTTATAAATTGACCCAAAAGGAAAATTTATTTTTGACATGTTATTATTATCAGTATTTATTACTGTACCAAGATATCATTTAGAAGTTAATATTTTTGTCCAAAGACAAAATATTAATGTAACTTCGGTATCTTGAGATAGGGTTACCTTTATTTAAATTTATTATTATTATTTTGGTTTATGTTCACATAGTTTTAATTATTTTATGTTTTCTGTTTAGTTACAAATGATCTTAGGAATATTACTACCAACATCAATAATATTCCTATGTTGAATGACACAAACTTCAAGTCCTGGAAAGAAAATCTCTTGATAGTACTTGGAGTAATGGATCTCGACCTTGCGTTAAGGGATGATTCTCCCCCACCTCTTACAGATCAGAGTACCTCTGATGAAAAGAAGGATAAGAAAAGGTGGGAGAGATCAAATCGCTTGTGTCTGATGATCATTAAGAAGGCCGTTCCAGAAGCATTTAAAGGAACAATGTCAGAAACAAAAGTAACCGCTAAAAAGTTCCTTCTGGACATTGAAAAAAAGTTTGTCAAGAACGAAAAGATTAAAATTAGTACGCTCTTGACACGCTTAGTTTCAATGAAATATAGTGGTAAAGGCAATATCAGATAGTACATTATGAAAATATCTCATCTTGTTTCAAAATTAAATGCACTTAAATTGACACTCTCTGAAGAGTTACTAGTGCATTTGATTTTAATATCTTTTCCTACACAATTTAACCAGTTTAAAGTGAATTACAACTGTCAAAAGGAGACTTGGTCTCTAAATGAACTAATCTTACACTGTGTAGAGGAAGAGAAAAGGCTGAACCAAGATCAGACAAAAAGCGCCTATCTGGTATCAACCACTTATAATAAAAGTAAGGGACTTAAAAGAAAGAAGAAAAAAGGAGCTGCAGGTACAGCGCCACAAAAGAAACAACAAAAGAAATCAGATGATCAGGGAAAGAATAGTTGTTTCTTTTGTAGAGCTGAAGGGCATAAAAAGAAGCATGCACCAACTATCACGCTTGGCATGCTAAGAAAGGTATGCTTCTTAATTTGGTTTGTTCTGAGATTAATTTAACTTCGGTACCCAAATATACATGGTGGTTAGATTCTGGTGCAACAACTCACATCAGTGTGTCTATGCAAGGTTGTCTGAATTGCCGAAAGCCTAATGATAATGAAAGATATATCTGCGTGGGGGATGGCAAAACAGTTCAAGTTGAGGCAATTTGAAGTTTTTAGATTATTGTTAAAAACCGAATTTTATTTGGATATTAATGAAACATTTGTTGTACCATTTTTTCAACGGAATTTAATTTCTATTTCTGCTTTGGACAAATTTGGTTATTTTTGTTCATTTGGAAATGAAAATTTTGAATTGTTTCATGATTCAAAATTGGTTGGTTCTGGTTCTTTAATGCACTACGATAATCTATATTTAATTGATACAATTGTCTCATTTAATGAATCTCTACATTTGAGTACTAGAGGAATAAAGAGAAAATTAACCAATGAGAATTCAGTTGCATTATGGCACAAGAGATTGGGATATATCTCCAAACGGAGAATGGAAAGACTTGTGTCAAATGAAATTCTCAACTCCTTGAATTTTATAGATTTTGATAATTGTATTAATTGTATAAATGGGAACAAACCAATAAAAGGAGATTTGAAACCAATAGACCCTTCGACGTCTTAGAACTTATATATACAGATATTTGTGGACCATTTTCAACATATGCTTGGAATGGTCAATAATATTTTATAATGTTCATAGACGATTTTTCAAAATATGGCTACATATATCTCATTTCAGAAAAGTCACAATCAATAGACATGTTCAAAAATTTTAAGGCCGAAGTTGATAATCAACTCAACAAAAGAATTAAAAGCGTTAGATCTGACCGTAGTGGTGAGTACTATGGTAGATATGATGATTCAGGTAAACAACATCCAGGACCATTTGCTAAATACTTAGAAGAATGCGGTATTGTCCCACAGTACACTATGTCGGGTTCACCCACTATGAATGGTATAGCTGAAAGAAGAAATAGAACGTTTAAAGACATGGTAAGGAGTATGATATGTCATTCTACCTTACCAGAATCACTCTGAGGAGAAGCACTTAAGACTGCAGCATATATCCTTAATAGAGTTTCAACTAAAACAACTATCGAAACCCCTTATGAGTTTTGGACAGGGAAAAAACCCAGTTTAAAGTATTTACATATTTGGGGATGTCCAATTGAGGCAAGGCCTTATAGGCCAAATGAAGAGAAACTGGACTCAAGAACTATTAGTTGTTATTTTATTGGATATTCTGAAAGATCCAGAGGTTACAAGTTTTATGATCCCACAACTAAATCAATTTTTGAGATAGAAAATGCCCGGTTCTTTGAGGATGTCGAGTTTGGAGGAGAAAATACAGTAAGGGACATTGTTTTTAAAGAGAAATATATTAATATTTCCACAGGTGTCATTGATTTTGTTCAGGATCCTATTTTCGAATTTGATCATGACATGACAAATCAAGACAATGTCGAAGAAGAAACTGTTATAGAAGAACAAACTCTTCCTCTTCAAGAACCAGTGCCATTAAGAAGATCCACTAGAAAAATGAGAAGTACAGTGTCAGATGATTATATTGTTTTTCTCCAAGAATATGAGGATAACTCTGGATTAATGGAAGATGATCCAATCAACTTCTGTCAAGCCATGGAAAGTTCAAATTCTTAAAAGTGGATCGATACCATTAATGAGGAGATTAAATCCATGAAAGACAATGATGTTTGGGATCTTGTCTCATTGCCAGAAGGAGCGAAACCCATTGATTGTAAATAAGTATTTAAAATCAAAAGGGATTCGAAAGACAATATGGAAAGATACAAAGCGTGCTTTGTCGCTAAGCGATTTACACAAAAAGAAGGTATTGACTATAAAGAAACCTTCTCTCCGGTCTTTTCAAAGGACTCTTTTAGAATTAACATGGCATTAGTGGCGCATTTCGATCTTGAATTATATCAGATAGATGTAAAGACAGTGTTTCTCAATGATAACATTGATAAGACAATTTATATGGTGCAATCAGAAAACTTTGTATCAAGAAATCCAAAAAATATGGTTTACAAATTTAAAAAATCCATCTATGGGTTCAAACAAGCATCTCGACAATGATATTTCAAAATTTCATCAAGTGATCATCTTATTTAGTTTTGAGATCAATTTAGTAGATGATTGCATATACCATAAGTTCTATGGGAGCAAGCATATTTTTCTGGTACTGTATGTTGATGACATTTTGCTTGCCAGCAACGATATTGGTCTATTGCATGAAATCAAAAAATTTCTAACTAAAAATTTTGAGATGAAAGATTTTGGTGATGCATCTTTTGTGTTATGCATACAAATACACCGGGATCAATTTCGGGGTATTTTAGAGTTATCACAAAAGGGTTATATCGAAAAAGTTCTTAAAAGGTATGACATACAAAATTGTAAACCAGGTGACACCCCCGTGCCTAAAGGAAACAAATTTAGTCTTGAACAGTGTCCTAAGAATGCTTTTGAAGAAAAAGAGACGCAAAAGATTCCTTATGCGTCAGCAGTAGGGAGTCTAATGTATGTTCAAGTATGTACGTGTCCAGATATTGCGTACATTACTAGAATGTTAGGTAGATATTTAAGCAATTTTGGATTAGATCATTGGAAAGCAACCAAAAGGGTCTTACGGAATTTACAGAAAATAAAATATTACATGTTCACGTATCGGAAGTCAGATGAGTTAGAGATCATTGGATATACTGATTTCGATTATGTTGGATGCCAAGATACTATGAAGTCAACGTCAGGCTATATCCACTTGTTGACTGGAGGTACCATATCCTAGAAGGGAGCTAAACAGTCCCTCATAACATCTTTTACTATGGCTATAGAGTTTATACCTTGTTATAAGACATTCAATCAGGGAATTTGGCTGCGAAATTTTATAACATGATTACTTGTAGTGGATAGTATTGAAAGACCACTCAAATTATTTTGTGACAATAAATCAGTAGTTCCATATTCCAATAATAACAGGAGTTCGACGAAATCTAAACATATAGATATCAAGTTCCTGACTGTTAAAAAAAGAGTACAGAGTGGACAGTTATCGATAGAGCATATCGGAACAAATTCCATGATTGCGGATCCGCTTACTAAGGGATTGCCACCCAAAATGTTTCATGAGCATACTGTTCGTATGGGTGTCATGTTGATAAATGGTGTACAGTTTTAGTGGGAGTTTGATATTTTAAATGCTCTTATGATACTTTTCGATTATTAATGATTTAAAGATACTTTATGCATAAATAAAGTTTAGATTTATTTATACTCTGATTTTGGTGTGGTTTGATCTCATAAAAATTTAAGGTGGACCAGTTGGAAATAGGCATGTTTTGATCACATTAAATGAAATTTTCATGCTACACATCCACATCATGATTCATGTCATTCAATTGTATCGATATATGTGACCATTGATGGGTCGAGTTAGGAAATTGTAACAAAGGCCGCTTTGATCCTATATGTCAAACTTTGATTCTATCTCATGAATCTAGGATTTTGTAAAAGTGTGCGTCGTACTATAGTCACTTAGAACCTTAACTAAACAATAGAAAGCAAAAATCATACCTTCAATGACCTTAACGGGATTGGAAACCTGTTGATAGCCTAATGCATAAACCCTAGCTGGTGCTTTAGATCGACTTCCTCCAGCACTAGACTGCTTTGCAGTTGACTTTTCAAGCCTTTGAGTACTACCTCCTTCATTCGGTATACTTGGACAGTTCGCGATCTGATGCTCAGTGCTGCCACAATACAAACACTTTCCCGATTTCTTCCAGCACTCATTTTCTGTATGGTTAGGCTTGCGACAATAACCACAAATAACTTGAGGAGCCACAGGCTGACCACTTGGAGGAGTCTCCCTCGGTTGATCCCTTCCATTGTGGCCTCCTCTTGATTGAGTCTTTTTTTGTGTACCAGATGTCTCTACTCCTCCCGTTCCTTTTTCCTTTTTAGAAGGTGGGGCACCCTTATCTGCTTGTCCAAGAGGATGACTAGAAGTGCCCCTTTTCTTGGCATGAAAATCCTTAAATTGCAGCCTTGCACTTTCGACTCTCTGCGCCTTCTCTAGGGCTTCAGTGAAAGTAGAGATTTGGGCCGCTGCTAACCCCTCTTGAATCTCCACGTTAAGTCCTTGTACAAATCGCCTTATCCTTCTCCTCTCAGTGGCTACCAATTCTGGGGCGTATCTAGAAAGTCTAGTAAATTTTCCTTCATACTCAGCCACACTAGACGCCCCCTGCTTCACTTTTATGAATTCGTCCTCCCGTTTCTCTTGAACCAAGGGCGGGAGAAACTTCTCATTAAATTCTCCTAAAAGATTTTCCCAAGTCCAAGGGGTTTGTGCTCTTTCCCATTTTCCCCTTATCATATCCCACCAAGCACGTGCTGCACCCTCAAACTGAAAGACAGCAAAAGTTACTCGTCTCTCCTCCGCATAATCTAGGGCTGCGAAAATATTAGTCATTCTTTCTAGCCAATTCTCCGCTACCTCAGGATCAGGCTCACCAATGAACTTAGGCGGGTTGAACTTTAAGAATCTCTCTAAGGCTCTATCTTCCCCTCTATCCTGGCCCCCAGGTTGGTTAACTGGCACTGGTTCCTGTCTCTCAGCTAATCGTTCTAGGATGTCAGTCATCCTATTAATGGCAGTAGCCATTTGGTTAACCTCCATATTTTCTTGTCCTTGGGTCGGTCTAGTGGCCGATCCTTGTTCATCCCCTTGAGGTTGGGTTTGTCCAGTCCCTCGCCCACGGCCTCGACCACGGCCTCGACCCCTTCTTAGCCCTTCCATAACCTAAGTATGCCTAGTGCAAGAAATAAATGAATTACGCGAGAAAATACTTGAAACAAGGGCCAATTGCGAAAACATTGAAAATAATAATAATTTACATTCATTAACATGTCAAAATCCATACAATTAGCAAGTCAGAGAAGATCACAAAAATATAGTACACAGGTGCCACAAAAGTACTTTTACTCACAGAAGACTAAAGTCAAACAAGTACCCCAAAAATAGGCCATACAGTCATGCAAAATACAATGGCCTCAACACTTAGCATCACCCCTGACAATTCTAACTATATCAGTCAAAAGGGTCTAGTTTTTTTTTTTTCTCGTTCATTTCCCATAATGGAGATCTCAAGTCCAATACAAGAATCCTCCGGGCTCTGACCTTTGCCATCAGAATTTATCTCAAAACCACTTATGATTTTTATTCACACTATAATATACGAGACTATATCCCTTTCGAAGTCACAAGTATTCTCTCAGAAAAAGTATTTAGTACTCAAGTACAAGAATCCAGAACTAAGAGAATTTACAACCCAGGCCGTACGCTCCCAAGTGCAAATTAACAAAGTTTAAGATCCCTACCTGACGTACATATCTATCTACCTCAAATAGCATGATAAAGGTTTTACACTTACCACTTTCATGGTTCACAACTTACGCACAAGAAGAGTACTTAGTCTTTTATACATATTCACATAATTGGGACCATATCACGTCTTGGCCCAAACTCACTCCGTGCAGAGGCCACGCGAAGTTACTCTGTTTTTTTTTTCCTACAAGTAGTCACTTAACTTTCAAACCAGTCCCACAGTCCGGTATCCTAAACTTTTAAACCTAGGATACACTACAAAGATCTAAAGCCTAAGCTCTGATACCAACTGTGACGCCCCCACTTCTCCCAAGGGCGAACCCAAGGGTATCCGCGGAACGCCTGCCTAGCTCTCGCCAGGACTCGAGACAAATCAATTCAAACTTAACAATATATAACAATTTATACCAGTCTAATAAGGAAAATTCGCTTCCAAAATCGAATATCCAAGTCTTGTACCACGTGTTTCAAAATACATCCGTTATCCAATTCTTACGTCAGGATCCAAAAGATACATCAATTCCCAAATATATACAATAGCCAAAATGTCTAGCCAATTACAATTGAACCCTAATACAAAAGTACATCCAAAGGGTTCCAACGAGTTTCACTCCATCCATTCCTGTTAAGGAAAACAAATCTACGGGGGGAACAAAACGCTCGTGAGGCAAAGAAAACACACAGCAAGAAACGTTGTCCAAATAAGCAATCCCAGTATATTCAAGTATATTATTTTTCAATTCGAAGCGAGAAAAATAAACAGAAACAATTCAAGGATATAGGACTCTCAGGAGCTATTTTCCTCTTGCTTGCCACGGCTTCGATCCGGTACCTCGTGATGACACTCCGTTAATCCTGGTGGTTATTTTAATCCGTAGAATAACTTCACTATTATTCCTCCACCAAACCATTCACCCTCTCGGATCCGAAACCAAACACGCACGAAAAAAAAAAAGGCGATACTCGTCGAGTATGCCACACGAGATCTCAGGAGATCAAGTTTTGATTTTTGAACACGCACGAAAAGGGCGATACTCCACGAGTATGCCGAACAAGATCTCAAAAGATCAAGTTGTGTTTTGTTACTCTCTTGGTTTATCAAGCTTCTCGACCAAGCCCATGCCGGCTCGAGTTGCAAGATTGGTTAAGAGAATTGGGCGTCCCCATAAGTCGAGGAGGTTCACTCCACCCGACAACAAGACACGCACGACATACACGACATGCATGGCAACACGACACGCACACGAAAACGGGTATATTTTAATCGACGAGATTCACTCAATCGACTTTGAAAACCAAGTTAATACAAGTAAAGTGCAAGTAAAGGAGAGCGAGTGCGATAAAGTACACACTCTTCTCATCAAGTGATATTCACGTATATAAGCAGGTAAATCAAGTAAACACGACAAGTCATCGCACTTGACACTCACCAAATTCAAAAGTAATTGGAGGTCGATCTTTAGGTTGTCCCTCTCGGGATTTTCTTTTCAAAGACCTCGCTTGAGCACTGAAGCAATTAACAAAGTATTTTTTCACTCACAATCACGGTATTAATCAAGAAAGGAGTTTACGCTTGTATTTGGAACTAGTCAATACCCTCAAACCAAAAGAACCTTAGCTCACTCAAAAAATAAGGTCAAAGTGAGGTTTTAATTACACAAGAAAATATCTGATTTCCTTCATGAATCAGTTTGTTAAAGCGATTCAATTATCATCCAAGAAGGAAGTAAACAGATTTTCATAAATTTTCTCATTTTCTAAGAAATTCAGCCCAATTTTCAGCTTTGGTCGCGTCAAATTTAGAAAAATCAGATCTTGCACTCAGTAGGTCCAAATTAATAAACTTGGTACCGTTGGAAATCCTCATTAGAAAGTACTTAAAAGTTCTAAAAGACACTTTTCCATGAATCTAAGTAGAAAGGTATTTCAAAAATGAAGCTTGGAAGGTACAGGTTTGGATCGTTACAAGGCCAGAATTAAGTTGATTCGGCCAACTTTGGAAATTCGTCATCGATTCACATGTTTGCAAAAACCGGCCTCTGGAAATTACGAACTCGATTAAAAGTGTTACAAGTGAGGTTTATTAACAAAACAAGCGGGATCAAGAATCGATGTTCGAAGTACCGAGATACGGTACTCAAAGTTGAGGAAAGATTCAAGACTGAAGAAGAATTTCCAGTTTTGAAACCTTCAACACTAGCAAATTAATTCGGTATTGAAACGAACTTATTTTACTCCTATATGCAAGGTATTCCTCTATCAAATTTCAGGGAAAAATACCCTCGGGAAGGTAGTTAATTAGTCAACCAAAGTTCAGGAAAAATTCTAAGGCAATCTGCCTTGTGACTTTCATTTCACAATTTCAAATCGTTTAACCAAGAAAACTATCCGAACATGGTTCATTTGTGAAACAAAGGTCTAAGACTCATCCATGATACCTTTGGTAAGTGATGAGCATCAAGAACTTCAATTAATAAAATCATTCCCAAGTTTTGCCCCAAATCAGTCCAAATACTACGTTTTTCCAAAACAGGGCAGTCCTCTTGTTTTAGTCACAACTCAATCAATTTAACTCGGAATGAGGCATGGTTTATGACGTTAGAAAATACATTCATGGGACTAAAAGTTCACAGAAGGAAATGTTCTGAAATTTGGCAAGCAACCAGCTCAAAATTGAGCCTCAAGTTGCTGCCTCAACAAGCCATTCCAGCAAATCCGAGAGACAGGACAGCTAACTTAAAACATTTGGGTCGGATCACTCACAAAGAATAAGAACGTGCATTTTATCTCAAATTAAAGCTAGGAATGTCTAGTTTCAAACGCCACCGACGGAACTTGATTTCGACACCCGAGGACAGAGTTATAGCCAAAATACTACTGCTGGTCGGAGTCATGCGCGAATCAGTTTCCAGATTTGCTGGTTTCTAAAAAAAATTCATTTGCCCATTCAAACCTCGTTATTTTTCAATGAAATTTTCCACACCTCTAATACATCATATAAGCATCCAGTTCAAGCCATTAGTTCATTAAAAACTGGCCTTAAAATGGCCGAATAAAACAGGGGTAGAATCGGAGTAAATCAAGTAAACACGACAAGTACGACAAGTTAGGGTTCACTTGTGGCCGATAAAACCCTAACTCATACTTCTATATTTTGGGTACGGAGTAAGTAAACATTTGGCGTTTCAAATCGAAGAGGTATCATGTTTTGGAATGGTAAAACGGTCATAGTATTTGCCAAACGAAAATATACAAATTCAAATAGAAACTTAGTCCTTGAGTGAAAATTTGGGCAGCACGCCCTTTGTGTTTACCTAATTTTCCAGTCATTTTGGTTTCATTAATTCCTCAAATCAGTCCCAACATCTCGTACAAAAATAATCTCATTTCTAAAAGCCGTTCACTAGGCTTACAGTCATTCAAGTCATTTAGCTAGGAAAATGACCGGAAAGGAAAGTCAAGCCCTAAAATATTCTAATAAGCACAATAAGACTCGATTACAAGTCATAAACCAATGCCAAATACTACCGAAATAGGGTTCCATAAGCATATACAAGCATTAGGGGAAACCAGAAAATCCGGAAATGGATTTTAGCTTTGCCCTGAAAAAAATAGTTTTTGACCTCATTTTGCGGTAATGGCACCAAAGGCACTACAATTATCGGATGAAGGTAAAAGACCCACAGTTTCGAAGCTAAGAGATAGGGCTACAATATTACAGAAGGTCACTCAACCCAGTTTCGAGTGTAACCAGGTCAAAAATGCAAGATACTACACCAGAATCACAAAAACAGATTCACAGAACGCATTCTAGCGGAAACATCATAAATCAGGCTATCCAAGTCCAAATCCAGAAATTCTAAAACCAGATGAAAGATAAGAAATAGGGCTACATTTCATCAGAAGGCCTCAACAACCAATTCGGAAGCATTCCTAACCAAAATAACCAATTACAGAAGCAATTCTCCAATTCGGGTGAAACCAGAACAGCAAGGGTAATTTCGAATTTTCTCAAGTTACGCTACTCCGATTGACCTGAAATTTTGTAGGAACCTCTAAAATATTATTCCCTACAACTTTAATGTTTTAAACCAAGGCCAATTAGGCCTCTATCTATGAGCTACAAATTCGGGCAGAATGAAGAACATCAAACCCTAATTTTTTCAATTTTCTTCCAAAACAGCAATTGATTGCAATTAACCACTTTTTCCACCTCATAGAGTCCTTAAACATCATTTCCAATCATCATATATAACCACACAATCATTTTCATATTAAAACAGAAAAATCTCCAAAAATTATAAAACTTCATCAATTCAACCACAAATCAAGAAATAATCCATAAATTTGCATCTCCTACTACCACTAAGCATGATTTAAGTATCAATAAAGGGAGGAGAGTGGTTCTTCACAACTCACCTTAGAAACAAGAGAGAGAGAGCAATTAGTCCTCTTAGCTTTCCAAATAACTCCACACAACACTTCACTATCACTCCCTTAAGTGGTTTTATGGAGCAAAATCAAGGTTGGATGGTTGAGTAAGTTGATTGAAGCAAGATTGAAGCCAAAATCTTGAAGAGTTTTCTTTATTTTGTTGCTCAAGGAGCTCGACCAAGATGAAGAGAAAATGGTGAATTTTTGGTTATTTTTTTGATTTATTTGGTGAATGGTAAGAAAAGGAATAGTAGTCTTACTTAAGGACCAATCCCATGGTGACACTTGTCACCTCCATTAATGCAAGTCTATCACTTTGTTTCCTCTCACACCAATCCAAATTGCAACCTCTACTTATCTCTTAACACCCGGTAAATTAATTCCAGTATCAAAAACTTAACCTAGTTGGCCGAATTTTTCCGAACTTTTCGCACTAGTGGGTCCCACGTCCAGTATACGCTCTTAATTTCTCAAAAACTATTTGATACTAGAAAAATCATTTAAAAACTATATTTACTCATACAATTTATCTAGAAAATTTTCCGGATACAGAAAGTGCAGAAAACAAGCCATTGAATATAATAAAACCCTAAAATGGAAAAATTACGGGCTCTCACACGGTGTCTCGGGTATTTGTGTTCGAAAGAAGATGATCATTTTGAGAAATCTTTTTTAGTTCTTTCGGACGTCTGGCACCTACAATGCTTTGCGTCTGAAGTTTCGCAAACTCTATCGGACAGCCGGTGTTCTGATGTTTTGCGTCCGAACGAGGTCAGTGAGCTTAGAAGGAATGTCTTAATTCCTTCGAACGTCCGGTGGTGGAGTTCTTCATGCGTCCGAAGTTGCGCAATGATTATGGAACGTCCGATCCAGTCTTCACGAGTGCCCGACAGTTTTCAGCACTCTTTGTTTCTTTCAATTGTACTTAATCTTTGAACTTGATTTGCTTCATTGCTGAAAAGATCTTTGAGGAGATATTAGTAACATCCATTTGTTTTGTAAACATCAAAAGCTAGGGACTAAGATTAACAGCAAGAGAAGAAATCTACACTACGAACATGAAATAAAAGTAATAAAAATAACAATAGAAAGCTTCTAGGGCTATGAAATTCCTCACTACTCTTGTAAGTAAAATTACCGGTTAATTGAATGTAATTATCTTGGCAAGTTATGGCATAATTTTCTAATGTATGTGATACCTACTCTCATACTGAATCAACTATACTTGTAGATAAGTCATACCTATTCTCGTAATTATGAAATTAACTACAAGTTCATTTTTCTATAAAATTACATGGAATAAGCTACTAAAGTCACAAAAAAGTGCGTCTACTCTCATGTGTGTATTCTCTAGATTTAGCACTTCTTTGAACTAGTGTCAGCTCCCAATTCTCATTGTAAATTTAACACCTTAAAATTATTATAATTAATGGCCAGTTAATCATCATTAGACAAGCAAGAATGCTAAATAATTTGTTTAAAATAATATCATCAAATAACCTATTAAATAGCATTAACAAGATATAGAAAATTCATCCATAACTCTAGGCATAAACTTTAGCAACACATGATAAAATCCAAACTTGTATTATAACTAAACATGAAATCAAATGCAAAAGAGAAAATGATAGGAGAGAGGTCCCTTTGTCACATGAGCTCCAATTCTCCATCTTTACTCCTCAATTCTTCATTCAGATCTAGCTACAAATACAAGTTGGATAAACTACACTAACTATACTATACTAATGAATTAAGAAAAACTAGTGAAAGCTACATTTTGGTAGTGTCGCTAGCCTTCCAAAGTTTTGAAAATATGCCTTCAAACCCCCTATGTATAGAGGAATTCAAGCTTCAAATGAGTTGTTAAAGTTGATGTAAAATACTTCTTGAGATTCCCAAAATATTCTTCTACAAATCTCCATGCTCTTCTTTACAGTTGCAACCGAAATTCTGGAGCAAGTGGTTGTGCAAGTTGCACACATGTTTACAGAATATGCACCCAAAATCACACCAAAAAAAAATCAAATAAACACACTTAAAATATGTAAAATAAACAATTATCAAACTCTCTCACACTTGAATCATTACTTGTCCTCAAGCAATAAGAATACAAACCAATAATGATTCAAACATTTGAAATAACATATGTGCACCTTTGAATTCAATTTCTCAAAACAAGATAAATAATCATTATAGAATCATTCATTACACCTCAAGTACTTATAATATCGAGTAAAGGAAAGATAATTAAACCATAATTTGAAAACATCAACTCAACTTCTTATCCTCACCCAATTTCACAAGTCAAGTAATTCGCAAGGTCAATAAAATGCTTTCTAAACCTATGATCATCTTTTTCTCAAAATCAAAAGAGGGATTTATTCATATAACATGTCAAACATTCACTCAAGTTGTGAAAATGTCTTTTGATGCGAAGATCGACATTTTTAGATGAAAATTCCCAAGTATTCAACACTTCACAAATTTGAGTTGCTTTGCATACTCTTAATTCAAGTACTGTTTTATGCGAAAGTCAACATTGTAGATAAAAACTCCTAATTACTAAGCATAAGAACCATTGGAGTAGAACAACTCTTATTCTCTTCTTTTCTTTTTTCTTCTTTCTATTTTTCAGTTTTTTTCCAAAGTAAAGATAATAATCATTCTCTCAAAAGAATAATCATAAGAAAAGTAATGTAATTATTGACCATATTTATCACTCAACCATGAAAAATTAAGTAAAGAGAAGAAACTTCTTCATACATGCAAAATTTAGGCATAATTTTCTTCACTTTATAAGATATACTTTCCTAAAAATGTAAAAATTCTAATTACATAACCGCTATTTTCAAGTTAAATGAGAAATGAAATTTTTAAGCCACATATATTTATCTCAAAAGTAAAAAGAATTTGAATTATTAATTGTGTAGAACACATTGCCCTTTGGATTTAATTGAAATTTTTTGAAAATTTTTGGGGCAATTTTTGATAAGATTTTGAAAAAATTTTGGCAGAATTTCCTCTTATAATTGAACGAAACTCCTTGCCAGCATGCCCAATTTTGAAAACTTTCAAACCACAATAACATTTCCAAGAACCAGTCCAATATTTTCAACCAACAAATCAATCACATACAATGCATATAATCTCAATTCTTCCCCCGACGCTGAAAATACATATTGTCCTATATGTGTAAAAAGGGAAACCAAGAGAAAAAAAAAAGAATACTCCCATATTGATATGATTGAAGAGTGCAAATATGAAGTTTCACAATCCAATATGAATTTTATGATCCATTTGCCGTAATTCTACAAAAAGGAAATTTCATGAGTTCCATTTGTAACCATTAGTAAAAGAAACCTAAAAAATGGAAATAAAAACAAACTTCTAAGGTTCAAGAAATGCAAAATTAATAACACAGGTATTAATAAATATAAAATGGTGATCCATAACTCTATAACTTTTGTTTTGATGTTGTACTTATATAAAATTGATAAGAAACTTCTCAAGGTACAATGAAGCTTTTCACTTTGTGACAGCCCCACCTCCCCCTAAGGCGTACCATAGGGTTCGGCGGACCGCCTGCCCAACTCTCACCGGGACTCAGTCGTTCACGTCAATTCTCAATCGAAACCAGAATAAACCCACAAGACTAAACATAACAACGATCCAAAACTTAAAGCAAAACTTATATACATTGCTATCTCAAAAGGGAGTACAAACATCGAATATACAAAGGTTCTCAATTCACCATACATCCAGCCCGTGCCGAGCACTAGGGCGAGAACCATTACAAAACCAAAGAAACCAGTCTAGGCTAGACTCTACCGAGCTCTCGTCCTTGCTCGCCGTCCCCTGTTAAGGAAAACAAAACTAAAGGAATGAACTAAAAGCTCAGTGAGGTTCCGAACACATAGGCAACAAGAAGTTCAATGCATTCATTACATATAACCAATAATTCAAGATACAAATACAAAATAAAGCGATAAACACATTCATTAAAAGGATACGGGCTCACAGGGAGCCATATATTCGTTCGTTCGTTCGTTCTCCTGTCATTCCCCTTATTCCTCCGGTCATTTAAATAAAATGCATTTTTGGTAAATAAAACCCTCGTTCGTTCTTTCGTTTCGTTCACCCCCTCCTGGAAATTGGCCAGGCTCCACCAGACTACAAGGTAATACTCGAGTATACCAAATTCACCCAGGGTCACCATATCGCCCGACCGAGTCCGCTTCTGGCTCGAGTCGATCGGTAACGAAGGGCAGGGCCCAATTCAGCCAAAAGGCTTACATCATGCGCAACTAATGTAGCAATCATTAAATCATTGAAAATTTCACGTTTCATTTAGATCGAGCGCGGTAAAGTACACGCTCGCCTAGAAAACTCATTTTGGAAATCCTTGAAAGCACTTAACACATTATCAAACAAGAACACAAGTCATGAAGTCAAGAAAAATATAGCAAACAAGGAACACTCACCAATTTACGCAAAACAACGTGCAAATATCCTTCCGGATATTACCTCAGTCACCGAGAAAATCTAAGAGTAAATGAGAAAGAATATTACAATCTATCTAGCACAAACAATTAGGTGAAATCGAAGAAACCCAACAATTGATGAATAAAATGTATAGAAATGACTTTAAAGTGAAACGAGGGCATTTGGACCGGTGGACGGAAATAGCTAGGGTTTCATAAACTAAACGCAAAACCAAACAAAAAGGGGTATAAAATTTCCAACGGAAAACACTTGAACCAAAGACATGTCGGAATCCAACTATATAGACTAAGAAATATTGTTTTCGGGATTGTTTATGTGGTTCAAAATCATCTCATATTCAAGTAGATATTATAGACTAAATGTCTTAATGAAATTCATGTAAAAGGGAGGACAAAATACCCAAGAAAACCCTAAACCACTCCTTTTTATTTGGGTAAGAGTAAGTAAACATTTGGAGTTTCCAATTGAAGAAGGATCATGTTTTAAGATGGAAAAACGGTCATAGTATGTGCCAAACGAAAATATACAAGTTCAAGTAGAAACTTAGCCCTCGAGCGAAAATTTGGGCAGCACGCCCTTTGTATTTACCTATTTCCCAGCCATTTATGGCTTCATTATTTTCCTCAATCAATCCCAACATTACACACAACATAAATAGCCACTCAATAGGCTCAATGTCATATGATTACCAAATCAAGCTAGGACATGTGCGGAAATGACGTTTAGGTTGGAAAACAAAAGGCAGATTTGCTGTTGCTTAGCGGAACTAACACAACTGAAGCTACACTAGTCGGATTGAGGTGCAATGTACACCGTTTCGAAGCTAAGAGAAAGGGCTACAATGTTTAAGAAGGCCACTCAGTCCATTTTGCAATGTATCTAGGTCAAATTTACTAAAACAACCCCAGATTTTCCAGTTCGTAGTTCAACTAGCAGTCCGGATTCATTCAATCATATCTCATCACATACAACTCCAATTCAAGTGATTCCAAAGCCATTTGAAAGCTAAGATACAAGGCTATAAGTCTTAAAAAGATATTGACAACCAAATCAGTAGTATTCCTGGTCAATACAACCAATTACAAAAGCTGATTAGCATGTTCGGATAGAAACAGGGAAGTAGGGGTATTTTGGTCTTTTTACAGGCTACATTGCTCCGATTGAGCTGAAATTTTGTAGAAATCTATAAAATATCATTCTCTACAACTTTTATGTTTTGTACCAAGCCTAATTCGGCCTCTAACATAGGGTACTGAAACCGGACAGAACTGAAGCATACAATTCCAGAAATCCGGAATTTTGGGATTTCAAGGGCAATCTCTTCATTTTCTTGATTCAATCACTACCACAACCTCTTATACAAGCCTATATACATCATATACCACTCCTACAACAAGTATAAGAAGGAAATCAGTCAAACCCTAGCTTACATACATCACCCCAAAATCATCACAACAACTTGTATAGCTACTAATCTAACCAAAACATGAGTTATATAACAACTTAAACAAAAATAAAAGAACCAAAGCCATGGGTCAGACCTTATACCTCAACAAAAGGGCTTGCAAGAGTAATACTTCACCTCCTCTTGAAATTTTTGGTTCCCTTAGCTTCCCAAGTTCATAACTCACAAGTTAATCGGTTTAGAATCTTGTTTCTTTCACTCAAATGGTGCAAATCAAGATGAAAGAAGGTTGTTTCTCTCTTGCTCACTCTCTCTCCCTTGCTCGGCCAAAAGACAGAAAGAATGAAGGAAAATAAGCTGAAATGAAGGATAAAAGAACAAGGAAAAAAAATTAATCAAAGAGCCATAGGGTGGTGACACTTGTCACCACCAAAGCCATGCAAATTTCTCTTTCTTTCCCTTGCATTTTTGGCCACAAATTTTGGCCATATGGATGAGTATGAGGGGGGGATATTTTGCAAAAATATCAGGGGTATGTGGTGGTAAGAAAGTGGTGGTCAAGTGGTGGGTTCAATCGGTAGTGATCGATACCCGTCGGTTTGACGCGATTTCTCTTAAATCGCGTATACTAGGTTTTTAGCTTATAATCACTAACTTATTATTATCACTTCTAGTCATATAGTATTCCCTCATCCAAAAGTCACTTTTACCTATCAAATTTGATCCTCACTCCGTACCGAATAATCATACTACGGGAAAACGTGAAACCCTAATTCGCTCTTAACTTGGAAACGAAAAGTGAAACCCTACTTCCTAGGTTCATTTGCACCTATTGAGGAATGATTGGGTATTAGGGCCATAATAAATGAATAATTTCCAAATAAAAGGTATTTTTAAGAAAAACGTAAGGAATTTTACAATTCTAGTGATTAAAATTAGGGTTTCAATTAAAATATGAGTGATTTAAGAAAACCGGTTAGTCACAAGTAAATTAGGGTTTTTGATTAAAATTTTAGGGTTTCTAGTCTTTTAAAACAAAATAAGGTTTTAAATCAAACCCAAAGAAATACACTTTAGTATTTTCTTTACAAACAACCTCCTAATTTTCGGGGTATCACACACTTTACATATTTTGTCCTTTCACCCTAAATACCTACTTTTTAAATTATAAAGCATACATCCTCCTTTAGGTATTTACAAGATCACCATATCATAACCATTTAGGAGCAAAGTCAAAACATGGATAATATATTATGCACATATACAATTTCAACCCTAAAATTCCACATAAATAGTTAAATTCTTTAAATATTCAAAATTCATCATCCAATCATACTCTATAAAAAGATTGAGCAATAATTTGATTCATTATAACACCAAAACTTCCATTTAAATGCATCATTTTTCAAACTAGATAAACTAGCCATTCTCTAAATATCAAATTCAAATTTTTCAAAATGGCACCATATAATGAATGTATATATGTAAGTATCACAAACAAGTCACATTTTGACTATTTGAATCATCCAATTATGCTTAACAACATTCCAAGGCCAATTACCACATTGATCGTCATACAAGAATATACATAAATTGAAACATTGCATAGATCATCATATTTCCACATTTAATCATGTAAACATGCTTAAAAATGCTAAATAAGTATAATGGAACCCATAAACGTCAACAAAGAACATCACAAATTCATCATTCAAAGTGTGTCAATAAACTCAAAAAAATATGTGAATGGTGAAATTTAAAATACCAAGTTAAATTTAAGATACTTACCTCAAATTAGTAAAGTGATGTTTGGTGATGCAAATGATGCAAAACTTCTCAAAAATTTCACCCAAATTGGTCCCCAAATGATTAATCTTTAAATGTGAAGACCCTAAAATGCTTGAGCTAAATCCACAAAATTTTGTGCTTTCGGATGTTTTTGATCCATGAGTTTTGTTCTGTAAGCTGTTTGAGGTGTTTGTATGGTGATTTTAATCAAGAAAAATGGATGAAAATGAAGTTTGGTGAAGAGTGTGCGTGTTAGTGTGTGAATAGAGGAATAAGAAGAATGAAGTTTGAGGCTGCATTTTCTCTTTAAAAACCGAGTACTTCAAATACGCGGGCTGAAAACACGAGCTGAGGTTGCATTTTCGAGCCTACGCTTTCTAGCAAAACTTGCTGATTCAAATACGTAGGTTCATGAATACTCGGGCAATGGTCGCATTTTCAAGCCTATGTTTTTAGAAAGAAAACAAGCAAAATATGCGGACTAAAACATAGGCTAAGCCGCATTTTAAGGTCACATTATCTTTGATTCTAATGATGTCGCGCCCCATTTTTTACAAGAAAAATAAATAAATAAATGGTTTAAAAAGTGGATTTTTGATTTTGAAAAATGAATAGAAAGCACGGGTCTAAATGGGACTTGAAAATGCGACGTTTTGACCCAAAATATAGTTTAAAAAGGGTTTATTGAATGAAAAATGGAGTCGCCACTTGGTATAGGGTTAAGGTGTACCAAGTCACCTAAAAATGAAATGTTAAAGAAAAAATGGAAAAAACCCTTTTTAAACGACTCCAAGTCTACGTAAATCAAAGAAAAAGGTTCGGGAGTCACATTTGACGAAGGGGAAGGCAAGGATAAAAATCCAAGGCAACCCTTCGACCTAGCCAAGGCTAGTTGCGTGATTTAGTCAAGGATTTTATTATTTTCACCAAAAGATTTATCGCATTTGGATGTACTATATGAATGCAAACCCTAAACCTAGGAGGGCATTGGGGGCAAAATTTCTCTTCAAAGCTTGAGTGGTGCCAATCACATTGATTGTGATGCCCAATGCGGATTCTTTGGAGGGGTCACGAATAATGCAAAAATATGAGACTCTAAGAAGAGGAAAAGAATAAAATAATTATAGAAATATACATGTCTTAAAGGAATGCATCATGTCGGGTACGGCGGGCTAATGTTCGTGACTCAATTTTCCCTTTAATAGAGGGAATACGAGCGTGCTAAGGCTAGCAAAGCCAAACTCGTCCATATCCCATATCCAAAGGGGGTTCCTAATCTAATCGAGCAAATGCACTACCCTAATCCTATTTCTAGAATGAAATGCAATTCTAATGTCATGTATCATGCATAGGGGTATATATATGTATAGGGAAATTAGGGATAAGGGTTATACGTATAAGGGGAATATCATACAAAATGATAAAAGGCCCTAAAAAGTGAAAATATGCATGAGATGGAGTGATTTTATCATGCAATCATGATCTAACGCGCGAGGGGCTCCTAAGGGTCTAGCATTGGACTAGCCCACATCTACGCTCTCTCGCAAGCATTGGACTTGCAAGAGCTCGAGTGGACAACCATGACTAGCATTGGACTAGCCACGGTTACGTGCATTTGCATCCATCATACACATATATAAGTAACGTGCATTATTAAAGCAAGTAGACATGTGAGCACGTAATTCACATAACACATAAGCATGCATATCTAGATGCCAAAACCTAAGAAAGCGATTAAACACATAGCACCTAAGCATGCAAAACACATAAGGCAATTAAGGCCCTAACTATTACATTTTTAGAGTGGAAGACCTACTACAATCTAAAAGGGGGGATAAGAAGGAATAAAATAATTAAATCCCTAACTATTACAATTTTGGCATTCGAGTGCCTTCCAAATGATAAAATTAAAGCAAAAACTAAGCAACTAAAGAAATGAATAAGGTGAAAATGAAATAAACATTTAAGGTCATGCAATTGCACACATAAGACACGTATACGCACGTAGGGTCAAATAAAGTCAAAAATAGAGGATAGAGTGTACCTCCCTCGCAATGGTAATCAAATGAAGGAAAAATGGCTTCAAAACAATAAAAAGGTCAAGGTACCACTTTAATTAAGAAAAATTAAAAGAAATGTGCAAAACAAAGCTCACTTGATCATAAAGCCCTTAAAGTCATGACTTAAGTGCAATCGAAACAAAGCATAGTAATTAATTGAAACAAACAAGCAATGAACTTGTAAAATTAAAACTACCAAGGACCATATTGAGGAGATTATTCAATTGATTGGGTCGTAGCAGCATGAGTTAAAAGCCAAGGGGTCAAAGTGAAATTATTGAATTACTTCATGCAAAACCCATGCAAAGTACCATGAAACGTTTTTTGCAATGAAAATATTGAAGCATCTGATGAAGGCTTGTATGCAGATTCAGCCGCCGCTTTCTTTTCACTTAATTAGTTCAAGCAATCAACATTTCAATACTTCAAACAACTAGTGCAACACAATCACTAAGCATTCATCTTATTTCCCATCAAGAAATCCTTCTTTTTAAACACCAAAGTCATGCAAATCAGATTTGAAGAAAACTTCTGCAACGGAAAGTGCAAGCCTGCTGCATTTTTGCTTCCAAACTCAGATTTCAGATTCAAATACACAAGGCTTGATCCCAAACTTTCTCAATCCAACATCCAAACTTTACACTAAACAACACAAAACATAACTTTGACATCCAAACAAGCAAAAAACATAGAAGGGAATCATACAAATACTGGAGAACTTTATGCAAAAAGGTTCGGCAGCAAGCTTTGCGGCACTACAAAGACTTAGACAACAAAAGAACGTGCCTAAATCTGGGAAAATTATGAGATTTTGCTGCAACAATCCGAAAAGGAAAGGAAACCCGCATGTACTGCTGCAACAAATTAAAGATTTTGAACTTTTTGCAGCAGGTTTTGTGCACCATCCTTCCCCAAAAATCCAAGACTTAACCATTATGAGAAGTTAAAAGGCAGCCACAAACTCAAACAACAATTCAGGACACTAGCTTTTTTTTAACAAGATAAACCTGAACCTCAGCCCCCCACAAAAACGACATTAAACCAAGCCCAACCACAGATCTGTACATGCCCAAAAAAATCTGAATAGATATCAATCAAAGTTGGAAACTTTCAGCCATTTCCTTTCGGCTAAGACCCAACCATACAGGAGCTGACTCATTAACCCAACATCAGATTCATCGTTACCCAAACAAGAGACATCAAACCCAAGCAAAAGCCATCAATCAACGCTGAAGCAAAAAAAAGAAAAAGAAACAGAACCAGAAGACAAGCAACGGAATGCAAGTCATAACTAGAGGAAACAGGTTTTAGCTATAAAAGATGAAAACAATACCTGGAGCGCGGGATGGAATGTGGAATGACCAAGAAAAACTCAGATGATCTTCCCAAGGAGTAAACGTTGCGGATGGCTCCGTCACCTTCCCTTTCTGCAATTTTCCTGCTGCAACTCTGCAGTTCAACTCACGCAAAGTTGAAGATCCTAACGCTGAATATGTGGATCCCGTGAGCGTTGAAGATGATCGTTCTCCACAGAAATCGAAAGGGACTTGCTACTGGCTCAGATGAAAGCAACGCAAAATCTGGAATTTTTCTGGTTTTCCCGTAGCTTCCTTTGCTCAGATTCTCCCTTTTCTCTCCCGAAAATTTTCAAATCTCCCTCTTGCTCTTGGCTTTTCCCTCTACCACCGTACTCTCGTTTTTCTCTCTCTCTCTTCCCTCCAGAAATTTTCCCTTGCCGTTCTCTCCTTTTCTTGCTCAACCAGCCGTCCTTCCAAAAAACTCCTCTCTGCCTCTCAAAAGCTGCGTTTCCTTTTCTATTTATATCAAACACCCCACTCTCAAACCCTCACCTCAAAGGTGAGGATGAGAGTGGAGGTTTTCTGGGCATCCTAGAGCCCTCCGATCCATTGGGAGCCAAGCCAACCAGAAACAAGCTCCCGTGAGAATGATTTCATGCCGCATGCATGTGCGGCCCCTCTTTTTTTTTTTTTTTTTTTAACACTTAATTAAATAAAATAACAATTTAAACAAACTTAAATAAAATGTACAAATTAATAACCAAAAGATAAAAAAGAAAAGCTAAGATTTTCCTCTTTTCCCTCTTTTTCTTCTTTTTTCTCTTTTTTTTTCAATAAAAGAAATAAAACATATTTTTCCCTAATTTTCTCTTTTTTGGCAAAAATTTATGCTAAAAAGTCTTATAATAAAAAATAAAAAACAAATAGATAAAAGAGTAAAAATGAATACAAAATAAAAATGATAAATAATAATAATCTAAAAAACTAAAGTGCTATACAAATTCTAAAAGTCTAAGAACTAGAAATCATGGAATTAAGAGAATTATTACTAAAAATAAAAATAAAGTTAGGATAAAAATTATTTTAAAATTTGGTGTCTATAGATGAAGATGCACTAATACGCGGGATTAAAATGCATGCTCAGGTGGCATTTTAAGGCCGCATATTCATTTCTCTGCACTTTTTATGCAGAAATCTTCATTTTTTCAAAAAATATGCTCATGACCCCGATTTTCCAAAGTGCGATCTAGATCGTTCTATTGGTGAAATAACCAATTTACACATCAAAAGTGATTTAAACATACATTCCAACCCACTATAACATATCAAAAACAACAATCAGTCAAATTGAGGGGTCGAGTTCTTTAATTTTCCTTAGTCTCATTGACCTCAAAAAGTGACTTTTACCTTCTTTCTTGAACCCTACAAAACAAATATAATAAACATACTTTGAAACATATAACAAACATGAAAACACTCTCAAATGAAATAAATTAACACAAAATATTGGATTGCCTCCTAATAAGCGTTTCTTTATAGTCATTAGCTTGACTATTTCACCTCATTTTTCAAGGAGACTTTGTTAATGAATAATCCATCATTTTAGGTCATGGTGGATCCACAAAAATTGGCTTAATAACCAAAACCACATAATCAAATGATACGAGAGATGGAAGAGGCTTACATATCTCAAGTGTTGTATAGATATTACCTTGTAGTAACACTACTTGATAATTGTCCAAAGAAACATCCATATATCCTTCTTGGGCGATGATATCCTTAAAACTTACTTCTTCAAAACACTCCTCGAGAGAGGTTAAATGTGAATCATTCATGCTCATCTCTTGAGGTTCAACATTAGTTCCAAAGACACAAAATCATGTGAAATGGACATTTTTTCATTGAAACACAAATTAGATTCATCATTTTGATCAAAATGCAATCCACTTTCACATACAACATAAGAATTAGAGTTGATTTGCATATAATTAGAAGAAATAACTTCACACAAATCACACAATTGGTCTTGAATTCTACCTATGTGAAAAGCTAATTCATCTAATCTATTCTCAACCTTATCAAAATGGTCGAAAGTCGTATTAGCTAGCCTTTCAATGCTAATTCCCAAGACAAAGATGCATTAGCTAACCTTAATAGCTAACTCCTAAGATGGCTTTGATTCAAGTTGGACAATTTTGGATTGGTAATTATAAAAACATAGATAATCATTATATTCACATTGATTATCCAAACTATAAACATAAGAATTACCCCAATTAGGGCAATATTGATTAAAACAAGGATTGAAATGCTCAAATTTGTCATAATTGTGACGGCCCCGCTTCTCCCAAGGGCGAACCAGAGGGTTCGGCGGGCCGCCTGCCCAGCTCTCGCCGGGACTCAGTCGTTCACTACAATCCTCAAATGAATTACAAGAATAAACCTCAAATATTACAATATAAATCTCCAATATACATCAAATTCTCCAAAAATTACATGTCATAAGCGAAGCGGAAACAATTCCCAACTATACATAAAATGATTCCAAATCCAAACTGTACAAGATATAAGCCATCCAGCCACGTGAATAAGTACTACAAGCCTTCCTTCGCCTTGAGCCCTGTGGAGTGAAAAAAATCGTTTTGGGATGAGCTAGAAGCTCAGCGAGTAACCAGGAAAATCATTAAACAAATATATTTCACAATGTTGCATTTCGATGATTTCGATGATGTCATGATTCAGAAATCAAATGTCCGTTTAGTGCTCTCGTGAGCCAGTGAAATCATAGCACTTGAACACCCAACGCTCAAATAGATCATTTAACATTAACATTGAGAGGGAGCCCCTTTTTGAGCTCCAGATAAACATGAACATGAACCATAAACAAGGTGGAGACGTTGGTGTCCAGCACAAGACTTTCCCAGAACTCATTGAAGCCAAATCATGTCATGAATCCACATGCAAGCACGCATGATATGCAATCGAGTAAATAATGCAGGAAACGGTTCATAAATAACTTTAGAAATAGTTTGAGGTCACTCACCTCCATGGCTAAGAAATCATCCATCATATAACATTGCCTTACTCAAATCCGAGCCTTAGATCACAAACCCAATGCAAACAAGTTCTTTCAAAGTTCGGACAGCACTTCCCCTGAATTTCCTAACTTTTCCAGCCATCATGGCTTCATTATTTCCTCATTCCAACCCCAAAGGTACACACACAACAACAAGTTCATCCAATAGCCATTCAGCAAGCTCCAAGTAGTACTAGTACAAGTCAAGCAAGGGAAAAGTCCGGAAATGAAAGTTAAGCTCAAAACCAGAAAAACAGTTTTGGACGTCATTTTACGGTAATGGTACCAAAGGTGCTACGATTGTCGGATGAAGGTGTAAGACCCACCGTTTCGAAGCTAAGAGATAGGGATACAATGTTACAGAAGGTCACTCAACTCAGTTTCGAGTGTAACCAGGTCAAAAATGCAAGATACTATACCAGAATCACAAAAACAGATTCACAGAACGCATTCTAGCGGAAACATCATAACTCAGGCTCTCCAAGTCCAAATCCAGAAATTCCAAAACCAGCTGAAATCTAAGAAACAGGGTTACATTTCATCAGAAGACCTCAACAACCAATTCGAAGAAATTCCAGCCAAAACAACCAATTACAGGCGCAATTCTTGCATTCGGGTAAAACCAGAACAGCAATAGTAATTTCGACTTTTCTCATTCTACACTACTCCGATTGACCTGAAATTTTGTAGGCCCTCTAAAATGTCATTCCATACAACTTTCATGTTTTAAGCCAAGGCCAATTCGGCCTCTAACTAGGAGCTAAAAATTCGGGCAGAATGTTCCTTCACAAAACCTAATTTTCTGAAATTTCTTCCAAAACAGAAATTGGTTGCAATTAATCACTTTTCCACCTTCTAGAATCATTATATACCATTTCCAATCATCATAGATAGCCACACAATCATGCTTATATTAAAACAGAAAAATCCCCAAAAATAATAAAACTTCATCACTTCAACCACAAATCAAGAAATAATCCATAAAAGTGAATCTTATACCACCACCAATCATGAATTGAACATCATTAGAGGAAGGAGAGGGGTCCTTCACAACTCACCTTAGAAATACAAGAGATAGAGCAACTAGCCACCTTAGCTTTCCAAACAACTCCACAAAACACCTCAAGACCACTTAGAAAGAGATTTTATGGAATGATTTGGAGTTTTATTGGTTGGATTTGAAGATTGAGCAAGAAATTGAAGGAAGAAATTGATAGCTTTTCTTTCTTTTCCTTTGAGAGAGAGCCGGCTATGAAGCTTTAGAAATAAGGATGATTTTTGGCAATTTTTTGATTTATTTGGTAAAGTAGTGAATAGTGTAGTCAAAGTCCAAGACTTAATCTTATGGTGACACTTGTCACCTTTTGGTTCAAAACTTATCTTTTTGTCTCTCTAATACAAATATCTTAACACCTTGTACAATAATATCACTTAATACAAAATTCCAACAAGTTGTCAAAAATATAATGCATTTACCGCACAAGCGGGTCCCACGTTCAAAATACGCTCTTAATTTCTAAAAAACTTACCGATACTAGAAAAATCATTTTAAAACAATCTTTGCTCATAAACTTTATCTGGGAAATTTTTCTAATAAAGAAAATATAGAAAAGGCGGGCGATTAAATAAAATAAACCGTAGAAATTTCTTTCGGGGCGTCACAATAATAATCCATATTTTGTACTTATCTACGTGTATGAGTAGTATGATAACTTTCACACAAGTCACAAATCACATGATTAGAATTGAAAGTACTAACATTCCTCTATCATTCAAGCATATTTGTAACGGTATCCAATTGAACTTTTAATATTATAAAATTAATCTTGGCCATCTTCAAAAGACATATTTTCGACCATCCTTTAGTTTCCTCCATAGTTGCAGTTTTGACAATTGTAGTCCATTGTCGAACTTCTTTCTCTCAAGTTTTTATCAACTTTTGTTTACCGTCCTCTTTATAACCTAAAATTGCTTTCAGACAATCTCAAAAGCAAAATTAGTCAAGAAGAATAGTTTAAAAGACACAAACAAAACAAGATACTAAAAACAAAATTTGAAGACTCAAAAAAACACTAAAAATGACAAATAAGACACTAGACATGACAAATACAAGAAAAGCATGTAAAAATGTCTAAACTAATAAAGTCATTTTTAGCACCGATATTGAATCAAATCTTCCCCAACAACGGTGCCAAAAACTTGACGACGTTCTACCATGCACCAACTTTTAATAAAATCTAAATACCCCATTTTTTGCAAGTATATAGATCGTTTATCGAGTATAGAGATATTAGGTATCGATCCCACAGGAAAGATTGTCAATTACCAATTGTTTTTTAACTCCTTTGTTATTTAGACCATCACAAATGCAAGATATTAAATCTACACTACAAAGATGAAATAAAAGCAATAAAAATAACAATAGAAAACTCCTTGGGTTATGGAATTTCTCACTACTCTTGCGAGTGAAATTACCGGTTAATTGAATGTGATTATCTTAACTAGTTATGGCGTAATTTCCTAATGTATGTGAAACCTACTCTTGTAGTGAATCAACTATACTTGTAATTAAGTCATACCTACTCTCGTGGTTATGAAATTAATTACAAACCACTAAAGCCACTAAGGTGTACCTACTCCATGAAATTATATGGAACAAGCCACTAAAACCACAAAGGTGCAGCTCTACTCTCTTGAGTGTACTCCTTAGGTTTAGCACTTCTTTGTACTAGTGTCAACTCCCAATTCTCATTATAAATTTTACACCTTAAAATTATCACAATTAATGACTAGTTAATCATGATTAAACAAGCAAGAGTGCTAAATAAATTGCTCAAAATAATATCATCAAATAATCAATTAAACATCACTAACAAGATATAGAAAGTTCATCCATAACTCTAGGTATAAACCATGGCAATACATGATAAAATTCAAACTTATATTATAACTAAATATAAAATCAAATGCAAAAGAGAAAGTGATATGAGAGAGGCCACCCTTGTCACAGGAGCACCAACTCTCCATTTTTGCTCCTTAATTCTTCATCCAAGTCTAACTACAAGTACAAGATGGATAATCTACGGTAACTATACTATATTAATGAACTAAGAAAAACTAGCAAAAACTACATTTTGGTAGTGTCTCTAGCCTTTTAAAGTTATGAAAATATGTCTTCAAACCCCTATTTATGGAGCAATTCAAGCTCCAAATAAGTTGTTCAAGTTGAAGTAAAATATTTCTTGAGATTTCCAAAATATTTTTCTACAAGTCTCCATACTTTTCTTTACAGTTGCAACCAAAATTCTTGCTAGAATTGAGTTGTAAAAAGTTGTGAAAAATCAGAGCAAGTGGCTGTGCAAGTTGTACACACGTTTACAGAACGCGTGCCCTTAATTCGCACCCTTAAGGTCACATATTGTGGGTGCATATTGCCTCCCCTGTATTTTTTTTTGTATTTTTTTTGTTCCAACTAAAATGAGGAGATAAAATGTGGGTTCCCTAGCATATTGAGGTAGTGTTTCTTGCTCAGAAAATTGCATTTGTTCATTTTATCATATTCAAATCATTCTCGAATCACATCTAATGCTATTGCATGAATTCTTCTTAATCCAAAATGATCCTTAATCTCCAAATCCTATAAATGCAACAACTTTTGCACATTAAACTGCTCAAATGCAGACTATAAAATGAAGCTTGTAAAAATAGAGGCTTAAAGAGCAAATTTCATTCTTAAAAACCCTAAAATCACTCCAAAAATAATCAAATAAACACACTTAAAATATGCAAAATAAATAATTATCAATATATATATATATATATATATAAATAGGCAAACTCTCATAGCCGTGAGACTCTAGCTGATGTGATGAATCATACAACGAAACTAATAGGAAGGTACAGGAGGAAACAAAAACTTATTCAACGAATCTGATTTTTCTTGACTACAAACGTAGGACTTTAAGTCCTTAAATAGATAAATAAAACTAGATAACCTACTTCAATACTAATGTCTAAACACAACTAAACTATAGTTCCTAAATCAACTATGAAATCAATTTAAATCTAGTTACCAAATAAAAAATATAATTTTAAAACTAATAAAATTATAAATAGCTTTTTTTTTTCTCAACATTGATTACGTACAGTTGTATTTCTATTCATGTATATGTATATATGTATCCAGGTAGATGTATGTATGTATGTACACATACACATACACACACACACACACAAATATATATTCTTTTCCTATTTCATTTCTCACATTTCACCAAAATATTCCTTTTATCCCTCACTTTTAAAATGAAACAAATTCATCCTTGACATTTTAAAATTGAATTTATGACATCGCTAAACTCAACTTTTAATATAAATCAAGCCATCCAATAACCAATTATAAAATTCAGGGATGGAATTGATAGATCATTCGTCAACTCCATCACATTCACCTGATATTTATTGAGCCAGAAAAGGAAAAAAATATAAAAATTTAACATAAAAAGGCCACTTTTGTCTTGAAATAGTAGGGTTTCTTTTTTGGGTAAATATTTTCATGCATCGTTAATATATACGCTTGCGAGTTAGATGTATACCATACATACAAAGTTTGGTGTTTAAATTTAATTTGAAATAATATGGCAGGTATCTAGATTCGTCAGTATATACGATGACAGTGTAGGAAACATTAATCCTTCTTTTCTATATTGTTAGCTTTTAATTTTTCCTTTTCGGATTCATTAGATTTCACATAAATGTCAAGTTGAGTTAACCAAGTGATCTATCAATTATACCCTCAAAATTTGTAATTAGGTTGTTGGGTGATTGGATTAAGATTCAAAGTTAACTTCAAGGATGTAATAGCTTCACCTTTTAAATGTCAATGATGAATTTTCTTTGTTTAAAAAGTGAGGGAAAAAAAGAATTTTTTTGTGAAATGTAAGGGATGAAACTGGTCATTTTCTCATATATATATATATATATATATATTCACTCCTACCCATATTTTTCGTCGCTTTTCAATATCCCAACATTTTAGGAATAGTGAATTAGTTGTGATGTTAGTGCTTTTATTTTCAAACTTGCTGTAGAAAATTTAAAATTTCGAATTTAAATATAGAAAGACATATAAATAAAGACTCATGATTCTAAATATTCTAGTTTTGATGATTGATAAAATAAATGATGAAGCGGCTAGTGGCTTAGTTAGTTATATGATGGAAAACATTCAAAGGAACAAAAGTGCATCATTGAAAGAAAGGAAGAAAAATAAGAAAAATTGAGTTAGTACTGTAATGGATATTGTAGTGGTGGTTACTGTAGCGAACGGCCCGCTTTCTTAATAGCTATTTTTTTATCATTGGAAATAAGTTCATCTATAAAAGGTCAAAACTTTAACATTTTGCCACAAGAAATGAAGAAACATTGCTAAGAGTTTATAAGCCAATTTCTTTCTTCTATTCTTCAAAATCGCGAGTAAACTTGAGTATATTTCATTCTTGAGTTTCTATTGTAAAATTCACACTATTGAGGTTGCTAATGAGCTTTCATATTATATATATATATATATATATAACCTTATTTTTCGTCCCTTTTCGAGATTTCAACTTTTTAAAGATAGTGAATTGATTGTGATGTTAGTGTTTTTATTTTCAAACTTGCTCTGGAAAATTTAAAAATTTGAATTTAAATATAACATGCCATATAACTAAAGACTCATGGTTCTTAATATTCTAGTTTTGATGATTGACACAATAAATGATGAAATGGCTAGTGGTTTAAGTTAGTTACATAATAGAAAACATTCAAAGGATCAAAAGTGCATCGTTGAAAAAAGGAAGAAAATTGAATTAGTACTGTAATGGGTACTGTAGCCAACAGCCTGTTTTCTTAACAGCTATATATTTTTTCATTGGAAACAGGTAAAGGTCAAAAACTTCAGCTTTTAGCCATAAGAAATGAAGAAACATTGCTAAGAGTTTATAAGTCAATTTCTTTCATCTATTCTTCAAAATCAAGAATTTAAACTTGAATATATTTCATTCTTGAGTTTGTATTGTAAAATTCACACCATTGAGGGGCTGACAAGCTTTCATTTGTATCATCCACACTACTAGAGTGTTGGTTCTTGTTGTACCTCAAGTTATTTGGGTGTTTATGTGAGGTTTCTGATAGAAATGAAGTAAAACCTTAGAAAAGGTGATTCTCACTAATAATACATTGAGGTTACTCTAAGAAGGAGTAAAAATCCTTGTTCCAAGAGTTGATGAATTCAAGGAGGAAGGTTGATCCTCAAGTATATATGGGTTTGTCATTTCACCCGTTGAAAGGAGGACAAGAGTGGAGAAACACTATAACTTAAAAGAAACTCGGGAGTGGACACAGGGACCAAGGAGGGTGCCAAAAACATTATAAATTTCTTACGTTTGATTTCTCTTTCTCTACTCTCTCTTTATCTTAATTATTGTTCTAATTTGATTAATTTGATTTTTTCTTGTTATTTAATCTTATAGATTATCTGCAAATGTTCATCTTCTACTCCACTTAGATTAGGTTGCTCTAGGGCCAACAAGTTATATCAAACCTCAGTCTCATAGAAATTGAATTCAACTTGTTTAGGAGTAAAGATCATGACAACTAATAATGCTTTATTTTTGAAGGGCCAATCTATTATTAGACTATCTATATTTAGTGGCTCAAATTTTAATAGTTGGAAAAAAAAGAATGGAAATTGTCTTACAATCTATTGATATTGAACGTTGGTATTTTGTTGTTGATGGTGCTTATGAAACTAAAATAGTTAATGCTATGACAAGTTTGAGTAGATTAAAAACTAGGCAAGAATTAAATGAAAAGGATAGAATATATCTTTCTTTGAATGCTAAAGCTGGGAATGTGATATATAATGCTTTAGATACTAATGAACCGAGTAGGGTAAAAGGTTATAAATTGGCTATAGAAATTTGGAGTAAATTGAATAAAATACATGAGAGTAACCTAAATATCAAAGAACAAAAGAATCATTGATTGTTGCTAAATATGAATTTTTTAAATGAAATATCATGAAAATAAGAATAAAATGTATTATAAATTCAATGATATTACTAAAGATTTGGAAGGATTTGGTAAAGAATATTCCTTGGATGAAAATATAAAAAGATCTTGGGTACTTCAAACAATGATTAAGAAAGTAAAGTTACGGCTATTGAAGAAAGTTTAAGAATTTAAATAAATTGCTTATTGAACAATTGATATGTTTTCTAACATCGTAGGAGTTGAAACTCAATTTTAAGGTACCAAGTGAAGAAGAGGCAAAAGTAAAGAGACGCGTGACCCTCAAAGCCACTCAAAAGAAAAGTGATGATGAAAGAGTTAAATGGGTATAATCAAGTATTAGAAATCTTCAATTCATGTGGAATGATTGTAATTCTAATGGTGAGATAAAAGAGAAGGATGATCTGAGACAAATGGCTTTCACGGCTATTATTGGTGATAATAAGGTAAACTCCTTTTATGATTCATGCGATGACATAGATTATGATTATAACGATGAAACCTTTGTCTTACAAGTTTATGATGAATTGCAAAAAGCTCATGCTAAAAATGAAGAATTGAAATTGAAATTGACAAAGTTGTTAGAACAGAACAAGAAATTAGAATTGAAAATAATGATTTTATGAAAAGCAAGATTACTTTGGATTCCAAAGTAAATAAAATTGAGAAGCTAAGCAAGAAGTTAGATAAAAAGATAAAAGCTTATGATAAAATGAACAAGTTGCTATGAAAACAATAATTGATGACTTGAGTGCATGTCTTGAGAAATTCACTAAAAGAAAAGATAACCTAGAAAAGTTGTTGGATAATCAAACAATGGCAAATGATAAAAGTGGCATTGGATATGTACCAATGAATAATAATAGATATGGAAATTACATTATTAAAGCCACTTCCCCTAATACTCCTCATGTTATTGCAATTATTATTGTCAAAATAGACATTTTTCTTATAATTGTCATGTTAAAAGGGATGTACAAAATGGTTTTAAAGGTATATAGGTGATTAAGAAATCTATTAATATTCAAGGATCCAAAAAACTATGGGTACCAAATGCTATATCTTATAATTGATATAGGCGAAGAAGACGATAAGAGAATCCAAGCGAATCCTGGGTAATAAATTCTCAAGAAGCATATGCATGGCATGCTCATAAGATGCAAAGAGTGAATGGACATATTAATAAAGAAAGATCAAACACTTTATGAATGTAATACCATATCCTTACAACCGGTTAATTTATTATTGATGATATATGGCTTATTGGATGTATTGGTCTATACTAAAAATATGGGAAATTATTTCTTTAAAAAATTCAACACTTAGAAAATTTATATAAACATATAGGCTTTTTCTAAGGGGAGACATACTTGATCTTATTCACCTTATTTTGGGAGAACGGATAGGATATAGAAATTTTGTGCTAAAATAATATTAATCTTTATCAACATAAATTAATTAGTCTCATTTTTTAGCAAATGTACTTATTTTTTTCTTATATTCTAGTCATGCTGAAAAGAGGAATTCATTATGCATATTCTCAAGGGGAGTTTATTGCTTTACGTGTTTAGTTGTTTATCTTCTATTACATTTCATCATTTTATTTGTCACCATAAAAAAGGGGAATATTGACCTCATGATGCTTAATCTTCTAGTTTTCATTATTAATAAAACAAATGATGATGTAGCTAAAGGTTTAAATTAGTTATATGATGGAAAACAATCAAAGGAACAAAAGTACATCATTGGAAAAAAGAAAAAATCAAAAAATTGAATCAGTACTGTAGCAGTGGCACTATAGCTAAATGCCTAATTTTTTTAGCAGCCATTTTTTTTTTTACCATTGGGAGTAATTTTTTATCATCTATAAAAGGTCAAAACTTCAACTTTCAGTCACAAGAAATAAAGAAACATTGCTAAGAGTTTACAAGTGAATTTCTTTCATCTAATTTTCAAAATAAAAAATTTAAACTTGAATATTTTTAATTTTTGAGCTTCTATTATAAAATTGACACCATTGAGTGTGTTAGTGAAATTTTATTTGTGTCATCTACACTACTAGAATGTTAATTCTTGTTATACCTCAAGTTATCTGAGTGTTTATGTGAGGTTTTTCATTAATGAAAAGTAAAACATTGGAGAAGGTAATCCTCACTTGTAATATATTAAGAGTACTCTACGGAAGAGTAAAAAACCTTGGCTTAAAAGTTGGTGAAATCAAAGAGAAAGGTTAACCCTCAAATATATGTAGGTTTGTCTCCTCGCCTGTTGGAAGGAGGGCAATACTGGAGAAAATGAAGAGTCAGACTGACGATTTTTGAGTTTTCCAATGTTATTAGCGTGCGCTTCGCCCAATTACTGGTACGCAATGTTCTTCCAAATTTGTCTTTGTGCGAATGAGTGAACGCGTTCTCTAGTACCCAGAATGTGACGGATAAATCGATCGTAACAATAACGCGGTTGAAAAAGACCAAGGGCCGTTTGGGATTCAGTAGCTTATTGATGCACTTCTCTAATAGAACTTTTAATAAAAGTACTAATTAACTACTTAAATATTTTTAAATATATTGTTTAAAAATATAATTTAATAAATACTTATTATATTAAATAATGTGTAATTTAAAAATTTTTAAAAGTATTTATCTCTTTATTTGGTTCATAATATAGGATAAAATGATTAAATTTAATGTTTTATTTCAAAATCACAAAAGCTACTATAAAAGTATCAAATTTGAGGTTTTGCTAAAAATGCTTTTAACACTAAAAACTCTACTACTAATTTTATGGAATGATATTCATCAAATACTTTAAAAGTACTTTTAATACCTAAATGTGGTTTTTTTTTTTCTAAAAGTACTGCAACCCCAAATGGGGTCTAAGAAGTTGCGTTCAAGGTTCTAAACTTTTTTGTTTTGTTAATAGCATTTGTCTTTTAAGCCAGCAAGGATGCTCCAAAACGTTGCCTAGTCAAAGTAAAAAATTAGCAACTTGAGGACTTTTCTTTTATTTTTTCATTTTTTTCAAGCACCGGTAAGAGTACAACAATTTATGTGGCAGTGTAGAATTGATTGTGGTAATGTAGAATTGAACACAGTGAGACGAGTATTTCAATCCTATATCATCCTATAAACCAAATGAATTGTTAGATTCAAATCCAAAACACAAAACATGGTGGCGGATAATTAATACGTACTCAGAAGATAAATTTTTTTTTTAAACAATATGTACTCAGAAGATGTACACTTCAAATTGCATTACTTACATCAATTGATGTCCATTGGATCCTAAAATCAACTATTCACCTTCTTTGTCTAATCCTTTTTTTTTTTTTTTGTGGTTTCAGTGTCAATTAGGTAAACCATCAACGTACAACATATATATCTTCTAAACTACATACAGAAAATTCTTGTGTGGCCTCAATTTAAGTGGATTTGTCATACCACTGGTGGCTGCTAATGACCAATACATGAAAAAGTATCACGTAACTATTGATGCATATGCACCCATCATTGTCCAAGTTGTGCATTATTAGAAATTAGATTACTTCCTTGATATCATATCTTCTAGCATGGAAGCAAATTTGAGTTCCAAAAGACTGATTCTTGGAACCTGTTTCTTTCTTAAATTAAAGAAATGTATTAATTAATATGGCCTCCATGATAAGTACTAGGAAGAGGATGTCTATTAATTATCATCTCTATAAATTTGGATTATCTTGCCAACTAAGCACTTGTTTCTTTTAAGTGTCATTCATGGATGCAGCATAAACTGGATAACTAAGCAGTGGTCTTCCTAATTAATCATGTGATTTGACAATCACTATTTAAATATGTCAAACATTATTGAGTGATAAACTGTAGGATCAGATAAACCTTATGGCTCAAGTTTGTTTCTAACCTTCCAAATAACAAATTTAAAATCCCAAACACTAATTTAATTACTTATAATTATATCGTAAGGGAAAGGGAAAGAGAAAGAGACATTGCTTTGACACGATAAATATAGTGCAACATAAGTGAAAGCGTAATCACCCCCTACCTTACTCGTTTTAGCTTATTTTACGTGCATATTCCATAATAGTAGGAATGAAACACCTTATCTATGCGAAAATTTATAAATAAAAGATTGAAATTATAGGTAATTATACCTCTAAAAAACCTAAGAACGTGGTTGTTATTGGTAAATATGATTGTGGGAAATTTTTTTTTGGGATATGGTGATGTCATCTCACCTTCATTGTAGGGGTAAAATTACAAGTTGAAAATGTGGCCAAAAAAAATTTAACACCAAATTCCTTCTCTAACTTGATAAATGTAGCAAAAATATATAGTAAGCATAGAGTTATAAATTTAGTAAGTATAGAGATATAATTATATGCCGCAAGCAGGAATCTAATTATATAAGCTTTTATATATCTTTAAATATGTGAGCTTGTGTAAGATCTAATTAATTGAACGGTTGAAATACATCCACAAATAAATCAAGTTCACAATAACTACACGGTTGGAAAAAGTACACACTGAAAACAGTAGTAAATCAAATCCACAATTCAAATATTGTTACTAGATTAGTTCAAGAAAATGCAAATTTATATAGAAGACTTTCTAGAAACAATTTAAACAAGTGCAGCACTCATTGAACCAACCATTACAGTGGGAAAATCTTGGAGAAAGTTTCAAGCCAATTAATGTCATTGATGGTTGTCTCCCACTGGAGTTATTAGACCAGTTGAATTTCATACTGAAAATTCAAAACAGAGTTGAAAAATGTTTAATTTCACGATGAATGATAGCTTTTAACATAAGATATTTATAAGGTGTCAAATTTAGTTCAATATCCAACAATGATTTCTAGTTGGCACTACGCTTGATTTAATGAAGTTAGACTTCTGAGAGCAACCCAACTGAATTCACATCTAAAAAATCCTAGTTCAGCATTGATTTCTTGCATTATAAAGTTAGTTTTTAGGTTTTTTTTTTTTATTGGGCAATATAATTTTGGCGTTGGATAACTATCGGACCACGGATTTGGAAATGGGTTAGTTCCACTTTACACCCTTCATTTATATCCGAATCTCATTTTGAACCATACACCTCAAAACAAGATACTTTAGTCCCTAAAATATTAAATCTGTCATATTTAAGTAAAATCATTGACAAGAGTGGGATAAATTTTAAAATTAAATATATTTAATTTTATATTTTAGGAATTAAAGTGAAATAGATTTTATATTTTAGATGTTAAAGTGTGACAGTTTTTATAGTTTAGGGCGTAAATTCTCATTTCAAAGTTTATGAACCAAAGTGAGAATTCAGATATAGTTAAAAGGTGGAAGGTTAGCCACTTTGAAAATTGGTGGGAAAAATTTGTGCATGGAATTGCTTATAGAAATTACCTTTACACTTACGGATATTTTTTGGAGGAACAATACCTTATTTTCTTAAGGACCAATTTTAAAATTTTTTTACATTTTTGTAAAGGAAAAATATAAATTTTGGGATCTTTAAATTTTGAGATCTTGAGGGCTAAGTGGCTCCGCCACTGGCCTCAATGCATGACCTATACGACCTCCCTAAAAAGACCAATTCTCATAAGACCAAGTAAAACTATTAAGAAATGCTGTTCCTAGACTCTTGACCAAATTTTAGTCTCCATTTACTCACATCTAATTGGAGAGTATATAATGCATCCTGGCAGGTAAATTCTTTTGCAATTCTACGAATTTCTGCCGTATATCATTCAAAAAATTTATTTAGTCTAAAATAAAATGTCTGTAAACATACTTCCTTAAATTTCCAAAGTTTATGTTGCTCTTGAGTCTTGTACATATTAGTGCAAAAGAATTCTAGGCAAAGTGCAAAAACAAGTTTACCATTGATTATAGCACTTTTTGTCATGTAAAACTTGTGACATAAAAAAATGGTTAAAAAACGTGTTTAAATGACAATAAATATAAAATTTTAGACATAATGGTTTCCAAAAAAGAGCTACACGCATGCGATTATTTGTTCCATGGCTAGACTAATTTTCTCAAAGAATTCTTAGCCAAAATCTGGATAGTGCAAATCCTCATACACAACTACTTTTGATGTTTGTACTTGTAATTTCTTAAATAACTCATGAACGCTTGGCATAGTTTATCTCCATAGGCTTCAAAACAAATTTGGGGACTCTAAAATATGGTGTTGTATTTACATCTTGAAACCAAATTAATGAGACCAAATTTTCACGTAGTTTTGGCAGAAACCATCGAAGTACGATTCTTCTCACCTAATTGCTTTTAATGGTTTGTTTGGATTGAGTTTTATTTCCCCAAATTTATTTGCTTACATCATCATTACAATTTGCAATACACCTTTTTACCTTTCTAATTACCTTTTTATCTCACATACATCAAATCACAAAAAATGTTACAGTAAAAATATCTCTAATAATTCACAATCCAAACAGACCTACATGGATAAACAATTCAAGCCATGAAATTTTAAGCCACTCTATTTTAAAGGATTGTAAACATCAACCAGCTGTACATGCAAGGGATATCCAGCCATCACTTCCTCCTAACTCCCATCAATGTTAGAAAATTGGCACGGTTCCATATAAAGTTGAATTTCTATCGCGTCATTGCATTAGCTGTCTGGCCCCTACTAGAATACCTAAGCCAAGTCAACACAAATACCGTACAAAACACATGCAATTTATTTCAATTCAGCCCTCCACACACGCAAAAGTTTCAATTACGATGTCACTAATACACTTTCTTTAATTTCGCGCTCTAAATACCGATATTGTTCCATTCGAGGCTAAAGTAGGTTGAAGTTGCATTTAACTGGTATAATTTTTTGGATGTTGGTCCTCTTATCAGGGTAAAAATGGCAGCCTCTTATAGATTATGAGGATAGCAATTGGATAATTGTGGATGTTTGAGGAAACAATTAAATGGATTCACACTTTGAAGCATAATAATGGTGCAATCTTAATTTTCTAAAGACTGCTATTAGAACTTTGATGTTTGTAGACATGATTGGTAAAATTACATACTATTAGGGCCAAAATGCAATTTACCAAACCACTTACTCACGAAATGCTTGATTTCCCACCAACGCTCAACACCAATTGTTATTCGTACCATTGAAACTTCGCTTCCACCAGCTATATATAGTCTATGACCATTCATTACTTTAGCTCAGTTTTAATCACAAAACAAAACTTTTGACTTTACTATTGTATCGTGTGACCTCAAAGTTATCATCCATGGCTTATGCTCTTTCTGTTAAAGCTTCCCTAGTCCTCAGTTTCTTTGTAGTAGCTTTTGCTGGAAATTTTTACCAAGATTTTGATATCACGTTTGGTGATGGACGTGCACAAATACTTCAAAATGGGAAACTTCTCACTTTATCACTTGATAAAACTTCTGGCTCAGGATTTAGGTCTAAGAACCAATATCTATTCGGAAAGATTGACATCCAGATGAAGCTTGTGCCCGGAAATTCAGCTGGCACTGTCACTACATACTATGTAAGTTAATCTTTTTAATTCATATCTATACACATATACATAGATATTCTTGTTTTATATGATAAGTTATTAGTAAAAAGAACCTATTCATATAGAAAATTTTTAGCAAAGTAACTCAATCATTTGAAATTTCAATTACTAGCTTCTACTAATATTCTTAAAGTATGAGATTAATAGCCTTTGTGTGCTAATATTAATATACTCTAATACTCCAACAAAAAAAAAAAAAAAACCAACAACAAGTACATGTCACGTGCCATGCATGGTCAAAGTTAATGTCAGACTAGTTTACTTGTGAAGTCAGGATAGGGATGGTCATCATATATTATCCCAGCCCTCTTTAAATGTTGTGTGCTCTTCTTTGCTCATATTTTATCATCAGCTAAAGAAATTTTTGTGTCAATAATACAGTTATCTTCAATAGGGAGCAATCATGATGAGATTGACTTTGAGTTTCTTGGTAATTTAAGCGGAGAGCCTTATATTCTCCACACCAATGTATACACACAAGGAAAGGGAGGCAGAGAACAGCAATTTTATCTTTGGTTCGACCCCACCAAGGGCTTCCACACCTATACCATCCTATGGAACCCTCGAAGCATTATGTAAAGTCTCCTGTCTCATTCTCTCACATCCATTTTCAGAAGAGTTTTGGAAAAATATAAAAATGGATATGAAGCTTCATCAAAAAGATTTCTTGAATTATTCTCCAAATACATTTTTCAATTAATTTTATTTTTTTAAATACCATTTTATTCAAAAAGTTCTATGTTATTCCTGTTCCAAATATGATTCTAGAAAACGCAATCCAAATAGAAACGGTTTCAGAGAAAAAGGTACGTGTGACAAAAACTTTTTTTTTTGTTTTTATAGAAAATTTTCCTAGCATTTATGGAAAATCGCAAACTACTTGGAATGATTAGTACCATCAAACCAAAAATGTTTCAGAATGTCATGCATGGTTAAATTGAAGATACAACCAAAAGGTTACCGTTACTGTTTCGAATTCTTTAAAGAGTTTTTCTAATGAATGTCCATTGAACAATTCTTTATTGTATGTTTTCTTGTTTTTAGCTTTTCTGTCGATGGGACTCCAATAAGGCAATTCAAGAACTTGGAATCTAGTGGCATCCCGTACCCAAAAGACCAGCCAATGTGGATGTATTCTAGCTTGTGGGATGCAGAAGATTGGGCTACTAGAGGGGGTTTGGTGAAGACTGATTGGAGCCAAGCCCCATTCATAGCTTCCTATCAAAATTATAATGCTCAAGCTTGCATATGGTCTTCAGGTTCCTCTACTTCTTCTTGCAGCAATAGTAATTCATCTGCAAATTCCTGGCTAACTGAATCCTTGGACAGTTCTGGTTTGGAACGAATTAATTGGGTGCAAAAGAACTACATGATTTACAACTATTGCACAGACAAAAGCCGCTTTCCTCAAGGATTTCCTCACGAGTGCTCACTCTAGTCTGATTTTTGTTCTTTTTTGTTTTTTTTTTATTTGTAAACTTTGTTCTTGGAATTCCATATTGTGTAAAATTGATAATAAACGTCCCTGAAATGTTGTCATCCAGGAAAAAAACGAAAAAGAGAAAAAATTTATGTGGTTGCAAAAAATAGCTTGAAAAAGAAAAAGGCAAACAAGTTCAGTCATTTGGATTGCATTACATTATAATTTTCTATCTTGAAATATCATGGACAGAATGCGATCAAATAATGTATTTTCTTTCATTGTTTACTTCCGTATGGATTATCAAGAAACAATTAACTTTTTTTTTTGATAAAGAAACAATTAACTTAGTTATGGTGTTATTACTGCAAAAACTCTCGAAATGAATATAATAAAGTCACCTCGGATTTGGAAAAAATTCTTTGTTTCTTTCCTTTTTGTTTTTCTTTTTCTTTTTTAATATGTGGAAAAGGGGACGTAGAATCTTAATTTATCATGTCCTTCTCAAAAGATTCAAATCTTTCCCATTTTGTTTTAGCTACTCACTTGACATGTATGCATGATAGCAACATTTCAAAGCTCTCCAACAACTGGAAGAGTTTTGTTCTAGGAAACAACGTTCAATTAAAATATACGGTTCAGGTGTTTTTGTTACTTGTAAAAATAGTTTATGGGGAAAAAAAAGTTGTTCTGCTACAAGCTAACAAAAGGATTCCGTGTTCTGCACGGATAGATGCAACAAGAAACCCCAAAATATAATTAAACTAGAACAAAGAAAGATGTAAAGTTGAAGGTGTGCCATGACCTTGTTATTTTCAGCTTCTCAATTGAGGGAACATCAATAAGTCAATTCAAGAAATTGGAATCTAGTGGCAATGCTCATCTAGAAGGACCCTCCAATTTGGAAGATTTCTAGTTTGCGTGGTATGGATGATTGGGTTAGAATTGAAGAGATGGTCTAATTAAGATTTGATTGGATCCAAGCCCCATTTACAGCTTCTAATTTTTACCAGAATTTTGGCTCTGGCCCCTTATAGTTTTGAACTAGTTGCAATTTCGTTCTTTAAGTATCAGTTTTTACACATGGGCTGTTATCTTTTTACACGTAGAAGGTGTGCCATGACCTTGTTATTTTCAGCTTCTCAATTGAGGGAACATCAATAAGTCAATTCAAGAAATTGGAATCTAGTGGCAATGCTCATCTAGAAGGACCCTCCAATTTGGAAGATTTCTAGTTTGCGTGGTATGGATGATTGGGTTAGAATTGAAGAGATGGTCTAATTAAGATTTGATTGGATCCAAGCCCCATTTACAGCTTCTAATTTTTACCAGAATTTTGGCTCTGGCCCCTTATAGTTTTGAACTAGTTGCAATTTCGTTCTTTAAGTATCAGTTTTTACACATGGGCTGTTATCTTTTTACACGTAGAGGATAAGCCCCTTCAATATGTTAACTTCAATATTTGATCCCTTCCAAATCTAAATTGATGCTATTAAAATACAACCATCTATAGCTGATACATAAAAAAAGACCAAACTTTTTCATAGCCACTTAAAAACTTTTTTAATAATTTTAATCTATAGTATCCATGTTCTCTTTTTCTTCTAACCTTGTTCTTTTCCTTCTATTTAAACTTTTCTCCTTATTCCTCTTCATTTACTTTCATTTCCTTTTTCTCCCTTCTCTTATGCCATTTGCTGTGCTATTATTATTTGTATAATTAAAATAAAAATTTGATACTCTTTAATTAAATCTTTTTTTTTGTTGTAGTTTGTTCATCTGTTAGTTCTCACTAATATATAAATATATTCCAAACTCCATACCATAACAAAATATATTTTTCTTAGATTGAAAAGAACATTTAATCTAAAAAATAAATTATTAAAAATATGGGTAAATTACCTTTTACCCCTTGTAGTTTGGTGCTTTACTAGACAATCCCCCATGGTTTAAAAGCCTAAGGTAAAATACACTAAGTCCCCTTGTGGTTTGGGGTATAGTCATAAAGCCTCGTCATTGTTTAAAAACCCTCCAAAGAGCCTCTCGTAGTTTGGACTAATTTGGGTAACAAACGGAAATTATCCAATTTGACAAAAAATATATATATAATTCCTATATTAACTCTGGTTTCAAACTATACTAAAAGTTAGTTTAGGGTTTAATTAAGATTTCAAAAACTTTCTTGCTTCATTTAAGAAAAAAGCAAAATTTAGGAGTTCATTCAACAAATTCTAAAAAATTTTTGTCTTCTCCAACAGCGATGATGTTAAGATTTCAGACCCCATTGCCTTTCTTTTTGTTCTTTTTTCCCCTTTTTTCTGCTTTCATTTCCCTTCCATTTTCTTCTCCTTTTCTTCACTCTAGCCAATGTCACCTTGCCACTTCTGTTCACCACCATTGTCGCCGTCACTATGGTTGCCATGGTCACCAGCTTCATCGTCATCTTCAGCACCATTGGGTCTCAGATTTCATCTAAATTCATGAAATTTCATGCCTCTTCATGTGAAATTGGTGACAAATAATCATTACATGGCTCCTAAGGATTGTCCTAGTACCAATTTCATAACATTTTGGTGGTGATTTCATAAAACAAAGAGGGTTAAACCCATTTTTATTTTAACATCCTTTTACTACTTTTGGCCCACTTTTAGCCAAATCGGATACCAAAATTGAGATATGCGCAACAAATAGAGTTTGAGATAATATTTTGGTGAATTTTCAACAATAAATTGTAGTGACTAATGGTGGTGGTAGAAGCAGCGGTGGCACACCTCCATCTCTGCTGCTGATTTGCTACACTAGTAGGTGGAAGAGAAAGGGAAAATCAATAGAGAAGAAAAGAAGAAAAAAGAAAAGAAAATAAGAAAATAAGGTTAACAAAGGTTGGTGTTGACTTTGCTTCAGTTTTGCGTTTGCTTTTCTGCTCCAAATAGTTGAGGAGAAAGAAGAAAAAAGGACGAAGAAGGAAAAAAAGGCAAAAAAGAAGACCAGGAAAAAGAAAAGAAAAGAAAATATAAAATTGCCACAGTACCTTTGATATATTGTTATCACACTCACTTGTCAAGTGTGTGCAATTCACATCCTGTCAAATTGGATGATTTTCACTCATTCCCCAAATTAGTCCAAACTACAAGGGGGCTTTTTGGGCGTTTTCAAACAATGAGAAAGCTTTATGAATATAACCCAAACCACAGGAGGGCATAGTATATTTTACCCAAAAACCTATATATAACTCCTCATGATTTGACTTAAAGTGTCATCATTAGTTTTTTCATTAAAACTAACAGTCAATAGTAAAAAGTCAAAATCAAACTAAGAAATTGACAAATTCATCTTTTCACTACTTTTTTCTTTATATTTCTTTCTTTTTCTTTTGGAAGAGAAGAGATGATATTGAAAACTTATATTTTGTTGTACAAAATCTTAATTTTTTAGAAATAAAAAAGAGATGGAAGGCAAATAAAAAGTAAATAATAGTGACACTTAGTTATTGAAAGGGTAAGTTTATCAATTTATTAGTTTGACTTTGACTTTTTACTATTGACCATTAATTTTAACGCAAACACTAGCAGTGACACTTTAACCTATACCATGAGAGGGGTTATATATAGGTTTTTAACATAGTTATTAAAACCAACCTGGGCATCACCCCGACAAGAGGACCGGGTTGGGTGGTCAGTGGTTCAACTGATGGATCACGGTTGAACCGTTAGGTCATACTATATAATAAAAAAATATATAATATAAATAAATCAACATATAAATTATAATATAAGTACAGAAATTCTTAAATGTTAACAAGTCATAATCTATTTATGTTTTATAGTTTATACACATAAGTCATACCCCTATGTATTTCTTAGTTCATGAATTCATATTGATATTATATACAAACATAAATGATAAATCTAAGTGTCAAAGAGAGAAATAAACCTTAATTTCTAACTCTCTTTTCAATTTTTCTCATCTAATTGTCAAAAAGACGATAATGCCTATGTTGGTGTGGCTGGTCAAATTAAAAAATTGGATAAAAAATAATTTCAAAAAAATTTCCAAAACCTATTGGGATCATCAAAAACCGTCCGGATCAAACGGTTTAAAATGAGTCATCTACAACTCTGGTCCAAATACTGAACCGGGCCGGTTCCATGGCTGGTTCATTGGTTTGACCGGTTCAACCACCGGGTCGGGTCGGGTTTTATAACTATGGTTTTTAAACCATAAGGGGTTAAGTGGTAAAACATCAAATCACAAGGGGGTAAAACGTAATTTACCCTTAAACACATATAAACTAAATAGAGCTCATAATTAATCATATAATAATTAAAAAATAACAAATATATGTATCAATGGTTATTTTTATCTACTCTTGTATTTGCTATTAATAATTGATTGATCCTTATATTTTAATCATCTATTAATCTATTTGTTTTTATTTTTAATGATTGATTAACTGTAAGCTCTAGAATTTGTTTATGTGCACTTAAGTAACTTAGTTACTCAATTAAATATGCATAGCAAAGCAAGAAACATCTGTTGGAATGCCAGGTTTTATACTATTAGGTCAACCAATCAAATTTTGATATGGCAGCATCACTAGTAACGCAGAACGTGAAGTGTTTGCAAATTGCCTACTACATGGAGAGTTGATTGCTTGAAGGCCTTGGGGAGTGAGGATTGAAAGACGCTCAAATTTTCTCATGTGCAAGTGCATAGGTTGTATATGATTATAAGGAGGATTCAAGTGTCGATTCACAGGGAGGATTAACTAATTATCAATATTTATCGAGTTCTCCTCTATTTAGACTATCACAAATGCAAGTAAATAAAATTACGTTATGAACATATAATAAAAGATAATGAAAATGATAAGCTAAAGTTTCTAGGATTTAGATTTTCCTCCCTATCTTTGTTAGTGAAACGACCTGGTTAATTGAGTTTTATTTCTTTCTAAGTAATGACGTAATTTCTTAATGTGTATGATATTCATTTTTTTCCAGTGTGCACACTATATCTATAACCAATTCATACCTATTTTTGTGATTATAAATTAGTTACAAGTTCATTAAATTTTGTAAAAATTACTTGATTGAAATCACAAAGGTATGCCTCTACTTCCATAAATCTACAACCTAGGTTTAGTACTTTTGCAAATTAGTATTAAATTCCAACTTTCATTGATTATTCAGCAGCTTAGATTATCACAATTAATGACTAGTTAATTGTAATTGAGAAAACCAAAAATACTAAATAACTTGTGCAAAATATAACATCAATTAACCAAGCAAATACCAAATAACAAAGTATAGAAGGGTCGTCCAAATTCTAGGAATAAAACTTACCAAAACATGATGAAATGAAAGAAAACTATTAGAAAATTGTTTAAAATTCTAGAATTTTTTTGTACTTTACTTTTAAAATAATAACTTTACGTCTCATAAAAATTAAGTTGATAAAATTTAATTTCAACCTAGATTTTCAACCACTTTTTATCCTGAATTCGTTACGTAACTCACAAATGGCTGCTTTTGACGAGTGCGGGGTATGCATAAAACAATTAAACTATGAGGATTTGAAAATTTGCTTATATTTTCTTATAAGTCTCTTTTATTTTGAATAAGTTAATGTATAATTTCTTTAATACTAATTACTTCCCTTAATAGATGCAATAAATAATAGAGTCGAGAGTTTTACTTTTACTTTTTGAGACGGCCCCGCCTCCCCCTAGTGCGAACCCAAAGGTTTGGTGGACCGCCTGCCCAATTCTCGTCAGGACTCACGCACTCACTCGAACCGAATCAAGATTTTCAAGCCAACAATTTTTTAAAACCAAGAAAGTACTTGAATAACAACAGTCACAATCCTTAGGTAATAACGTAAACTATTACAACCACAATATTTGAAATACAAATGAAATTTACACTTTCAAATGTCCAAAAATCGCTCAGGGAATTACACTAGCTCTACACAAAAGCTGGCTAGTCTAGCACCTCTAATTTTTCCTTTCAAATTCCTGTTATGGAATAACAAACTAAAAGGAATGAACGGACGCTCAGTGAGGCCAAGAAATCAAGCAAGCAAGTAAAGTAAGTACCATAATTCAACTTGAGTAGCACATGTACAGAATAACAACAATATTTTCACGTAAAATCACAAAAGGACTAAAACACGTTCATTAAGAGGATACAGGAGTTCTCAGGAGCTAATCCGCAAGCTTGCTGTTAATCTCAGTCTGTAGCTTTTGATGATTACAAAACAAATGGATGTTACTAATGATCTCTCAGTAGACCTTTTCAGAAATGGAGCAAAACAGGTTCAAAAATTAAGCACAAAGGATGCTGAAGCTGCTGTCGACGCACAAGAAGACTGGATCAGACGTCCGACAACCATTGCGCAACTTCGGACGCATGAAGAAATCCACCCTCGGACGTCCGACGATATTAAGTCATTCCTTCTAAACTCACTGACTTCGATCGGACGCACATCATCAGAGCACCGACGTCCGACAAATATTGCGACATTCGGACGTAAAACTTTGGAGGCATCGATATCCGAAAGAATTGAAGAAGAATTCTCAGTTTCATTTCCTACTTTCGGACGCATACACTGAAGGCACCGGACATCCGAAACAATTCAAGAAAATTTCTTGAGCTCACTGCCCACGTTCGGACGCAAGAAATTAGTCTACCGGACATTCGACACTGACAACGGCTAGTTGACTCTTCAACTGCCTTCTACCGTTGGGAGCATTAATTGAAGAACTTTTTGGTCTTATATAAATAGAACAAAGTTAACTATTTCAAAATAATTTTACACATTGAGACTACATCAGATCAAGAGTGATTTTAGTAGGAAAATAATCTTCAAAGAAGATTTGTAATTTAGTTGTGTAAATTTTGATAAACTTTTCTAGTGTGATTCAATTATTTCAATAGTGTAACTTTGTGAGGGTTATCCGAGTGATAGTAAAACTTCCTTGCTTGACCAAGTGTGGCTTGGGGGAAGGAGGAAGTGATCCTTCTTTGTACACAACGATTGGTTGCAAGTTGATCAACTTGAAGAAGTTTGCTCACTAAAGTGATATTCAAACTCAAGAGAAGTTTGGTACTTGGTTCGATATTCTTTCTCTTTTACTTACTGTCTTGCTATATAAATGTTATCTTCTTCTACTCACAAGTACTTGTGCTTTCTTATTAATTGCTCCATTGTGTGGTTTTTTAGAAAAAGAGGGCAAGTACTCAAAAAGTGACTCAAATCTTGGCAGTTTTTAAAACTACCTAATTCACCCCCTCTTAGATTATTTTCGATCCTTACAATTGGTATCAGACCTTGGTCTCCTAGAGATTAAGCTCAATCGATTTTGGAGGAAAAATGATAACTAACAATGCCATGTTCTTTAAAGGACAATCCGTCACTAGACCCCCAATGTTGAATAGATCAAATTATGTGAGTTGGATGGAAAGAATGATTATTTTATTATAATCTATTGATATCGAGTTGTGTTTATTGTCAATGAAGGTCCTATGATACCTCTATAGTTGATGAAGTCACTCATAGACCAAGAAAAAACAAGAAATGAATTGACTAGTGATGATAGAACCCACCTCACTTTGAATGCCAAGACTATGAATGTGTCATACAGTACTCTAGATTTAAATGAGTCTATTAGAGTCAAAAGCTGTAGATCTGCAAAAGAGATTTGGGATAAATTTAAAGAAATCCATGAAGGGAGTGGAAATGTAAGAGAACAAAAGAAATCAATACTAGTTACTAAGTATGAATCTTTTAAGATAGAACCTCATGAAAACATTGATAAGATGTATTGTAGATTCAATGATCTCATTAAGGACTTAGAAGTGCTGGAAAAGGAATATTCTCTACGCGAGAAAAACAGGAAAATTCTGAATGCTTTATCCAAGGATTGGGAGAGTAAATTAACTGCCATTGAAGAAGCTAGAGATCTAAATTCCATGCCTATTGAATCACTTATTAATTCTCTAATCTCTTATGAGTTGAAACTCAAGTCCAAGGTGCAAGAGGAAGAAGATGCAAAGGTGAGAAAGAGTATTGCTCTAAAAGCCTCGCAAGATGAAGATGACTCAGCTTCCTTGGATGAAGAAGATATGGAAGTTGATGACAGTGATATTGCACTCATCACAAGAAGGTTCAAAAGAATTCTCAACAAAAGAAGATTCAGAAAATGAGGACCTAGCAATCCATTCTCAAATCAGTTCAACAATTCAAAAAACAAAGGGACGCAAGAGTTCAATAAAAAGCAAACTGACAAATGCTTTGAGTGCGGCTAACCTGGATATTATGTGAGCGAGTGTCCAATGAAGAAAAAGAAGGAAGGAAAAATTGAACGAAAACCAAAGTTTAACAACTTTCAGATCACTTGGAATGACTGCAACTCAGAAGGTGAAGTCGAAGAAGAAGAGGAATCTGCCCAAATGACTTTCATGGCCATTGGTGATGATGAGGTAACTACTTGTAACTCTCAACTTGACAGTGATGATGAATCTGATGATGATATTAATTCATTTATGGAAAGACTGCATAATAACTTGAAAGAATCCTATGCTGAAAACAAGGAACTAAAAAAAAGATCAATTTTCTGATTCAAGACAATGCAAACCTTTTTTGACAAAACAAGAGTCTGAAAAATGAAAATGAAAACCTGAAAAGGATTGGAAATGATTTACATGCTGAATTTGATAGAAAAATAAACTTCTGTGACATGTTAAAAAATGAACAAGGGAGTTTGAAAAGAAGAATGGATGATCTTAATCAATTGCTTCAACATAAGAAACAAAACTGTTTTCAAAGGAATGATACAAAACCTCATTTTGACATTCATGAGAAAAGGTTGAATTCTAGTGCAAATCAGATTTTACCATTTATAAGAGAAGGCAAATCAGATTTGTTAAAGCTGTCCATGCGAGTAATTCACTGACTATGTGCAGCTTTTGTTATCAAATTGGTCACATGAAAAGTAATTGTTATATAAGGAAAAATATGAGAAATGACATGAAATGCATGTGGATAGTTAGACATAATGCTAACTCTCAAGGACCTAAAAAGTAAAGGGTACCAAATATTATCTTATGAACTCTTGTGTAGGTGAACTTGGTTGAATATTATTAAGGAATCAAAATGGTTCATAGATAGTAGATGCTCAAGGCATATGACTGGTGATCCATCACAATTTATTAAGCTCAAACCGAAATCAAGTGGAAAAGTAACATTTGGAGATGACAACAAAGCTAAAACAATTGGAGTGGAAGATGTTGGTAAGAATGGTCAAACTTTTGTTCACAATGTTCTTTTAATTGACAATCTGAGCTATAACTTGTTAAGTGTTAGTCAATTATGTGATAGAAATCTGTTTGTGTTATTCAAAAAGTATGAATGTCTTGTTCTTGACTCAAAATTTAATCCTATTTTCAAAGAAAAAAGAGTTAATGATATTTACATAGTCGTTCTTGAAAATGTTGATTCTGCTAAATTTAAATGTCTTAAAGTTGCAAATGAAAATCCTTGGTTGTGGCATAGAAGGCTTTGTCATTTCAATATGGATTTGCTAAAAGAAATTTCCAAAAAGGATCTTGTTAGAGGTTTGCTAAAAATTAAGTTTGAAAAGGACAAAATCTGTGATGCTTGTCAATTTGAAAAGCAAGTTAAAGTTTCTTTCAAACCCAAGAAATGTGTTTCTACCACAAAATCTTTAAAACTTTTACATCTTGATTTATTTGGTCTTACACAAACTGCCAGCTTAGGTGGCAAAAGATATTACTTTGTTGTTGTTGATGATTATTCTAAATACACTTGGGTGATGTTTCTTGCACACAAAGATGATGCTTTCAAAAACTTTGTTTCATTATTTGTAAAGGTTCAAAATCTGATTGGGTTGAAAATCATCAAGATCAGAAGTGACAATGACTCAGAATTTCATTTTTGTGGCTTTCTAGAATTTTGTGGTAACAATGGAATTACACATGAATTTTCTATTGCAAGAGTTCCTCAATAAAATGGTGTTGTTGAAAAGAACATAACACTTCAAGAGGCTGCTAGAACCATGTTGAGTGAATGCAACTTGCCAAAATATTTTTGGACAGAAACCATAAATACAGCTTGCTTTACTATGAATAGAGTTCTTTTAAGACCAATCTTGAACAAAATCTCTTACGAGTTGATGTTTGAAAAAAGGTCTATTGTTGGTTACTTCAAAGTTTTTGGTTGCAAATGTTTCATTTTAAACATCAAGGAAAATCTTGGCAAGTTTGACAAAAAATCTGATGAAAGAATTTTCTTGGGGTACTGTGAAAATAAGAGGTTTTAGAGTCTATAATCGAAGGACTCTGGTTATAGAGGAAACTATACATGTTAATTTTGATGAATCTAATGGTAATATTTTCAAAAGTCGTGGTGAAGATGATGATGCAGGTGTTCAAGAAGAACTAAAGAAGCTCACAATCAATGACCAAGACATTGTTTCACCAGAAAATGATTCAAAGGAAGATGATTCTCAAGATAGTCCAACACTGGAAGACAATGACAGGGATGTTAGTACACCTAACGATCTTCCAAGAATTTGGAAATTTGTTCAAAATCATCCTAAAGACCTCATCATTGGTGATCCATCCGAGAAGGTCAGAACTCGTTCCATCTCTAAACAATTGATGGATAATTTTGCATTAGTCTCTCATTTTGAACCCAAAAATATTGTTGATGCCTTGAAAGATGAGAATTGGATTTTAATTATGGAAGAGGAGGTAAATCAATTTGAAAGAAACAAGGTTTGGACATTAGTTGAAAGACCTCAAGATCATCCTATCATTGGCACAAAATGAATTTTTAGAAACAAAATGAATGATAAAGGTGAGGTAGTAAGGAACGAGGCCAAACTTGTAGTTAAGGGATATGCTCAAGAAGAAGAAATAGATTTTGATAAAACATTTGCACCCGTGGTTAGGCTAGAATCAATTCGAATGTTTTTGCCTTTGCATGTTTCAAGAATTTCAAACTATTTCAAATGGATGTTAAAAGTGTTTTCTTAAATGGTTTTATTGATCAAAAAGTATATGTTGATCAACCTCTCGGTTTTGAAAATGAGATTTATCCAAATCATGTGTTTAAACTCTCAAAAGCCTTGTATGGATTAAAACAAGTTCCAAGAGCATGGTATGAGTGTTTAAGTGATTTCTTGGTTGAAAATGATTTTAAAAGAGATATTGTAGATACCACTCTTTTCACTAAATATAATTCAAGTGATCTATTAATTGTGCAAATATACGTGGATGATATTATATTTGGTGCTACTAATGAGAGCTTGTGTAAGGACTTTTCCACGATTATGCAAAAGGAGTTTGAGATGAGCATGATGGGAGAATTGAATTTCTTTTTTGGACTCCAAGTGGTTCAAACCCGAGAAGGAACGTTCATTAATCAAGAAAAATACACTAAGGAGCTGCTCAAAAGATTTGGAATGGAAGATTCAAACCAAGTTGGAACACCTATGTGCGCATCTACCAAACTTGACAAGAATGAAAAAGGTACAAAAGTTGATGAAAAAAAGTATAGAAGTATGATTGGTAGTTTGCTTTAGTTAACTGCTAGTAGACCTGATATCATGTTTACCGTATGCTTGTGTGCTCATTTTCAATCTTGTCCAAAGGAATCGCACTTGAATGCGATAAAAAGAATTCTTAGATATCTAAAAGGATTTTTGAATTTTGGCCTATGGTATTCTAAGTGTCATGAATTTCCTTTATGTGGATTCTCAGATGCTGACTTTAGTGGTTGTAGGATAGATGGAAAGAGTACAATGAGTATATGTAACTTTTTTGGAAATTACTTAATATCTTGGTTTAGCAAGAAACAAAATGCTATTTTCTTGTCTATAACCGAAGCGGAATATATTGCCGCCGGAGCGTGTTGTGCTCAATTATTGTGGATGAAAAACACATTGAATGATTTTGGATTAATGTATGATTGTGTGCCTATGTATTGTGATAACACTAGTACCATAAATTTGACAAAAAATCCCATTCAACATTCTAGGACAAAGCACATAGACATAAAGCATCATTTCATTCGCGATCTTGTCCATAAGTGTGAAATTTGTGTTCAATATGTCTGTTCAAAAGATCAAATTACTGATATTCTCACAAAAGCCTTACCACTGGATCAATTTGTGCCTTTGAGAAAAAAATTGGGCGTTTCAGAAAAATATTCTAAAAATTCTTTGATCACTCTTTATCGGATGTCCGATGTGTTAGAACGGACGTCTGACATTGTTCTTCATCATCTTTCCCAGAAAGTTCTGGTTCGGACGGTTGTGTCGAACGGCCGAACGAGAAAGAAAAATATTATAAAGCAGTTTTCTTCCTCATTTATTTCACTCTCAACCATTATATCGGACGCAACTCTTCATATTCTCCCACATTCAAAATTCAAAATCCATCTCATTTGTGATCAAGTTCTAAGAAATTGAGTTGCCAAACACCATTACATTACTATTGCCCGTTCATTACCCCTCATAACTTTTTCTAACTGCCAACTATCCCATAAATCCCAATTCTCACCCGAAACCCTAACCACTCAAATTTCACTCTCTGTGGACGATTCTAGCAGTCATTGTAGTTCATCTGTACTCATAGTTCATTTCATCACTCACTCGTATCGTACTCTGCAAAAACATCATCTTGCATTGCATCATGGTGAGATTTAAAGGAGGGTCTGTCAGTCCCGGACGCACCACAATGTTCAGGTTAAGGGATGAAGACATTGACATTGTTGAGCCATCCATCACTAAATCTCCAAAGAGAGGAACAAAGAAACATGGTGGAAAAGGGAAAGGTACGGCCCAAAAGAAACATTCAGAGGAGCGGCAAACTACTGAGCAAACCGAGGAATAGCCCACTGCATTGCCTCCAGTCAGTGATAGTCAAGAGGAACTGGAGCAGCCCACTAATGCTGATGCATCCGTCATGAAATCGCCCAGAAAAGTGACGGAATCTCATAGTAAAAAGGAAAAAAGATCCGCTAAAAGGAAATGGACTGCTAAAACTAAGGAACGGCAAACTGCTAATCCTTCTGTTGAGCAAAGTGAGGAACAACAGGCTGCTGAGCAAAATACTGAGATTCAGCAAGCCCCTAAAACTTTCACCAGAAAGTCACCAAGAACGAGATCTGGTGGACAAACTGATGCACCTGTTGCTCAACGAAGTGCAAAGAAGAAACGAACTGTCATGGAGCAATCTGAGGCTCAAACTGCAGAGGAACCTACCCTCTTACCCAAGTTCATTGATGATGATGCCAGGGAGAGGTTCGAATGGATCTCGCAGAAAGGTTTCATCACTCAGAGGACTATCATCCCTCACGAATTTCGTAAGCTTTACCTTGAACCGGTTCTTAAGCTTTTTGAATTCTAAAAACGGACTCATCTTCTGACCATTCTAAACACATACTATCCTGACATGCTTCATCAATTCTTTGCCAATCTTAAAAAGGGTAGATCACACACTGATCTAATGTCACGTGTCAATTCTGTTGACATAGCGTTGAACCCTGATATTGTCAACACTGTTTTGAAAACCAAAATTGAAGATGATTTAAAAAAAAAATTGTAAATTTCTTTTCATATGAATAATTTCCTTTTGCCTATCATCATTTTCATGTTGCTAAATTGATGACATATTTTCAAATTCATTTTAATTCTCTACTGAGACAAGATTGGAGGATCTCAGTTCTCAAAATTTGATCATCTTTTCTATAATTTCGAATCTGTTGGTTCCTACTGATGGTTATAGGACTGATGCCAACAAAATGGAGCTTTATCTGTTCTATTGCTTTCTTGAAAAAATCAGAATTGATTTTGGTTTTGTTATGTGCAAATCCATGCTCAAAATCAGCACTGATAGCCGTAGGAAACTTTCCTACGGAAAATTTCTGACCCCTATCTTTACTCATCTTGAAATTCCCTTCACTGGAAAATCACCAAAAGAAAGTGCATCAACTGTTTTCTCCAGGGCTTATTTTGAAAGGAAAATTTTGAAATTTTTTTAGGGTCATTGGTGCTACAAGGAAACTGTTTTGGAAACTAGGACAAAGAGTCATCATGAAACACCTGTTTCCCCTAGGACTCATCGAGATCAGTCCATGTATGTCCCACCCTTTACCATCCATCCTAGAAGGTCAGCCACCAAGTCCTCTTCATCCAATTCTGAGGTCATTTCCTTGCTTGAGGATCTCAAATAATATATCTTACTCCTTGAAGATGGTCTGATGATGACCATGTCACTCGATGAACAAACCACCTTCATTGACAAAAGGAACTAGATTGTGCCTCCCATTCCTCATGACAATAAGAATGCACACCAAAAGGAACCCAGAACTGAGCCAACTAAGCAAACTCTCCGGACAGAAACCACTCCAGAGTTCCGTGCTTCGAGTTCTCAGCCACAAGACAAGGGAAAGGCTCTAGCAACTAAAGAAGAAACTGAAGAGGATGATGATGAGGACACTGAAGAGGAAGAAGTGGATCCTGCTCAGTTTCGCCTAGCAAAGAGGAGGCCTGGATCGTCCAAGATCACCATTTAGGCACTTCTAGGCAAATGCACTTCATGATTAGGATGATAGTTCATAATAGGCTTTTGGTATCTTTTGCATTTTAAACATTTCATGTGTTTTGTATTAAGGATTTTATTTCCCTTCCTTTGCTGGTCTGTAAAACTACTTGGTTATATTTTATGTTTTGCATGAATGTTGCTTAATTTAGTTTGGCCTCTGATTTCTGATATTGACTGCCAATAATTGATGTTGTTCATGGTGCTGTTGACAATTGCTGGTTGTTGCCAATATTGATGATGCTGTGTTTGGGTTTCTGGTTTTGCTGATAATTGTTGATAGTATTGCTTTTTGAATATTGGTTTCTGGTTGATCTAATGATGACAAAAAGAGGGAGAAACAAAATGGATACTGATTTTTAATGATGTCAATCTGGTGATAAGTGTGATAAAGGGATATCATTTTGAGGGGGAGTATTCACTCCTTGATGCATTAAGTAAAAGGGAGCTGTGTCTCAATTGTTTTCCTTTATCCATTGTTTTGTCATCATAAAAAATGGGGAGATTGTTAATCTCAGTCTGTAGCTTTTGATGATTGCAAAACAAATGGATGTTACTAATGATCTCTCAATAGATCTTTTCAGAAATGGAGCAAAACAGGTTCAAAGTTTAAGCACAAAGTGTGAGGGCTCGTAATTTATTTTATCTTATTTATTTATTTTATCGATTTATTCACTTATTTATTAGTTTACTTAAATAATTAATTGCCCATTTTCTCTGAATAATTTATTTTAACCCTTTTAGAACCATTTACATGGAACTATAATTTGCATATATTTTCAAAATGTTCCGTTAATAAATTTAATTTTTGAAAAATTGTTTAGCGAGATTTAGTGAAATCGCGTTTAGAGGCAATAGTCGATTTGAGAGTACAGTGACCTTGGAGATATGAGAACTCATGCATTAGTTTTAAAATAGGTATTTTTATGATTAATTACCCAAGTATTAGTTAGTTATACTATCATTACAAGAATTTCTTAGAAATTGCATTTTATCGCTCATAAGTCTCGCGTTTTCGCACGCGCGACTAATTGAAGGACTTTAGAAAATTGTTGTTAGACCACTAAGAGTGGATAATAATAGTGTTAAAGGAAATGCATTGGAGGTTTAGTGCACAAGTGAAACAAATCCGAGAGGAATCGGGCACGAAACGCGCGCGTACGTGCACTATTGAGAGTTGACTTTTGTGCTAAAAATTTGAACCAACTACCAAGCTTCTCCAAGAAACTTCACTATCAGATTTTTCACTCTCTGTCATCCTCTCAAGATGGCCGAAACTCCATAGGAGGAAGAAGAACAAAGCCCTTCATCATATCACTTCCTTTCTTGCACCTTTGCACTCCAAATTCACTACACAAACTCACAATAACTTGGAGACTCACTTGGACTAGGAAGAGAGCATCATTTCCACGGTTTTCTTGGAGCTCTTAGTGGCCGAAATTTCTGAGTTTCATCAACCAAGAGGTAGTAAATCATCCAACCTTTGAAACTTGATTTTAGTGAGTTAGAGTTTACTTGGAAGCTTGTAGTTTCATGTGGGTATCTTTATTTTGTTGGAAATCATTTGAGTGAGCTCTATAAAATCCCACAATTGACATGTTGGTCTGATATGATGATTATGGGTGTTATTTATGTTGATTAAGTGTTAAAAAATAGATATAAATTGAAAAAGTGGGAAAAAATCAAGGAAAGTTGCATGAGAAGCTTAGCCGATTCTGGCCTATTTTTACAGAGCCCTTGATTAGATTTTTTTGTGATCAAATGACCTTGATTTTATTGTAGATATGTTGTTTATGTTTTGTGGAAAGTTTTCACAAAAAATTACTTGATTTGGTTAAGAAAAAGTTGAGTTTTGGACAAGAACAAAACTGGAAATCGCGTAACAGGGGTCTCCTGGCAGTGATTTTTGATTGAGCATATCTCTCTGCTCAGATGTTGAAATCAAGTTCCGTTTCAGCATTTGAAACTAGACACTTCTAGTTTTCCAACGGTATAAAATACATTTCCTGATTTGAAGTGAGTGAGCCTACTAGTTCACCAAAGTTACCAGTTCTATTTTGTTGCTCTGCTCGAGAGTTAGTGAGGTGCTAGGACTTGTTGCTTGAATTTGAGTTAGCTATAAACTGAATTTCAAAACACTTTCTTCTGATTAATTGTAGTTGTTGGATGTAGTTTCCAACGCCGCCAACCATGCTTAATTCCAAGTTGAATTGAGTGAGTTGTGGCCGAATTACAGAACTGCATCAGTGATCGAAAACCCTAATTTTGGCTAGCCGATGGCCTAGCTCGAATTGGGACTTGTTATTCTGAAACTTTTGGTGTCAATCACCTATCAAGTGTATGTTGGATGTTTCTTAGATCTTTTCTTCATAATTGAACCACGTTTGAGATGATTTCTTTGGCCAAAGGTTCGAAAAAGGAAAATGGAAGCATAAGGCAGAATTGTCTTGGAAATTCCTAGAACTTTAGTGGTCTTGTTAACTGACTTCTCATATGAATTTTTCCATGAAATTTGACAGAGGAGTAGCCCTTATAAGGTAGTGTAATCATACCAAATTTGGTACCATTCCAAGTCCATTTCGATGCCCAACTGAAGTCCCAAAGTTTATGTTTCAAATCTGGAAAATTGCCCAATGGTCTTCATTTTAAACCAACTTTGAGCTACTATATCTTGGCGCTCAAAACTTCAATTCTTGTTCTATTTGTTGTGTTTTAAACTTTGATTGTAACTTTAATTAAGTTTCAAATTTTAGAGGTTAGTTCACATTCTGTGAATTTTGCCGAATTTCCAAAGTTTACCAAAAATCAACCCCGAATCTGTCTTGGAAGTGCAAGTTAGTAGCTTTAAACTGAAATTTGAGTGTCTTCCATTTAGAATCATGAAAAAGTGTCTTCTAGGAACTTTTAGTATTTTAGAAGTAGTTTCCAACGGTACCAAGGTTTCCAATTTTGGACTTACAGAGAGTGAGATATGATTTTTCAAAGAATGCACCTCAAATCTGGAATTTCTGAACTTGAAGGGAATTGAGTTTTTAGAACTCTCCATTTCTCTTCAATATTACTTGACCATTTTACACTTGATTTCAAAGATGAAAATCAGTTTTTTCTTGTATTACTAAACCCCACTTTTGAGTCTCGATTTACGAATAATTAAGGCTCATTTTCGTGATATTTTCTTAGATTGTACAAGAGTACAATCTTCCTTGATAATTGGGGGGGGGGTTCTTAAACGATAGTGTGTGATAAGTAATTATTGTTTACTCAGGTATTCAAAGAGATTTTCAATAGGACCTCACAACGGACGCTTAAACACTTGAATTGAGTACCACTCTCTCATTTTGACTAGGTGAGTGTCAAGTGTGTGAAAAGTGTTACATGCTTAATTGTTATTAGTGATTAAGTATTATGAAAATGCTGAGTCGAGTGTGTACTTTATCGCACTCGTTCTCATTTAAGTGAAGTATATTTGAATTACTTGAAATGAATTACTTGAAGTGAAAATTTAAGTGAAGTGTTTCAATGATTAGTTATGCTATGGTTGCATAAGTCGCTTGGAGTGAATCTCCTCGACTCTTATTGGTAATAATGGGGGGACACCCAAATCTCACTAACCGACCTTGGACTCGAGCCGACATGGGGTTGGTCGGAAACCTTGGCGAGCCATGAGAAAAACATAAGTTTGATTTATTGAGAGATCTTGTTTGGCATATTTGAGTAGTATCGCCTTATATAAAAGAAGAACGGGCTCGGTACTGGGGTATGTAATGTTGAACGGGGAACGAGTAAGTGAAGTTTTTATTGACTAAATACCGGCTCGGTTGACGGAGTGTCATCGCGGGGAGGTAATTGATCGAGCATTGACAAAACAAGTGGAACTTAGCTCCTGAGAGCTTCCATATCCTTGAATTGTTTCTGTCTATTTCCTCGCCCAAATTGTTATTTACTTGAATGTTACTATTTTACTTGTTAAATGGATTGTTATTTGGACAACGTGCTTGCATGCGTGTTTCTTGGCATCACAAGCAATCGCTCACCCCGTAAATTTGTTTTCCTTAACAGGAACCGATATGGAGTGACACTCGGAGAAGCCTTTTGGTTGAACTTTCAATTAGGGATTTGAATGTATTTGACTAGACAATTCGGAAGTTGTATATACTGAAAAGGAGATGTACCTTGAACTTGTGATGTAAGGTTGAATGCTCATGTATGGAAATGACTTCGTACTTTTATTCCGATGTCATTGTTAGTATTGTATCTTTAAGTTTGAACTGGTATCGTATTGAGTTCTGGTGAGAGTTGGATAGGCGTCCCGCCGATACCCTTTGGTTCGCCTTAGGGAAAAGTGGGGGCGTCACAGTTGGTATCAGAGCTCTAGGTTAGAGATCTATTTGGAAAATATATTAGAGACTTTACCCTTAAGATTTGAGATGAGATAACTTAGTCATACCCTAAGTTATATTTGAGCGAATTCATAACTTTAAGTTTCTAATCTAGAAATTGTGGTTGTTTTGCAGGGATGGAGAATGGGAACGGAGGACCTGCTGCTGATGGTAATGGTCATGCTAATGGCCATGTAGAGTCTCTTAGATCCATTTACTATAACGCACGGGGCGAAGGAGCTCATGTATGCTACTCACCTTCTACTAGGTTTCCCAGGTGTGTCTGTATGAGGACACATGCTTACCCGAACCACCTTATGTTTGCTCTTGACGATGAGCGATGTCAGTTGGTGGATGCCAACCGAGATCTGCTCCAGGAGGTAGAGGAGCTAAACATTATGGTGAATGCTCAGAGTGCTAGGATTGCTGAGTTGGAGGAGACTTTGACAAGCGAGGTGGCTATGGTTGATGTCACCCATAATGAGTTTCAAAGAGTTAGGGCTCGACTTACTAGGATAGGTGAGGAGGTCCGTGATCGGGTTTCCGGGATCATGACCGATGCTACTATGCTGATTGACGAGGTGATGGAAGCTGTATAGAGTCCAGTTCAGGAGGGCGTTGAGGAAGATCCGGAGGAGGATCCAGAGGAGGACCCTGAGGAGGAAGTTCCACCTGATAGCCCCTGAGGACTAGGCTTAGAGTGACCGACCTTTTGACTGATATAGTTAGAATTAGTTGGGGTGATGCTAGTGCTAAGGCCATTGTATTTTTGTTTGACTGTGTGGCCTACTTTTGAGGCACTTGACTTTACTTTAGTCGTATGTGACTAAAAGTACTTTTGTGGCACCTATGTGCTATATTTTTATAATTTCCCTCATGACTTGCTAATTGTATAAACTTTGAAGTGTTAAGGAATGTAAATTATTGTTATTTCCAATGTTTCTCGATTGGCTCTTGTTTTGAGTATTTCCTCGCGTAATGACTTTTATTTTTGCACTAGGCACCATTAGAATTATGGATGGACGAAGGAGAGGTCGAGGTCGTGGGCGAGAGTCTAGGCAAGCCTAACCTCAAGGAGATGATCAGAGATCGACAACTGGGCCGACTCAGGGACAAGGAAATTTAGAGAGAAATCAAGTGGCTACTGCCATTAATAGGATGACTGATATCCTTGAACGGTTAGCTGAGAGGCAGGGTCCAGGGCCACTTAACCAGCCTGCGGGCCAAGATAGAGGGGAAGATAGGGCTTTGGAGAGGTTCCTGAAATTTAACCCGCCAAAGTTCACTGGAGAACCTAAACCTGAGGTAGCGGAGAACTGGTTGGAGAGGATGACCAACATATTCGCCGCCTTAGACTATACCGAAGATAGGCGAGTGAATTTTGCTGCTTTCCAATTTGAGGGAGTAGCACGTGCCTGGTGGGACATGATAAAGGGAAAATGGGAGAGAGCCAAAACCCTTTGGACCTGGGAGAATTTCACGAGGGAGTTCAACGAGAAGTTCCTTCCACCTCTAATCCAAGAGAAAAGGGAGGACGAGTTTATAAAGTTGAAATAAGGGACTCTTAGTGTAACTGAGTATGAAGGGAAATTTACTAAACTGTCTAAGTACACTCTCGAATTGGTGACCAACGAGCGGAAGAGGATAAGACGTTTTGTACAAGGGTTTAATGTAGAAATCCAGAAGGGCTTGGCTGCGGCCCAAATCGCTACGTTTACTGAGGCTCTAAAGAAAGCGCAAAGAGTTGAGAGTGCGAGAATGCAAGTTAGGGATTTCCATAATAAGAAAAGGAACTTTTCTAGTCAAAGGAAGAGGAATGAGAGGAGTAAGAACCACTGGAGTTTCAAGGGGAGCTTTATTCAGAGGAGGTCGTAGTGGGCCAGTTCAAGCGAGAGGAGTGCCTTCTAGTGGTTTAGTAGTGACACCTCAAGTTACTTGTGGTTATTGTGGCAAATCAAACCACTCGGAAAATGATTGTTGGAGGAAGTTGAGAAAGTGTTTGTTCTGCGGTAGCGCCGAGCACTAACTCGCAGGTTGTCCAAAGGCGCCAAAAATAGGAGGTAGCACTCAAAGGCCAGAAAAGTCAACCTCTAGGCAGACTAGTGCTGGAGGGAGTCGACCAAAGCTACCTGCTAGGGTTTATGCACTGGATCATCAACAGATATCCAATGCGACTTAGGTGGTTGAAGGTACAATCCCTATTTTCCACCGTTTAGTTAAGATTTTAATTGATCCAGGTGCAACGCATTCTTTTGTAAATCCTAATTTCATGGGTGGAATAGACTTGAAACCAATTAAGTTACCTTATGATTTGGAGATTAGGACGCCTACTGGGGATCAAAGTTTAATTGCTAACTTGGTATATAAGAATTGTGAGATCTGGGTTGGAGAACGGAAATTACTAGCCGATCTGATAGGCTTAGCAATTAAGGGATATGATGTGATTCTTGAAATGGACTGGTTAGCCCGTTACAATGCCCAGTTGAACTGTAAGACGAAAACGGTAGAATTGTGCATTCCGGGAGAGGCAACCCTGAAATTGGATGTAAGGGGTAGATTAGCCTCATCTGCACTTATCTCAGGGATTCGAGCTAGGAAAATGTTAAGTAAGGGAGTTCAGGGATATTTGGCTTTTCTTATCAATACCCTAAGTGATGAAGTGAAATTAGAAGACATGCCTGTAGTGAATGAGTATCCAGATGTCTTTCTCGAAGAGTTAGAGTCTTTATCCCCAGAAAGAGATATAGCATTTAAGATTGATGTGACTCCGGGAGTAGCACCTATCTCTAAGACGCCATATAGAATGGTTCCAACTGAATTGATCGAGCTAAAATTACAATTACAGGATCTACAGGAGCGGGGTTTTATAAAGGAGAGTAATTCACCTTGGGGAGCCCCGGTCTTATTTGTCAAGAAGAAAGATGGAAGTTTGAGACTGTGCATAGACTATCGAGACTTGAACAATGTCACCATTAAGAATAGGTACCCTTTTGTGACGCCTCCACTTCTCTCTAAGGCGAACCAAAGGGTATAGGCGGGATGCCTGCCCAGTTCTCGCCAGGACTCGGTACAATGCTCATTCAAATTTAATACAATGATAACTAAAACGACAAGACAAAGTAAGAAAATGCAGATGCTTCCATATATAAATATTCAATCTTACATCACAACTTCAAAATACATTAATTTCCTAAAATATACCACTGCCCGAAGATGTCTAATCGAATACATTTGAAACCCTAACACAAAAGTACATCCCAAGGATTTCTTCGAGTTTTACTCCAAATCCGTTCCTGTTAAGGAACACAAATCTACGGGGTGAGCGATTGCTCTTAAGGCCAAGAACACACATGCAAGTACGTTGTCCAAGTAACAATCCCATCCAACAAGTAAAACAATAATATTCGAGTAATTAACAATTCAAGTGAAATTTAAACAGAAACAATTCAAGGATATGGTAGCTCTCAAGAGTTAATTTCCACTTGCTTTGCCAACCTCGATTGAATACCTTCCCACGATGACACTTCGTCACCCAGGTCGGTATTTTTAAGTCCGTAGAACTCCACTTTACTTCACAGGTCCTTCCATCTTACAACCCCTCACCGGGCCCGAACTGCGTTAAAGGCGCTACTGCACGAGTAGGCCAAGCAAGATCTCTCCAATAGATCAAGGTTATCATTTCATTCCCACGGCTCACCAAGTTTCCCGACCAAACCCATGCCGGCTCGAGTCCAAGGTCGGCCTATGAGTTTGGACGTCCCCCATTTAACATTTATGAGTCGAGGAGAATCACTCCAGTGATGTATGCAGCCATAGCATTCCATTTCATTTCATTCAATCATTCAATACATTTCAATCCATTCATTCCATTTCAATCAATTCAATCATTATTCATTCAAATGAGAATGAGTGCGGTAAAGTACACACTCGACTCAACATTTTCAAAATCTCCAATTACTAATAACAATTAAGCACGTAACAAGTTCACATACACTTGACACTCACCTATTAAAATAAGAGAGTGTGTTGCATAATTCAAGTACTTAAGCTTCCGTTGTGAGGTCCTCTCGAAGGTCCCCTTGAATGCCTGAGCAAACAATAGGTATCTATTACACACTATCACTTAGAATCCCCAATTATCAAGGAAGATTGCACATTTGTACAATCTAAAAAAATATCATGAAAATGAGCCTTAATTGCTCAAAATTCAAGGTTCAAAGGTGGTGTTTAACAACAAAGGAAAAACTGATTTCCTTCATGAAGATAAGTCAAAAATGGTCAATTAGTATTGAAGGATAGGGAAGAGTCTCAAAAACTCAATTCCCGTAAAGTTTGAAAATTTCAGATTATTTTTTAAAAAATCATATCTCACTCTTCGTAGGTCCAAAATCAGTAAACTTGGTACCGTTGGAAACTTGTTCCGAAGTACTAAAGTTTCTAGAGAACACTTTTTCATGATTCTAAGTGGAAGACACTCAAATTTTGGCTTGAAGTTGATGACTTGTGCTTCAAAGACAGATTCAGGGTTGGTTTTTGGCATATTTTAAAAATTCGGCAAAATTCACAGAATGTGAAATAGCCTCTCAAATTTGAAACTCAATTAGAGTTACAATCAAAGTTTAAAATACAACAAACAGAATAAGAATCGGAGTTTTGAGCGCCAAGATATAGTAGCTCAAAGTTGGCCAAAAATCGAGACTGTTAGGCAATTTTCCAGATTTGGAAGTTTAACTTTGGTAACTTATTAGTACGTCAAAACAGTTTTGGAACGACACTAAAATTGTTACAATTCAACTCCCATATGAGGACTACCCCTCTACCAAATTTCACTTGAAAATTCACAAGAGAAGGTAGTTAACTAAACTACCAAAGTTCAAGGGAATCCGCAGACAAATCTGTCTTCAAGCTTCCATTTTCCGTTTTCAAACATTTGGCCATTGAAATCATCTCAAACACGATTCATTTATGAATAAAAGGTCTAAGAAACATCCAAGATACATTTGGTAGGTGATTAACACCAAAAGTTTCAAAATAACAAGTCCCAATTCAAGCTAAGCCATCGGCTAGCCCAAAATTAGGGTTTTCTATCTCTGGTGCAGGTCTGTAATTTGGTCATAACTTAGTCAATTCAACTTGGAATTGGGCATGGTTGATGGCGTTGGAAACTACATTCATTGGTCTACAATTTCTCAGAAGAAATCATTCTGAACTTCTATCCATAGCTAGCTCAAATTCAAGCAACAATTCACAGCATATCACAAGTTCACAAGAAAAGCAGTGAAACAGGACAGGTAATTTTGAAGAACTAGTACGGTTCACTCAAGTAGAATCAGGGGATACATTTTATACCATTAGAAAACTGGAAGTAAAGAGTTATGATATCGTTAGAAAATTAGAAAACGTTAGAAAACTGGAAAACGTGTCTAGTTTTATACATTTTATACCGTTAGAAAACTAGAAAACGTGTCTAGTTTCAAATTCTATAAAACGGTACTCGATTTCGACATGGGAGTAAAGAGTTATGATCGTTTAAAGTTCACTGCCAGAGTACCTCTGTACACGTTTTCCAGGTTTGAAGGATTTTCGAAAATGCAACTTTTACCCAACCAAATCAAGTGATTTTTGGTGGAAACATTCCACACAACCTATACAAAATATCTATATCAAAATCAAGGCAATTTAACCACAAAAAATTGAACCAAGGCCTCTGCACAAACAGGGCAGAATCCAGCCCTTCTTCCCTTTTGGTTTCCTTTGAGTTTCTTTCCACTTTTTCAACATATAACCACTAGTTTAACACTTAATCAACTTAAATAACATCCAAAATCACCATATCAGTCCAAGATATTCTTTGTACGATTTCATAGAGCTCACTCACATGATTTTCAACCAACCAAAGTTACCCACATGAAGCTACAAGCTTCTAAGTGTAATTTAACTCACTAAAACTAAGATTCAAAGGTTGGATGATTTACTACCTCTTGGTGTTGTTAGAGCAGAATTTTTGGCCACTTTGAAGCTCCAAGAAAACCGTGAGAATGAAGCCTTCTTCCTAGTCCAAGATAGTCTCCAAGTTGTTTTGAGTTTGTACGGTAAATTTGAAGTGAAATGGCGCAATAAATTGAAGTGAGATGATGAAGGTTTTTGGTTCTTCTTCTCCTTGGGGTGGCCAGCTGCTTTGAGAGAGTGAGAGGGAGTGAAAATCTGATAATGAAGCTTCTCATGGAAGCTTGGTGGTTGGTGGCCTTTGTGCACAAAAGTCGACTCTCCAACAGTGCGCGTACGCGCGCGTTTCGTGCCCGTTTCCTCTCGGGTTTGTTTCACTTGTGCACTAAACTTGTAATGCACTTCCTTAAGCATTATAATTATTCACTCTTAGTAGTCTAGATTAAGTTTCTTAAATCTCCACTTAGCCGCTCCGGTTCGATTTACGTGAATTTTTGATTCACGCACGATAAAGTGAAACTTAAAATAAATTCTTGTAACGATAATAGATGTAACTAATATTACGGTAATTAATCATAAAAATAGTTATCTTAGAAATAAACCATGAGTACTCACACATTGATTCCTTAAGTCTCCAATTTGCCGCGCGATGTGACTTTTCGAAAACCTTCGACGCTAACATGGGGTAATTTAATTAGAACTCATTCACCTCTACTTCCTCAATTAATTTTTCAGGAAAATCGCCAATTTAGTCCTCAAACTATTTTACTAAAGCTGATTTAGTCCCTAAAAGTTTTATCGCACCAATTAAGTCCCTTAACTAAAATTCTTGTGCCAATTAAGGACTTATACGGCGTCGCCACCCAAAACTCATGTATCTGTACAGAAAACAACGGCCAGGCAGGGGCCTTTTTGGAAGTTCACATCCTAATTTCTACGGGAAGCAAGACAGAGCCCATTTTGCATCCGAATTGGGGGAAACCTGTGAAATTAGGGGTTTTCCAAGACAGAAACCCATTTTGCATGCAAATAGCGGAAGAAATTGGGGGTTTGTGGAAATTAATTTCATAGATGCAATTGCATGTACTAACAACTAACTAAATAAAAGTAGCTAAACTTTCGCAAATTACCATGAAGACGAATTCACCATTTGCTTGAAAAGGAAAGATGGGTAAAAATAATTTCTTATTGTATCTAATCTTGACGTAATTTCCTCTGCTGGTCCCTTGGCCTTACTGTAAATGAATCGACAGACAAAGACAACCATCACTTTTGTTAATGAACTCACCGCAACATGCGTATCTATGGAAAGTCTTTCTTTCTTCTACTTTCCTCACTCCTTCTCTTTCTTTTTTTTTTTCTCCTCTCTTCTCTTCCTCTATTTTTTCCCCCACCTCATCACTCAGATTATAGACCTCATCAATGAAGCACCAAGCCTCTGAACTTCCGTTGGGGAAACCACAGGCACGGAAAAAAGCACCCAGGATAGCTCCGTTACTTATTGCCTTGACTGTTCTTTTCACAATTATCCCTTTATATTATCCTGCATTAAGATACAACAGTAATCCCAAGAAAATAAATGAAGCATCCTCTTTTGATTCTCATTCAGAAATCACTTTAGAACAAAACAATGACCAAGACCATCATCTAGGCGAAGAAGGTGACCGAACATTGGCAGCCCCAAAAGAAACACAAGGGGATGATGATATTGCAGAGAGACCCCCCGAAAGCTCGAAAGATCAAGAGGACGAATCAGCAGATACAGAGACAAGAACAACAACAACAGGAAGGACATAATGGAATTTTGAATCGGTTTCAAACCCCCAATTTCTTCCGCTATTTGCATGCAAAATGGGTTTCTGTCTTGGAAAACCTCTAATTTCATAGGTTTCCCCCAATTCGGATGCAAAATGGGCTCTGTCTTGCTTCCCGTAGAAATTAGGATGCGAACTTCCAAAAAGGCCCCTGCCTGGCCGTTGTTTTCTGTACAGATACATGAGTTTTGGGTGGCAACGCCGTATAAGTCCTTAATTGGCACAAGAATTTTAGTTAAGGGACTTAATTGGTGCGATAAAACTTTTAGGGACCAAATCGGCTTTAGTAAAATAGTTTGAGGACTAAATTGGTGATTTTCCCTAATTTTTCTCAATCTACTATTGATCATTCTTAATTCTCCAAGGTAATTGTACTCTCAGCTAAAATATTGTCTCGAAACACGTATACTCATTATTCCTCACTTAAACGAACTTTCAAAAAATTAAATTTGCTATCGGGACGTTTTAAAAACATAAGAGAGACATTGTTCCATATGAATAGATTGAAAATGGTTGGAATAAATTATTCGGAGAAAACGGGTGAATAAATATTTAAATAAACCAATAATATTCGATAAATAAGAAAATATTTCGTGTCCTCACATCCTCCCCTCTTTAGAAGAATTTCGTCCTCGAAATTCACATATAGGATAATATCATTCCCTTAATAGTTATGCTCTTCAAATCAATCACTAACTTACACTCTCCGATCCATATTTCACAATTTCTATTCATCCAATTAACAATCGAATTTTGATTCCCCAGTAGGCGTCTTAACCTCTAAATCATAAGGTAACTTAATTGGTTTCAAGTCTATTCCACCCATAAAATTAGAGTTTACAAAAGAATTTGTTGCACCCTAATCAATTAAGACCTTTAGCTAAATGGTGGAAAATAGGGATCGTACCTTCAACCACCTCAGTCGCATCGGATATCTGTTGATGGTCCAGTGCGTAAACCCTAGCAAGTACCTTAGGTCGACTTCCCCCAGCACTGGTCTGCTTAGAGGTTGACTTTTCTGGCCTTTGGGTGCTACCTCCTACGTTCAGCTTATTTAGACAAGTCGCGAGGTGGTGCTCGACACTACCATAGAACAAACGCTTCTCAGACTTTCTCCAACAGTCATTCTCCGAGTGATTTGATTTACCACAGTAACCACTGTTAACTTGAGGTGTCACTGCCGAACCACTAGAAGGTGTTCCTCTCAGTTGACCCCGTCCATTGTGACCTTCTCTATTTTGAGTCCCCCTTTTTGTACTAGGTATCTCCACTCCTCCCATTCCTTTTTCCCTCTTTGAAGGTGGGGTGAGCCTGTCCAGAAGTAGGACTAGAAAAGTTCCTTTTCTTATTGTAGAAGTCTCTAACTTGCATTCTTGCACTCTCGACTCTCTGCGCTTTCTCTAGTGCTTCAGAAAATGTAGAGATTTGGGCTGCGGCCAAACCCTCCTGGATTTCTACATTAAACCCTTGTACAAAACGTCTTATCCTTTTCCGCTCGTTAATCACCAATTTGGAAGCGTACTTAGAAAGCTTAGTAAACTTCCCCTCTTACTCCGCGACACTAAGAGTTCCTTGTCTCAATTTTATAAACTCATCCTCTCGCTTCTCTTGAATCAGAGGCGGAAGAAATTTCTCATTAAACTCCCTTGTGAAATTCTCCCAAGTCCAAGGGGTTTGGGCTCTCTCCCACTTTCCCTTTATCACGTCCCACCAAGCACGTGCTACTCTCTCAAATTGGAAAGTAGCAAATTTCACTCGTTTATCCTCGGCATAGTCTAAGGCGGCGAATATGTTAGTCATCCTCTCCAACCAATTCTCCGCTACCTCAGGATTAAATTCACAAGTGAACTTAGACGGGTTAAATTTCAAGAACCTCTCCAAAGCCCTATCTTCCCCTCTATCCTGACCCCTGGGCTGGTTAAGTGGTCCTGGACCTTGTCTCTCTGCTAGGCGTTCAAGGATATCAGTCATCCTATTAATGGCAGTAGCCACTTGATTACCCTCTACATTCTCTTATCCCTGGGTCGGTCCAGTTGCCGATCTCTGAACATCCCCATGAGGTTGGGCTTGTCTAGACTCTCACCCACGGCCTCGACCACTCTTTCGTCCTTCCATAATTCTAATGATGCCTAGTGCAAAAATAAAGGTGATTACGCAAGGACATACTTAAAACAAGAGCCAATCGAAAAACATTGAAAATAATAATAATTTACATTCATTAACACCTCAATGTTCATACAATTAACAAGTCATGAGGGAAATACAAAAATATAGCACACAGGTGCCACAACAGTACTTTTAGTCACACACGACTAAAGTAAAGTCAAGTGCCTCAAAAGTAGGCCACACAGTCATACAAAAATACAATGGCCTTGGCACTAGCATTACCCCAACTAATTCTAACTACATCAGTCAAAAGGGTCTATCACTCTGGATCTAGTCCACAATAGGGCTACCAGGTGGAATCTCCTCCTCAGGATCCTTCTCTGGATCCTCCTCCTGAGCCAGACTCTGGATAATGTCCATCAATTCATCAACTAACCTACCAGTATCTGCTAGGATTCCAAAAGCCCGATTTCGGACCTCCTCACCTAACTTAGTAAGTCGAGCCCTAGTCCTCTGAAGCTCATCGCGAGTGACTTCAGCTGTAGCCATCTCGCCAGCTAATACCTCCTCAAACTTAGCAATCCTCTCACCCTGAGCACTCACTATCTGGCTCAGCTACTCCACCTCTTGGAGTAGATCTCGGTTGGTGTTCACCCACTGATGACGCTCGTCGTCGAGGGCTAGTACAAGGTGGTTCGGGTATGCATATGTCAACCTACACGGACATCGAGGATACCTAGTAGCGGGTGAGTAACGCACACGAGCTCCTCCACCAAGAGCTCGATAGTAAATAGGCCTAGAAGGCTCTACATGGCCATTGGCATGACCATTCCCATTAGCAGCAGGGTTCTCGTTTCCATTCTCCATTCCTGCAAAACAACCACAATTTCTGGATTAGAAACTTAAAGCTGCTAACTCGCTTAATATCACTTAAGGAATAACTAAGTTATCCAGTCATTATTCTCGAGAGTAAAGTTTCTCAAATATCTCCCCAAATAACTCTTTAAACCTAGGCTCCGATTTTCAGCCCTACAAGCTATCACTAAATTTTCAAACTAGTTCCATAGTCCGGCATCCTAAACTTTTAAACCTAGGATACACTACAAAGATCTGAAACCTAGGCTCTGATACCAACTGTGACGCCCTCACTTCTCCCTAAGGCGAACCAAAGGGTATCGGCGGGACGCCTGCCCAACTTTCACCAGGACTCGGTACAATTCTTGTTCAAGCTTAATACAATGATAATTAAAACGACAAAACAAAGTAAGAAAATGCAGATGCTTCCATATATAAATATTCAATCTTATATCACAACTTCAAAATACATTAATTTTCCAAAATAAACCACTGCCAGAAGATGTCTAATTGATTACATTTGAAATCCTAACACAAAAGTACATCCCAAGGGTTTCTTCGAGTTTTACTCCAAATCCGTTCCTGTGAAGGAAAACAAATCTATGGGGTAAGCGATTACTCGTGAGGCCAAGAACACACATGCAAGTACGTTGTCCAAGTAACAATCCTATCCAACAAATAAAACAATAATATTAGAGTAATTAACAATTCAAGTGAAATTTAAACAGAAACAATTCAAGGATATGGTAGCTCTCAAGAGCTAATTTCCACTTGTTTTGCCAACCTCGATTGAATACCTTCCACGATAACACTCCGTCACCCAGGTCGGTATTTTTAAGTCCGTAGAACTCCACTTTACTTCACAGGTCCTTCCATCTTACAACCCCTCACCGGGCCCGAACTGCGTTAAAGGCGCTACTGCACGAGTAGGCCAAGCAAGATCTCTCCAATAGATCAAGGTTATCATTTCATTCCCACGGCTCACCAAGTTTCCCGACCAAACCCATGCCGGCTCGAGTCCAAGGTCGGCCTATGAGTTTGGACGTCCCCCATTTAACATTTATGAGTCGAGGAGATTCACTCCAGCGACGTATGCAGCCATAGCATACCATTTCATTTCATTCAATCATTCAATACATTTCAATCCATTCATTTCATTTCATTTCAATTAATTCAATCATTATTTCTTCAAATGAGAACGAGTGTGGTAAAGTACACACTCAACTCAACATTTTCAAAATCTCCAATTACTAATAACAATTAAGCACGTAACAAGTTCACATACACTTGACACTCACCTATCAAAATAAGTGAGTGTGTTGCACAATTCAAGTATTTAAGCGTCTGTTGTGAGATCCTCTCGAAGGTCCCTTGAATGCCTGAGCAAACAATAGGTATCTATTACACACTATCACTTAGAATCTCCAATTATCAAGGAAGATTGCACACTTGTACAGTTTAAGAAAATATCATGAAAATGAGTCTTAATTGGTCAAAATTCAAGGTTCAAAGGTGGTGTTTAACAACACAAGAAAAAACTGATTTCCTTCATGAAGACAAGTCCAAAATGGTCAATTAGTATTGAAGGATAGGGAAGAGTCTCAAAAACTCAATTCCCGTCAAGTTCGAAAATTTCAGATTTGAAGTGCATTGTTTGAAAAATCATATGTCACTCTTCGTAGGTCCAAAATCGGAAAATTTGGTACCGTTCGAAACTAGTTCCGAAGTATTAAAAGTTCCTAGAAGACACTTTTCCATGATTCTAAGTGGAAGACACTCAAATTTTGGCTTGAAGTTGCTGACTTGTACTTCTAAGACAGATTCGGGGTTTATTTTTGGCAAATTTTGAAAATTCGGCAAAATTCACAGAATGTGACATAGCCTCTCAAATTTGAAATTCAATTAGAGTTACAATCAAAGTTTAAAACACAACAAATAGAATAAGAATCGGAATTTTGAGCGCCAAGATATAGCAGTTCAAAGTTGGCCAAAAATCGAGACTGTTAGGCAATTTTCCAGATTTGGAAGTTTAATTTTGGTAACTTATTCGTACATCAAAACAGTTTTGGAATGACACTAAAATTTGTAAAATTCAACTTCCATATGAGGACTACCCCTCTACCAAATTTCACTTGAAAATTCACAAGGGAAGGTAGTTAACTAAACTACCAAAGTTTAAGGGAATCCGAAGACAAATTTGTCTTCAAGCTTCCGTTTTCCATTTTCAAACATTTGGCCAATGAAATCATCTCAAACATGATTCATTTATGAAGAAAATGTCTAAGAAACATCCAAGACATATTTGGTAGGTGATTAACACCAAAAGTTTCAAAATAACAAGTCCCAGTTCGAGCTAAGCCATCGGCTAGCCCAAAATTAGGTTTTTCTATCTCTAGTGCAGGTCTGTAATTTGGCTATAACTTAGTCAATGCAACTTGGAATTGGGCATGGTTGATGGCGTTGGAAACCAAATTCATAGGGCTACAGTTTCTCAAAAGAAATCGTTTTGAAATTCTGTTCATAGCTAGCTCAAATTCAAGCAACAATTCATAGCATATCACCGGTTCTCTAGCACAGTAGTGAAACAAGACAGGTAACTTTGACAAACTAGTATGGTTCACTCAAGTCGAATCAGGGGATACATTTTATACCGTTAGAAAATTGGAAATGTCTAGTTTCAAATTCCATAAACAGCACTCGATTTCGACGTTGGAGCAAAGAGTTATGATTGTTTAAGTTCACTGCCAGAGTACCTCTGTACACGTTTTCCAGGTTTGAAGGATTTTCGAAAATGCAACTTTTTCCCAACCAAATCAAGTGATTTTTGGTGAAAACTTTCCACACAACCTATACAACATATCTATATCAAAATCAAGGCAATTTAACTACAAAAAAATTGAACCAAGGCCTCTGCACAAACAGGGTAGAATCTGACCCTTCTTCCCTTTTGGTTTCCTTTGAGTTTCTTTCCACTTTTTCAATGTATAACCACTAGTTTAACACTTAATCAACTTAACTAACATCCAAAATCACCATATCAGTCCAACATATTCATTGTGGGATTTCATAGAGTCCACTCACATGATTTTCAATCAACCAAAGTTACCCACATGAAGCTACAAGCTTCTAAGTGTAATTTAACTCACTAAAACTAAGATTTAAAGGTTGGATGATTCACTACCTCTTGGTGTTGTTAGAGCAGAATTTTCGGTCACTTTGAAGTTCCAAGAAAACCGTGAGAATGAAGCCCTCTTCCTAGTCCAAGATAGTCTCCAAGTTGTTTTGAGTTTGTATGGTAAATTTGAAGTGAAATGGTGCAAGAAATTGAAGTGAGATAATGAAGGTTTTTGGTTCTTCTTCTCCTTGGGGTGGCCGGCTGCTTTGAGAGAGTGAGAGGGAGTGAAAATCTGATAATGAAGCTTCTCATGGAAGCTCGGTGGTTGGTGGCCTTTGTGCACAAAAGTCAATTCTCCAATAGTGCGCGTACGTGCGCGTTTCGTGCCTGTTTCCTCTCGGGTTTGTTTCACTTGTGCACTAAACCTCTAATGCACTTCCTTAAGCATTATAATTATTCACTCTTAGTAGTCTAGATTAAGTTTCTTAAATCTCCACTTAGCCGCTCCTGTTCGATTTACGCGAATTTTCGATTCGCGCGCGATAAAGTGAAACTTAAAAGAAATTCTTGTAACGATAATAGAAGTAACTAATATTAGGATAATTAATCATAAAAATAGTTATCTTAGAAATAAACCATGAGTACTTACACATTGATTCCTCAAGTCTCCAATTTGCTGCGTAGTGTGTTTTTTCGAAAAGCTTCGACGCGAACACTGGGTAACTTAATTAAAACTCATTCACCTTTACTTCCTCAATTAATTTTTCTCAATCTACTATTGATCATTCTTAATTCTCCAAGGTAATTGTACTCTCGGCTAAAATATCGTCTCGAAACACGTATGCTCGCTATTCCTCACTTAAACGAACTTTCAAAAAATTAAATTTGCTATCGGGACGTTTTAAAAACATAAGAGAGACATTGTTCCATACGAATGGATTTAAAATGGTTGGAATAAATTATTCGGAGAAAACGGGTGAATAAATATTTAAATAAACCAGTAATATTCGATAATTAAGGAAATTTTTTGGGTCCTCACACCTTTGCCCCCACATTGATGAATTGTTTAACCAATTGCAAAGGGCGGTAGTATTTTCTAAGTTGGATTTGAGACAGGGTTACTACCAATTAAGGATTTTGGAGAAAAATATACCCAAGACTGCTTTTAACTCGAGGTATGGACACTTTGAGTTTGCAGTAATGCTATTTGGATTGACCAATGCACCTACTGCTTTTATGGATTTAATGCACAGGCTCTTTAAACCTTATCTGGACCAATTTGTGGTGGTATTTATTGATGATATACTAGTGTACTTTAAGACTGTGGAGGATCACGAGAAGCATTTGAGAATTATTTTACAAACCCTGAGGGAACATCAATTATATGCTAAGTTTAGCAAGTGTGAGTTTTGGTTTAAAGAAATGACATTATTGGGTCATATAATTTCTATGGATGGGATTAAAGTGGATCCAGCCAAAGTTGAAGCGGTTTCTAAATGGAAACGACCCGGAAACCCTACTGAAGTTCGAAGTTTTATAGGGTTAGTAGAGTATTACCAGAGATTTATCAAGGATTTTTCTAGGATTGCTGGACCTATGACTGAATTAACCAAGAAAAGCGGGAAGTTTATATGGAGTCCTAAGTGTGAAGAAAGTTTCCAAGAGTTGAAGAGACGTTTGACAAGAGCGCCCGTATTAACTCTACCAAAAGGGAAGGATAGTTTTGTGGTCTATACTGATGCTTCAAAAGAAGGTTTGGGGTGTGTATTAATGCAAAATGAGAAACTGATAGCGTATGCCTCTAGGAAGTTAAAACTGCACGAAGGAAATTACTCGACTCATGATTTGGAATTAGCGGCAGTAGTGTTTGCTTTAAAGAAATGGAGGCATTACCTTTATGGAGTAATGTTTGAGGTTTTTACTGACCACAAGAGTCTTAAGTATTTATTTTCTCAAAAGGAGATCAATTTGAGACAACGTAGGTGGATGAAATTTTTGGAAGACTATGATTGCACGATAAAGTACCATACAGGGAAGGCCAATGTAGTGCCCGATGCTTTAAGTCGTCAAGTGCAAGTGGTAGGATTGATGATTAAAGAAATGCACCTGTTGGAGGAGGTTAGTATATGGAACCCTAGACTTGAACCGAGGAAAGTAATTCTTGGGAATATTGTAGTGAATTCCGCTTTGTTGGAACGTATCAAAGAAACCCAGGAAAAAGACCCTGAAGTGAAAAAGTGGTTGGAAAAAGTCAAAAAGGGAGAGAAGTCAGATTTTAACTTGACATTACATGGTGTATTGAGGTTTCAGAATCGGATTGTAGTGTCAAAGGATGAAGGACTTAGGAAGAAAATTTTGGAAGAGTCACACCGATCGAAATTTACAGTACACCCTGGAGGGAATAAAATGTACCAAGACTTGAAGAGTTTGTATTGGTGGGAGAGCATGAAAAAGGAGATTGCTCAATTTGTCCAAACCTGTTTGATTTGTCAACAAGTTAAAGCTGAACATCAGAAACCATCAGGACTTTTGCAACCTCTGGAGATACCCGAGTGGAAATGAAAAAACATTACCATGGATTTTGTATCAGGGTTACCTAGAACACAAAGAGGTCATGATGCCATTTGGGTAATAGTGGATAGGTTGATCAAATCGACTTATTTTCTGCCGATTAATATGAAGTACCCATTGGAGAAGTTAGCTAAGTTATACTTGGATGAGATTATCAGCTTATACGGGATACCTGTAAGTATTGTGTCCGATAGAGACCCTAGATTTGTTTCGCGATTCTGGCAAAAGATGCAAGAAGTGTTGGGGACTAAATTGAATTTTAGTACTACTTACCATCCCCAGACCAATGGATAGTCCGAGAGAACGATTCAAACTCTTGAGAACATGTTGAGAACTTGTGTTTTGGATTTTGGGGAGAAATGGAGTAAGTATTTGACATTGGTGGAATTCGCCTATAACAATAGCTTTCATTCTTCTATTCAAATGGCCCCATACGAAGCACTTTATAGTCAGAAGTGTAGATCTCCAATTTGTTGGGATGAAGTAGGTGAGCGGAAAATCTTAGACCCGACTACAGTGCCTTGGATTGAGGAGGTGAACGAAAAAGTGAAGTTGGTACGCCAGAGGATTCAGACCTCACAAAGTCGTCAGAAGAGTTATGCAGACAACCGAAGGAAGGATTTAGAATTTGCGTGGGAGATCAGGTTTTTCTTAAGATTACTCATCTAAAAGCAAGTTTAATGTCTGGAAAAGGAAAGAAGTTACAACCAAGATTCGTAGGGCCGTACAAGATTATCCAACGTGTAGGAAATGTGGCCTATAAGTTGGAATTGCCACCAAGTTTATCTTGGATCCACAATGTTTTCCACGTATCCATACTTAAGAAATATCACCCAGACCCTTCTCATATCCTACAACCGGAAAATGTTGAAATTGATGAACCCTTGACTTATGAGGAGAAACCGATCAAACTTCTAGATCGTAAGGTGAAAGAATTAAGGAACAAGCGGATTCCGTTGGTGAAAGTTCTCTGGAAGAACCATGGACTAGAGGAAGCATCCTGGGAAGTTAAAGAAGAAATTCGAGGAAAATATCTAGATTTATTCTCAAATCAAGGTAAAAATTTTGAGAACGAAATTCTCTTAAGGGGGAGAGGATGTGAGGACTCATAATTTATTTTATCTTATTTATTTATTTTATCGATTTATTCACTTATTTATTAGTTTACTTAAATAATTAATTGCCCATTTTCTCCGAATAATTTATTTTAACCCTTTTAGAACCATTTACATGGAACTATAACTTGCATATATTTTCAAAATGTTCCGCTAATAAATTTAATTTTTGGAACCTCGTTTAGAGAGATTTAGTGAAATCGCATTTGGAGGCAATAGTCGATTTGAGAGTACAGTGACCTTGGAGATTTGAGAACTCATGCATTAGTTTTAAAATAGGTATTTCTATGATTAATTACCCAAGTATTAGTTAGTTATACTATCGTTATAAGAATTTCTTAAAAATTGCACTTTATCGCGCATAAGTCGGAAGTTCACGTTTTCGTGCGTGCGACTAATTGAAGGACTTTAGAAAATTGTTGTTAGACTACTAAGAGTGGATAATAATAGTGTTAAAGGAAGTGCATTAGAGATTTAGTGCACAAGTGAAACAAACTCGAGAGGAATCGGGCACAAAACGCGCGCGTACGTGCACTATTGAGAGTTGACTTTTGTGCCAAAAATTTGAACCAACTACCAAGCTTCTCCAAGAAGCTTCGCTATCAGATTTTTCACTCTTTCTCATCCTCTCAAGCTGGCCGAAACTCCATAGGAGGAAGAAGAACAAAGCCCTTCATCATATCACTTCCTTTCTTGCACATTTGCACTCCAAATTCACTACACAAACTCACAACAACTTGGAGACTCACTTGGACTAGGAAGAGAGCATCATTTCCAAGGTTTTCTTGGAGCTCTTAGTGGCCAAAATTTCTGAGTTTCATCAACCAAGAGGTAGTAAATCATCCAACCTTTGAAACTTGATTCTAGTGAGTTAGAATTCACTTGGAAGCTTGTAGCTTCATGTGGGTATCTTTATTTTGTTAGAAATCATTTGAGTGGGCTCTATGAAATCCCACAATGGACATGTTGGTCTGATATGATAATTATGGGTGTTATTTATGTTGATTAAGTGTTAAACAAATAGATATAAGTTGAAAAAGTGGAAAAAAATCAAAGGAAAGTTGCATGAGAAGCTTAGCCGATTCTGCCCTGTTTTTACAGAGCCCTTGGTTCGATTTTTTTGTGATCAAATGACCTTGATTTTGTTTTAGATATGTTGTTTAGGTTGTGTGGAAATTTTCCACAAAAAAGTACTTGATTTGGTTAAGAAAAAATTGAGTTTTGGATAAGAACAAAACTGGAAATCGCGTAACAGGGGTCTCCTGGCAGTGATGTTTGATTGAGCATATCTCTCTGCTCAGATATCAAAATCAAGTGCCGTTTGTGGCATTTGAAACTAGACACTTCCATTTTCCAACGGTATAAAATGAATTTCCTGATTCGAAGTGAGTGAGCCGTACTAGTTCACCAAAATTACCTGTTCTGTTTTGTTGCTCTGCTCGAGAGTCAGTGAGGTGCTGGGACTTGTTGCTTGAATTTGAGCTAGCTATGAACTGAATTTCAAAACACTTTCTTCTGATGAATTTTAGCCTGTTGGATTTATTTTCTAACGCCACCAATCATGCCTAATTCCAAGTTGAATTGAGTGATTTGTGGTTGAATTACAGAACTGCGTCAGTGATCGAAAACCCTAATTTTGGCTAGCTGATGGCCTAGCTCGAATTGGGACTTGTTATTTTGAAACTTTTGGTGTCAATCACCTACCAAGTGTATGTTGGATGTTTCTTAGATCTTTCCTTCATAAGTGAACCATGTTTGAGATGATTTCTTTGGCCAAAGGTTCGAAAAAGGAAAACAGAAGCATAAGGCAGAATTGCCTTGGAAATTCCTGAAAGTTTAGTGGTCTTGTTAATTGACTTCCCGTATGAATTTTTACATGAAATTTGACAGAGGAGTAGCCCTTATATGGTAATGTAATCATACCAAATTTTGTGCCATTCCAAGTCCATTTAGATGCCCAACTGAAGTCCCAAAATTTACGTTTCAAATCTAGAAAATTGCCCAATGGTCTTCATTTTGAACCAACTTTGAACTGCTATATCTTGGCGCTCAAAACTCCGATTCTTGTTCTATTTTTAAACTTTGATTGTAACTCCAATTGAGTTTCAAATTTTAGAGGCTAGTTCATATTTTGTGAATTTTGCTGAATTTCCAAAGTTTACCAAAAACCAACCCCGAATCTGTCTTGGAAGTGCAAGTCAGTAGTTTTAAGACATATTTTGAGTGTCTTCCATTTAGAATAATGGAAAAGTTCTTCTTGGATCTTTTACTACTTTGGAAGTATTTTCCAACGGTACCAAGTTTTTCAATTTTGGACCTACGGAGAGTGAGATATAATTTTTAAAAGAATGCACCTCAAATCTGGAATTTCTGAACTTGAAGGGAATTGAGTTTTTAGAACTCTCCATTTCTCTTCGATATTGCTTGACCATTTTACACTTGATTTCAAAGATGAAAATCAGTTTTTCCATGTATTACTAAACTCCACTTTTGAGCCTCGATTGATGAATAATTGAGGCTCATTTTCATGATATTTTCTTAGATTGTACAAGAGTACAATCTTCCTTGATAATTGGGGGGGGGTCTTAAGCGATATTGTGTGATAGATAATTATTGTTTACTCAGGCATTCAAGGGGACCTTCAAGAGGACCTCATAACGGACACTTAAACACTTGAATTGAGTACCACTCTCTCATTTTGACTAGGTGAGTATCAAGTGTGTGAAAAGTGTTACATGCTTAATTGTTATTAGTGATTAAGTATTATGAAAATGCTGAGTCGAGTGTGTACTTTATCGCACTCGTTCTCATTTAAGTGAAGTATATTTGAATTACTTGAAGTGAATATTTAAGTGAAGTGTTTCAATGATTAGTTATGCTATGGTTGCATAAGTCGCTTGGAGTGAATCTCCTCGACTCTTAGTGGTAATAGTGGGGGAACACCCAAATCTCACTGGTTGACCTTGGACTTGAGCCGGCATGGGTTTGGTCGGGAACCTTGGCGAGCCATGAGAAAGACATAAGTTTGATCTATTAAGAGATCTTGCTTGGCATACTCTAGTAGTATCGCCTTATATAAAAGAAGAACGGGCCCGGTACTGGGGTATGTAATGATGAACGGGGAACGAGTAAGTGAAGTTTCTATGGACTAAATACCGATCCGGTTGATGGAGTGTAATCGCGAGGAGGTAATTGATCGAGCAGTGACAAAGTAAGTGGAACTTAGCTCCTGAGAGGTTCCATATCCTTGAATTGTTTCTGTCTATTTTCTCGCCCGAATTGTTATTTACTTGAATGTTACTGTTTTACTTGTTAAATGGGATTGTTATTTGGACAACGTGCTTGCATGCGTGTTTCTTGGCCTGACGAACAATCGCTCACCCCGTAGATTTGTTTTCCTTAACAGGAACCGATATGGAGTGACACTCGGAGAAGCCTTTTGGTTGAACTTTCGATTAGGGATTTGAATGTATTTGACTAAACAATTTGGAAGTTGTATACCCTTTAGTTCGCCTTAGGGAGAAGTGGGGGCGTCACACAAAGGATGCTGAAACTGCTGTCGGACGCACAAGAAGACTGGATCAGACGTCCGACAACCATTGCGCAACTTCGGACGCATGAAGAACTCCACCCTCGGACGTCTGAAGATATTAAGTCATTCCTTCTAAGCTTATTGACCTCGATCGGACGCACATCATCAGAGCACCGGACTCCCGACAAACATTGCGACACTTCGGACGCAAAGCTTTGGAGGCATAGGACGTCCGAAAGAATTGAAGAAGAATTCTCAGTTTCACTTCCTACTTTCGGACGTATACACTGAAGGCACCGAACATCCGAAACAATTCAAGAAGATTTCTTGAGCTTACTGCCCACGTTCGGACGCAAGAAATTGGTCTATCGGACATCCAACACTGACAACGGCTAGTTGACTCTTCAATTGCCTTCTATCCGTTGGGAGCATTAATTGAAGAACTTTTTGGTCTCACATAAATAGAACAAAGTTAACTACTTCAAAACACTTTTGCACATTGAGACTACATCAGATCACGAGTGATTTTAGTAGGAAAATACTTTTCAAAGAAGATTTGTAATCTTAGTTGTGTAAATTTCGATAAGCTTTTCTAGTGTGATTCAATTACTTCAATAGTGTAGCTTTGTGAGGGTTATCCGAGTGATAGTAAAACTTTCTTGTTTGACCAAGTGTGGCTTGGGGCAAGGAGGAAGTGATCCTTCGTTTGCACAGAAAGATTGGTTGTAAGTTGATCAACTTGAAAAAGCTTGCTCACTAAAGTGATATTCAAACTCAAGAGGAGTTTGGTACTTGGTTTGATATTCTTTCTCTTTTACTTACTGTCTTGCTATATAAATTGTTCATCTCTTCTAATCACAAGCACTTGTGCTTTCTCATTAATTGCTCCATTGTGTGGTCTTTTAGAAAAAGAGGACAAGTACTCAAAAAGTGACTCACATCTTGGCCAGTTTTTAAAACTACCTAATTCACCCCCCTCTTAGGTTGTCATCGATCCTTACACTTGCCATTCCATGATCTTGGATATCATTTTATTTTGTTGACACTCCGCCAACCACGCAAGTAACAAGTCCATAGAATTCACTTGACACGAATCCTCATCCACCGTTTCACCCTCTACCGAGCCCAAACGTCCACAAGGGTTTTGGTAATACTCAAGTATACCCACGCAAGAACAAGTATGGTCGATGAGATAACTTTCCAATTGATTTAATCAAGATGAAGGTACTGAGACGGGAATGAGAGGCACCTCCCACTCGGATTGGGTGTGGTACATGCTGCCGCTCAGCATTAGGGTCGATGAGATAACTCTCCAATAGACTTAATCAAAATAAAAGTACTGAGACGGGAATGAGAAACACCTCCCACTCAGATTGAGTATGGTACATGCTGCTGCTGAGCACTTACAAGTCAAGCACAAGTACAAGTCAATCAAGTTCAAGCAAGTACAAGATCATTCAAGAAGGGGAGGACGAGTGTGATAAGGTACACCCTCACCTCATCAAGTTCAATATTCAAACACATAACACGTGGTATCATTCAAATTAAGATATCAAGAAACATGCACTTGACACTCACCAATAGTCAAGTAAGCAAGACAAGAGAAAGCTTTCATGAGTTCTCTTCGGGGTTTCTCTCGAATTCCTTTTGAATACCTGAGACAGGCACAATCAACGATTACCTATAATCATTCAACCACGGCCAAACAATTTCCCCTTAACCCTTCACTCAAGTATGCTCAATGTCTTGTCAAATTAAGAGAGAAACTCTCTTCACTTAACCACTAAGATCACACTCAAGGGAAGATTCAAAAGTGCTCCATTTGTAAGTCCAAAACGTGGCAAGAGTTTTTGATTCAAAAGTTAGCCAAACCGCTCAAGAGTTTAACAAAACACACATGGGAGGGAAAACCACTTTCACTTCCTTAACTCCTAATCTTTTGCCCAAATTTTGATATATAAATGAGCATTCAAGTTTATTAAAACTTATGAAGTCAAACTTCACCAAAACCACCATTTATTTCTTAGCAAAGACACCAACAAATCCTCCAAGTTTTGAACATCAAGCAAGTGAGATTTTCCCACAAAACTCTTGGCATGACGCTCCACTTTTCACCCCTTTTTAATTCCAACATTGTTGCTCCTTTTAAAAGCACATTCAAGGGCAATTGATTAGCAAGTTATGTTGAGCAAAATTTCACTTTTAAATGCAAAGTTATCACTTCCAAATCTTAAGATCAAATTTGGTGCTTCAGTGAACCATGAGAGTTCACCACTAAAAACACATTTAAAAGGGCTAATGACTTTCAAGATTTAAACTTCTAATTCTTGATCCAAAACGTCAAGTTTTCTTGTTCAAGTCAAGAGAAAACTCATATACATAATAAATCCATGATCCAAGTATGAAATGCAGTGCAAGTAATCGAGAAATTTAGGTTTAAAAACTAGAAAATGTTTCCAAAACCCTTCCAAGCTTTTTTTTTTTGTCATTTCATAAGAAAATTTCAGTTTTTGTAATGCTCTTTGAAAAAATCATAACTTGAGTTTCGTAAGTCCATAAATGATAAATCTTATATCTTTAGAAAGTAGACTGAAAAGTCTACAACTCTCTAGAAGACACATTCATAAAATTCAGCCCATAACTTAGTCAAATCTCGGTCTCAATTCACTGCTCATCTGAGTGCAAAAACAGGACAGTCTTGGATTTTCAGCCCACTTGAAAATTTTACTGGTATTTATAGAAAGTGAACCAAACCATCAAAGTGGACTCAATTCGGATTTTTTTGCACCAAGATATAACAGATTTCCCGAGACTGCTCAGAGTCTCCTGCGAGAAAAATTTTCAGCAACATTTGACTCAACCTTCCCACTTAACCTCATGATTTTTTGGTTCAAATCCAACTCACAATCAAAGTTTAATGTCTAACAAAGTTTGTGAAGCAAGATTTCCCCTAAAAGTTTTGAAAAATAAGGGCTAACAGCACTCAAAAGTTTCGTCCAGCAAGAAGTTTTCAAAACAGAAATTTTCCTCAAGTCATCTACCTAAAACAAGGTTTCAAAGAAACCCATCAAAGATCCAATCCACCACAATTAAAGACCATAAGTTCTAGGTTTTAAAAGTCACTAGTTCTAGACCATAAGGCTAGCCAAAATGTACAAATATCCAGCCCATATATCATCATAACATGGTTGGAAAAAAGCAAACCCTAAACTGAAATTCATGGTCACAAGCTGAAATTTCTATAATGAAGCTAAAAGAACGTACAAAGGTTGGATAATCCACATGGTAAAGCTAATAGATCATAGCAAAATTGAAAGGGCCATATCAAAGCTGGAATTCTTCATTTAAAGCTGCTGGAAATTTCAATTTACTATACAAACCATGAAATTTCCATAGAATCCACCATAACCATGCCTTAAATCTACTAAAATGTGAGTTAAAAGTGAAGAGATGGTTTATAAACATGATTACCTTTAAACCCTATGAAAAGAGCAACCAAAAGCTTCCTTTTTCCCCAAAATTCTCCACCAAAGGTCTTCTTCCTTCTTTAAAGTTGCATTTTATGGATTGGATTGCAAGTTTAAGGTGAAATCTCAAGATTCAAGCAAGAATTTCTAGGTTGGAAATGGAGTTTATCTCCTCTCCTTTTCTTCTCCAAGAGGTCGGCCAAGAGGAAAGAAAGGGAATGAAATTTTTGGTCAATTTTTTGCCAAGATGAAGACTAAAACTAGTCTTAGTCAAATTCAAAGGTCCAAGGCCTTAATGACAAATGGCATCCAAGGGTTAATCCTCATCCTATTGTCTTCCAATCACTAAAATATCTAGCCAACCTCTAATTATCTCTTAACACCTTATAAAATAATATTAGTTTGCACAAAACTCCTTTTAATCTTCAAAAAATTATCGTACGCACCTCACTAGTCGGTTCTACTTCCATAATGCATTACGAACTTAACATGTTTTAACTTATACAAGGAAAATGATTTAAAAACTTGACTCACTTGTAAAAATATCTAGGAAATTAAGGTAATAAAGTAATGAAAATGCATTCAAAGAAATAAAATAAAATATAAAATAATTTTTGGGTCCTCACACTTTTAAAGTTAGTGTAAGTTAGGGTTTTGGTGCATTGTGGTAATGTGATCAATTGGTGAGGTGTGTGTACTAAATTTGGTGGATATTAAGTAGGAGGAAGTATGTGATTAAAAGTGCTAAGAGTACTTTAGTGAATCATAAGTTCAAACAAAAGTAGAAGAGAAGCAAAGAAATAGGCTTGAACTGACTCGCACCGTTTGTTACCAGTCGAAGACGCCACTTGACCAAGATTTTCTTTCCCTAATCTTCTTATTTTTCTTTCATTTATTCTTCCCTAATTTTTTTTCTAGGGTGGCCAAAATTCTTGACCAAAAATAAGAGGAGAAGAAACAAAAATAAGAGGAAAAATGATGGCTTGCTAAGTGTTGGCAATCAAGGCCAACTTTGACCAAACCTTTCTTCCATTCTTATCTTTCTTTTCACTAAAAGTTCCCTTCATTTCCTACCATTTTGGCCAACCCCTAGAGAGAAAAAAGAGAGGAGAAAGCTTCACAAATCATCTTGATCTTGCCTTGATTTAGTAAGAAATCAATAAGAACCACAAATCTAATCTGAACAAAGGTGCAACAAGGTGACAAGGAAGCTTGAGGTTGAGTGATTTTGCATAGGCAGCCTTGGTTTTGTATTTTTCCTTGAGGGTTGAAAGTATTAAGCTAAGAAACTCTCCTTCTCTTTCTTATGTTGCATTTTATTGGATAGATGACTTGAATATGGAAGTTTTATGGAAGATATCATGAATTTATGAAGTCGGTGGAAATTTTCAGCTTAGGGTTTCAAAATTCCAGCTTGGGTATATTTGTTTATCTATCAAGTATACGTTGAATTTGGTTAGTCTTTGTTATCTAGAATATGTACCAATTGTCTCCTATAATTTGTGAGCTTGATTTGGGGCTATTATACTATAAGATTGTAGCCTTGGAGTTCGTAGAAAATTAAGTAAAAATAGGGGAGTTGCTGTCCAATTTTCTTTCTTGTAGTTCAAGTGAGTGGAAAAGACTTGGAGTTTGATATATACGTTTAAAGTTGATAGTTTTGTAGCTTAGTGTATGCACCATTTGTCCTCTACAATATGTGTCCTTGATTGTTCATTTACTATAAACTAGAAGTTTGTTTGGATAGAGTATTATTTGGAATAATTACTGTAGCATTTTTTCTGATGTGATGTATGTGAGATAAAAAGGTGATTGGGAATACAAAAAGGTGGGTTAGAAAATGTGTTTATGATGCAAGTAAAATATTATTTGTGATTAATTCACTATCCAAACAAACCCAAAGTTTGAATTGGATGGTTAACTTGAAGAAAAATGGAGACATATGCTGGATTTTCTCCTTGTTGATCAAATTAGCGTTAAGGTGTGAACTTAGGGTATTTTGTTTTCCTCTTGCACATGATTTTGCTCAAAACACTTGTTACAAACTATTTCTTTGCATGTGTGTTAGTTTTGAACCAAAACAAAGAGATTTAAGAAGAGAAAAACCTAGTTTTCCAAACTAATAGTTTGCTAGAAAATTTTTGCAAGAATCCCTGCGCAGATTTGGGAAATTTGCTATAATTTCATATAGAATAGTCATAATTGAGTTCCGTTTATTGCATTTGAAACTAGACTCATAGGGCTTTCAACGATGTAAAAATCAGGGGTTGGTTCAACTCCTATAAATACCAGCAAGACTGTTCTGTTTTTGCACATGAGATAGCAGTGATTTTGAGTTAAAATTTGACTAACCTATGAGCTGAATTTCATGAAGATGTCTTCTAAAGTCTATTCGTGTTTTGAGTCTATTTTCTAATGGTATATTTTGTGATTTTTAGACTTACGGAACTCAACTTATAGTTTTTCAAAGAATGTTACCAAAGCTGAGAATTTTGTCAAATGAATTGAGTGGAACTTGGAAAACTTTGAGAAAACTTTCCTAGGTCTTAAACTTTAATTGGTGTGATTTAGAATAGTTTTGTGGCCTTAAACAAGTGTTTTCTTTTCACACTAATAACTTACTTGAATCATAGCCCTAGAATGCACTTGGACATTCTTCGATTGGCTTTCAAGTTTGTCTTTGAGTTTTGTGTTTTGAGAGGCCGAATTTAGATAGGCGTATGGCTCATGACTAAGGTTAAAGTGAGCACCTTATTAACCGAAGTTTTGAATGAGCGGACCATGACATCTTGTCTTGGTTACTTTTAGGGTTTAATGGTGGGAACGAGCATGACCCAGAGTTGAACGTTTAGCATTGCTCTATTTTAAAACGTGAGTGTTCCTTGCATGTTATGCTTCCAATGACCATGTGAATTGTTGTGAATGTTTGCTTGAATGTTAAATTGTGATGCCCCACCTTCCCTTAGGGCGTACCCAAGGGTTTGGCGGACCACCTGCCCAACTAGTCACTCATCATGAAATTTACAAATGATAATCTCAAAATAAAAGCGATATTAAGAACAACCTTCAATATATACACTCATGGACCTCCAATGTCCCACAATCTATAATATAGCCAAGGAGTCAAATTTGAAAAAAAAATATTCAAAGCAAACAAGTTGGCTAGACATCTATGAAGTGCTCGTGTGAGCAACTGACGAACTTAGATGAAATCTAGACCTTCCTCAATTCAACTTCTTATGTTCTCATCCCTGTAAGGAAAACAAATATGCATGGAATGAGCTAAAAACCCAGTGAGGTTCTAAGAAAACAGGCAGGTAATATAATAGGCAAGATACCATACCCAAATATCAAGAAACAAGTCAAACTCAAATAGATCATGACCCAATATAAAGTTAAGCAGGTAGCCAGATAGATCATGCAAAAGTGTACAGTAAAGAACACATTCATGGCAAAGGATATAGGTTGCTCTCAGGAGCAAGTTCCACTGCAGCTTGAACAAGGTCCGTTGACTCTCCGTCAACCACGAAAGTATAACGTCCGTAGATCACCACTTTACACCAATTTCTGTCCACCAAACATACCCCTTACCAGACCCAAACACCAAAGAAGTACCCAAGGTTCATCGATCTGCTCGACCAAGCCCTTGCTGGCTCGATTCGACCAACTAGCCCTAGGTTAGGCTTATAACCCCAGATATTCAGTAATTCAGGATCTGACTTATAGTCTCAAGTATTCAGTATTCAAGAGTGGAGTCGTTGGCTGTTATCCAACGCTCACGCAGTAATAATTGGAGACGTTAGTTGACACTTAACGCTCCGTATTCAGTAATATCGGTATTCAAGTGATGAATTCCAGTCAGGAGTAAAAAGGTCAGGCACTTGTCCTTTACCCAAGGTTTCCCAGCTTACCCGACCGCTAGGAAGCTAGTCTAAAACAAGAGGTCCAACGAGGGCTCAGTTCAACCGTTACCGACTTACATTCACGCATACGCATGAGTAACCCTAGATTCCACTTACCCGACATCTCGGATAATGTCCAAGGCCCAGTTCAACCACTACAAGAGAAATGTAGCTAGTCTACAATTCAATCGCTACAAGAAGGATGTAACCGGTCTACTATTCAACCGCCACAAGAGAAATGCAGCCAGTCTATAGTTCAACCGCTGCAAAAGGAATGCAGCCGGTCTACAACCATGCACATAAACATGCAGGTCCACATGCAGGATCAATTAACTCAAGTTCATGGAGGTCGAACGCGAATAAGGACACACTCGCCTAGCCATAATCAAGTCACAAGTAATACCCAACAAGTCACATTTCAAGCATTTCAAGTATTTCAACTCAATATACGGTCATATGCAAATCAAATTACTTGTTCATGCATAAATGAAATATCAATTGTTTCGTCAAATTAGGTCGATTGAGTGTACATATGAGCACACTCGCCTAAACAGGGCTCAAGTCACAAATAAGCTTAGCATATCACATTACAAGCATTTCAAGTATTTCAAATCCAAACAGTTGAAAATCGGGTGGGTGCGAAAACCTGATCAAACAAGAAAACTAGAGGAAAACTGCAGAAATCAGAAATTTCTTCAGCAAATCCGGCCACAAATCCAGCCAAATATTGGCCGGATTGACACGGAAGGCAGAAAAAATTTGATTGCTTACTGCCTCGAATTCGGCAGGAAATTCGGTCATAAAGTGGCCGGATTCTGGCCACATTTCAGTTATAACAAAATGACCAGTACATATTTTAACAAATATCAAAAGTTTAGTTGAGTTAGGTCAAGTGCAATAAAGTACACACTTGCCTATGCCACAATAAATCAAGTACCTAGTAATTTTTAGCAACAGTGAGCATGTAACATGTACCCCAAACACACAAGAAAGTCGGTGGGATAACCACCCAAGTGACCAACCAGTCAAGTGCAAGCAAAGCAATTCATTTCATATTAATATCAAGAAACTAATTACAAAGGATCGAGTATGATAAAGTACATCCTCGTCCCAAAGGTCATCAATTTAAGAGCAATTACTTTAACCAAGCAAGCATGTTATTCAAGCAAGGAAACATTCCACGTAAATATTTTCATGCACTTAGAACACTCACCAATCAATTGCAACCTTTCACTTTAACCCTAGTTTGTCCTCTTGAATTCTCTCGAATCCTGTGGTCACATACTATATTAAAAGACTAGCAATTTAACACCAAAATACATGAAGAAACTAAGGTTCCAAAACTTCACTTCCTTTTATTTAAACCTTAATTTCACCCATAAACCAAATTCAAAATAGTTTACCAACTCTAATCTTAAAGTTGGAAATGAAAGTAAGAACAGTTCTAGGAAAACAGAATTTTTTTCCAGTTTTGTGTGGCGCTATTTGAAAAATCATAACTCAAGCTTCCTAAGTCCAAAATTTATAAACTTTATACCGTTGAAAAATAGACTCAAAGGGTTACAATTTCCCAGAAGACACCTTTGTAAGATTCTGTCCACAAGTTAGTCAAATTCCAACCTCAAGCGGCTGCTTTATCCAGTAGAAAGACAGAACAGGAATGAAAATTCAGTCAATTTTGGAAAATCACAGATATTCATAGGAATTGAGAAAAATTCTAAAGTTTTCACGGTACAAAGTACTCTGAATCTATTTTCAAACGCAGTAAATAGAACTCAATTCCAACTTTTCTACACCAAAATATAGTAGATTTCCCAAGACTGCTCAAGGTTTCCTGCAAAACATTTTCAGCAGCACTTCCTTTGTGTTTACCAATTTTTCAGCCATTTTCAAGACTTCATTCTCACCACAAAACAGCCTCAAACCAAGCATATACATACCAAGCCAACAACTCACTAAGTCAATCATATATATAGCATATAACCCTCACCTATTTAAGCTAGAAAATTAAACTCTAAGCTGAAATTTTCACATACAAGCTGGAATTTTCCTTAAGCAAGCCAAACTAACATATAAAAGCTAGATATTTCACATGGCAAAGCAATCCAATCATGGCCAAGCTCAAGCATCAAATAAGGGCAGAAATTTCACCATAAAAACTGGATTTTTCCATATCATCACTTCAAACCATGAAATTTCTCATAAAACTACCAAAATTGCAACCCTAAACCACTAGTTTGCAAATATTTGAAGTAGAGGAACATACCTTAGAACCCTATGGAAAGAGGCTACCAAGACCTTTCTCCTCCCAAATCACTCCACCAAAACCCTTAAGTTTTCCTAGTGATCAACTTTTATGGAGTAGTTTGCAAAATCAATGGTTGAAACTCAAGATTCAAACAAGTTTTTAAGGTTGAAGATGAAGTTCTTTTCTTGTTTTTCCTCTCAAGAATTTCGTCCAAGCAAGGTGAAAGAATGAGGAAATTTTGGTTTTAATAAAGTTAAGAAGGTCTTGGTCAAAGTCCAACTTCTAAAGATTTCGCGACATTTGGCCTTCCTAGGTTTATTCTCATCTCTTTGTCTTCCAAAGATTAAACTATCTAGCTAATCTCTAATTATCCCTTAGCACCTTATAACTAATATCCCTTTATGCAAAAATCCACCTAGTTTTCACATTTTATCGCACTTACCGCATTAGCGGGTCCTACGTCCATAATGCGCTACGAACTTAACATGAACTAACTTATACAGGAAAAAAGATTTAAAAACTTGACTCACTTATAAAAATATCTCGGAAATTAAGGTAATAAAATAAAGTAAATAAAATGTGCTAAAAAAAATAAAATAAAGATAATTTTCGGGTCCTCACATAAATGCTTTTCAATGATCGTTAAATTGATTTTCAATAAGCGAGTATGTATTTTATCGCACTCAACCTAAGTGAACGTAAAATTTTCAATGATCAAATCATTGAATATTACTTGTGCATGAATGTAAACCTTTGGCTGAACTGGGCCCTTGCCCTTCGTTGCCAGTCGACTCAAGCCAGAAGCGGACTCCGTCGGGCGGCTGGTAATCCTAGGACAATGTTTAGTATACTCGAGTATGACCACGAAGTCTGGTGGAGAACTGGCCAGTGAATGAAATGCAATGAATGAAATGACTGATTGAATAAAATGAACACTGAAGGAGTTTTCATTGCTAAATGTTTTCAAATGTCGAAGGAATAAGGGAAATGGTCGGCGACTGAATGACTGAATGAATGAATAGCTCCAAGTGAGCACGTATACTTCCAATGATTGAATGTTTATTTCTTGAATGACTGTATATTACTATGCAAAGTGTGCAAATTGTTAAATGTAATATTTCCCTGATTTCTCTACCTGATTGCTTGTTTAGGAACCTCACTGGGCTTTTAACTCATTCCTTTAGTTTTGTTTTCCTTACAGGAGTGGAGGCCGGAGCAAGTAAGCATGAAATAGTGTATATAATCTTCATGTACGTGTACTTTTGTAGATGAAATGTATTTTGGAGATTTGGTAATAAAATCCTATATTACACTTTTGGGTTATAAATTCAGTTGAAAATTCTTGGATGAATGGAACTTCTTTGTTTATCTAGAGGCGTGAAAGACTATTTCAATAATGTGAGTGAGTGAGTCCTGATGAAAATTGGGTAGGCGGTCCGCCAAACCTTGGGTACATCCTAATGGGAGGTGGGGTCATCACATAAACCTATTCCATAGTCAAATTTTATAATTATATAATTTTAAATACCCCACATGCGATTTTCTGCAAGTATATAAGTTGTAATTGAGTATAGGATATTAATGGTCGAACCCATAAGGAAATTCTAGTGTAGTTTCGCTAGGTTTCCAAAGTTCTCAAAGATGTCCTTCAAGGCTTCTATTTATAGAGAAATTCAAGTTCAAGATGAGTTGTTAAAGGCATCTTGGAATCACCAAAAGTTGTTTATGGAATTCTCTATGCTTTCTTGCTCATTTCCAGCCAGATTTCTTGCAGATAAATTGGTCAAAAAACTTATATGAATAGAGCACAAGTTGCAGAGCAAGTTACAGCCACAAAACAAGAATATGTGGCCTTGAAAATGCGACCCACCTCATGTATTGACCCCCCGTTTTGCCTTTTTTGTAGGTTTGCTCAATTCTGGTCAATTTCCATCCTTGCTCTATTTTTGCACCAAATTTAACTGATATTTTTTCAATGATAGAGGCTAAAATAGCTCTTGTATAAAACATGAAATTTATAACTCTTTGAGTTAGATTTCCAATGCATCAATAATCATCTAATTTGGACCTCTGTAGACTGTAAAATGACCAAAATACCTTTGATTGGTCAAAACTCTGTTTCAGCTTTTGACAACAAACATGATTGATTGTATTTCGACTTTTTGATAAGGAAAATGTATGAACTTGATTTCGATGTCTTATAATAAATGTAGAGTTATGTGTTAACTTCAAAGTAGCATAAGAATCACCTCAATCTGATGCTTGTACCTCAAGATATAGCCAAAATACTAAAAGGTGTCAAAGTTGGAAAACTCCCTTTCTTTATTCTTGGTTGCATTTCATCTTTGCGCTTCATATCTTCTTTAAATTATTTCAAATTATCAATAATCATCCAAATCTCTTCTTACCTAACTCCACTTGATGATTGAATCATTAAACCTATAAAAAAATATGAAGTTTTAACCATTAAAATCCATAGAAATGCAATTGTTCACACTTAAACCATAAAATGTATATCTTCACTAGAAACTTAGTTAATTAGCTATAGAATTAGATAAAACACACCAAAACTAAATAATAAAACACACTAAAAACATATAAAATATGCACTTATCAAATTTCCCCACACTTGAACCGTTCTTGTCCTCAAGCAATAAGAATTACTAACTACAATGATCCAAAACTTTGAAATTAAACATATGCGCACAATTCTACTTTATTTCCTCAATACAAGATAAATAACCATTATGCAATCACTCAATTAAGCTCAAGTACTCATAATATCAAGTAAAGGAGAGCCAATTATACCATAATTTTAACTAAGTCAACTCAATTCCTCATCATTTTCCAATTTCACAAGCAAGTAATTCCTATAGTCAATAAAAATGTTAGCTAAGCCCATGATCATCTTCTTTTTCAATTTGAAAGAGGGATTCGTTTATATAACATATCTAATTATTTATTGAAGTTGTAAAAATGCCTTTTGATGCGAAAATCGACATTTTTAGATGAACATGCCGGTTACTCAACACTTCATATTCTCAAGTTGCTTTGCATACTCTTAATTTTAGTACCGTTTTACGTGAAAGTCGACATTTGTAGATGAAGACTCCCAATTACTAAGTACAAGAACCATTGGAGTAAAACAATTTTTATTCTCTCTTTTTCTTTCCTTTTTTTCTTTTTTTTTTAAAGCAAAAATAATAACATTCCTTCAAAAGAATAATACTTATTGACTATATTAATTACTTAACTTATAAAATCAAGTAAAGAGAAGAAATTTCATCAAACACGCAAAATTTAGGCATAATTTTCTGCGTTTTTCAAGATAAACTTTCCTACAAATGTAAAAATTCTAATCGCATAATAACTATTTCCAAGTCAAATGAGAAAAGAAGTTGTCAAATCACATATATTTATCTCAACAATAGAAGGAATTTGAGTTACAAATGATGTGAAACTTGTCACCCCTTGGATAAAATTGAAAAAATGTGAAACTCTTTAGGACAAATTTGCAAATTTGGACGAGATTTTGAAAAAAATTTGATAGAATCCCCCTTATAAATGGACAAAACTCCCTGCCAGCAACCCAATATTATCAAATTCTAAGTGCAATTCATCTCCGACATATCTCCAACATCAAGTCCAAGCAATAAAAGCACAAGTACCACATATTTCCTCTCCCATACTTAAAATACACATTATTCTCAATGTGTATACACATTTATGATGCATTTATGAGTGTAAGAGTGGGTTTCACATATATTAGGAAATTACATCATAACTAACCAAGATAATAGCACTCACTTAACCGGTAATTTCATTTGCAAGAGTAGTTAGGAATTCCATAGCTCTAGAAGCTTTCTATTGTTATTTGTATTGCTTTTATCTCAAGTTTAAAGTGTAGTTTTAATTTCTTGCACTTGTGGTAGTCTAAATAATAAAGAAGTTCAAAAACCATCGGTAATTGACAATCTTCCCTGTGGGTTCGACCCTTGATACCACAATTTGCATGAAACAACACTAATTGCATATAACAATTAAGTCATAAGCATAATTAAGAAAAAATTATTCCAAAAATTACAAAATTTATCAAAATTGCTCTCTATACATAATGTATATACTAAAACATTGTGTGGTCAATATAGTGGTGAGTATACTAGTATACTCACCAAAATGACAGCTTAGGATGCATATAACAATTAATCTCATTCGACAATCAAATTTTACATTTCTAAATTTCTAAATACCCCACACGCAATTTTTCACAAGTATACAAGTCGTGATTAAGTGTAGGGTATTAAGGATCAAACCCAAAGGGAAGATAATCAATTACCGATGGTTTTCGAACTCTTTTATTAGTTAGACTATCATAAGTGTAAGAAATTAAATCTACACTATAAATATGAGATAAAAGTAATAAAAAATAACAATAGAAAGCTCCCAGAGGTATGAAATTTCTAACTACTCTTGCAAACGAAATTACCAGTTAATTGAATGTTATTATCTTGGTTAGTTATGGCATAATTTCCTAATATATGTGAAACCTACTCTCGTAGTGAATCAATTATACTCGTAATTAAGGCATACCTACTCTTGTGGTTATGAAATTAGTTACAAATTAGTTACCTCTATGAAATTACATGAAACAAGTCACCAAAACCACAAAGGCGCACTTCTACTCTCGTGAGTATACTCCCTAGGTTTAGCACTTCTTGAACTAGTATTAAATTCCAATTCTCATTACAAACTTAACACCTTAAGATTATTACAATTAATGGCCAGCTAAGGTTCATCTATAACTCTAGGCATAAACTTCAGCAAAACATGTAAACAAACACCTAACTTGTATTATAACTAAACATGAACTCAAATACAAAAGAGAAAGTGATAGAGAGAAGTCACCCTTGTCACATGAGATCCAACTCTCCATCTTTGCTCCTCAAATCTTCAGCCAAATCTAACTACAACTACAAGAAGGATAAACAACTCTAATTATACTATACTAATGAACTAAGAAAACTATTATACCTAAACATGAACTCAAATACAAAATAGAAAGTGATAGGAGAGAAATCACCATTGCCACATGAGATCCAACTCTTTATTTTTGCTCCTCAAATTTTCATCCAAATCTAACTACAACTACAAGAAGGATAAACTACCCTAATTATACTATACTAATGGACTAAAAAAAACTAGTGAAAGCTACATTTTGGTAGTGTCTCTAGCCTTCCAAAGTTGTTCCATAAGCTCTCCAAAGGCCTCTATTTATAGAGAATTCAAGATCAAGATGAGTTGTTTCTAGCTTACATTTTTTCTCTTGAAATCTCCAAAGGTTGTTTCTACAAGATTCTATTCTTGCTTGCTCATATCAAACCGGAATTCTTGCAAAACAATCGGTCAAAAAGCTTGTGTGAAAAGAGAACAAGTTGCAACCACAATTGAAAAATATGCGGGCTTGAAAATGCGCTGTTGGTCACGTATTGACCCCCTCCCCCCCTCCGGCTTTTGCCTTATTGCAGGTTTGCACATTTTTGGTCAGTCTTCAACTTGGCTCTGTTTTTGTACCAATTTCAGCTCATATTTTCTTAATTATAGAGGCTACAATAGCTCTTGTACAAAACATAAAATTTGTAGCTCTTTGAGTTAGCTTTCCAATACATCAAGAATCATCCAATTTGGAGATCTGTGGACTGAGAAATGACCATAATATCATTGCTTTCTCAATCCCCTATTTTAGCTTTTGACAACAAAAATGACCAACTGTATTTCAACATTTTGACTTAGAAAACTCATGAACTGGATTTCGATATTTTCATAAGAAATGTAGAGCTATGTGTTAGCTTTAAAATGACTCAACAATTCAACTTCATTTCCTCAAAACAAGGTAAATAATCATTATGAAATCATTCAATTAAGGTCAAGTACTCATAATATCAAGTTTTTTTGGCTAACCTCGTACACAAGGGGGAGATGCTAGCCCCAATTTATTGAAAATCATAACAATACAGAGAGTCCCTGAGACATGTCAATGAATTTTTTTATGAAAGCTAGGGAGTTCTAATCTATCGAGTCAAACCTCACCACAAACCAGACGAGGAAGTAGTGTAAAGGTATCATAGGTACAATTCATTTGTGATTCAACCCCTATATTTGCAAGTCTATCAGCTGGCTTATTCGCCTCTCTATAACAATGCGAGATAGCTTGAAAATGCTGCCTATATCTCAACAACTCCTCCAAATCCCCTTGCAATTTCCAAGGACATGCAAAACATCCCTGAACCATCTTAGCTAAAAACAAGCGAGTCAGTTTCAATATGTAAGTCGTAAAATCCACGAGATATACACTACCTCACGCCAAAAAGCATAGCCTTAAGCTCCGCATGTAAACTTTTCAAATCACCAAAGAAACACGAGTAACCACAAACCTACTTTGTCAATCCCGCACTAATCTGCCCCCACCACTTGGGCCCAGATTCCCTTTAGAACACCCATCCAAATAACCCCCCATCAGGTCCTAACTATCTAACAGGAAAAACCAAGACCCTCCGCGGCCGGCCAATAAAAAAAGACTAAAAATGTGACACCCCCACTTCTCCCTAAGGCAAACCAAAGGGTATCCGCGGGACGCCTACCCAGCTCTTGCCAAGACTCACTACAATCCATCATTCAAAAGCTCGAAATACTTTAAGTAACTTTAATACATAATTAAAGCACTTCAAATATCTCACACTTACAATTATGTAGCTTTCAAGCTTAAATACAACCCAACGGAAAAGGGTACAATAGCCATCCGTTATAATATAACTTAAAGTCTTCAAAAGAAAACAATCTAGTACTACTCACGAGCACCCTTGGTCTCGAACCCTGTAAAAGAAAACCACAACGTGGGATGAGCTACACAGCCCAGTGAGGTTCCAAGACACTCTAACAGTTCAAATAAATCAAGTAAGTTGGGCATATCATATGCATGGTTCAAGGTTACACAATGGCATGTTATCATGAGGTGATAATCATTGTACGGGTAATTTGAGACATTTATCATGGTATGAGACATTTATCATGAGACAGTCATCATGGTTCAAGACATTGGCATGTATAGTTCACGAGTGATTGGAGCTTATTACAGGTGCGAGTAATTAAGCATGTTACAAGTATGGAGCATTAACATGAAACAGGTATCATGATATGAGTACATTGGACAGGTAACAGGTATGGAGCATATCACAGGCATAGCTCAGGATTTCATGTTGGCATTTTAGCATGAAACAATTATCATGATACAAGGTAAACATATACTGTAGGATACGGTGTTCCAGTGGAACTCTGTCGGTCATCTGCACCTTATGACTTCCGGATCCCCTCGGTTTGACTGGCCATCACCTTATCCCTCCAGTGGTAATACTCGAGTATACCGAAACGGTGTCCCAAGGTTCCAACCTACCCGACCGAGCCCAGTCCTGGCTCGAGTAGGTTAGTAACCATGAGCAGGGCCCAGTTCAGCTTAGAGCTTACAACATGCACAAGTAATCAAGTAATTCGGCAAAAGGTAAAATTCATCATTTGAGTAGGTCGAGTGAGGTAAAGTACACACTCGCCTAACAATGATGGACAGCTTCATATAACATGCGATTCATGATAATCAAGTGATCAAGTGGATACTTAGCACGTAAGCACGTAAGCAATACAAGTTGATTTCATGGGAGCATGTAATTCACGGATATCACATATTCATGTAAATTGGAAATCGAGTAAACAGATAATCAAGTAATCAGGTAGTCATGTGATTTGATAAACGGTTCACGGTTGACGGGCAACGGTTGAGTAGTGACGGTTAATTGACATGCATTTGTAATATTAATAGGCCATCAATGGCCGTTATCCCATTTTTACCATGTGAGAGTCGAGGAGATTCACTCCAACGACGTATGCAACCATAGCATACCAAGTCATGTTATTTGAGCATTTCCAAGCATGAGTTATTCATCTCAAAAGAGAACGAGTGCGATAAAGTACACACTCGACTCCATTTTTCAAAACCGAGTAGGCTAAGCAAGCAATCTAGCAAGTTAAGCATGTATCGAGTTCATATGGTCATTTGATATGGTTAATCATTTAACCAATTCATGTAGATATGCAATGCAAGTATACATTCCTTAAATAGGCATGAGTATGGTAAATACTTAACACATAATAATCATGAAATAAGCATGTCCTAGACTTATTCAATTACGTATCCCTATATGGAACACTCACCTAGTCAAAACAAGCGAGTAGTTCTCAAACAAGCGTTTTAGGTGTCCGCTCCGAGATCCTCTTGAAGATTCCCTCGAGTGCCTGAGCAAACAATAATCAACTACCACTCAAAATCACTACAAATCTCTAATTATCGAGGAAGATTGTACGCTAGAGCAATCTAAGGAAATCTTATGAAAATGAACCTCAATTACTCGTAAATCGAGATTCAAGAGGAGTTTCTTAAAGTACATGAGCAATCGAGTTTTCATTTTGGAAATCAAGTATAAAATGTTCGAGTAATATCGAAAGAATAAGGAGTATTTGAAAACTCCCTTCCCTTGGAAATTCGGAAAATTTTCAGGTTTGATACGATACTTTGAAAAATCGTATCTCACATTCTACATGTCAAAAATTGAAAAACTTGGTACCATTGGAAACCTCTTTGAAAGTACTAAAAGTTCTTAGAAGACACTTTTCCACGAATGTAAGTGAAAGGCACTCAAATTTTGGCTCAAAGTTGGTAACTTGAACTACCAAGACAGATTTAAGTTGGTTTTTGGCCAACTTTGGAAATTCGGAAAAATTCACTTGTTTTGAACTAACCTTTGAAATTTGGAAATCAATTAGTGTTGCAATCCAAGAGTATAAAAAAAACAAGCGGAATGAGAAACGGAGTTTCGAGCACCAAGATATGGTGACCCAAAGTTACCAAAATTTCCTTGTTAAACAAGGGTTTTCAAACTTAAATCATGAACTTTGGAAGTTTGATTGAACATCAAAACGACCTCGGAATAGTACAAAATTTGGTATGTATATACGACCATATAAGGGTTATTCCTCTACCAAATTTCATAGAAAAATATGCACGGGAAGTCGGTTAATGAAACCACAAGAAATTCCAAGGCTAAGTTGCCTTTGAACTTCCGTTTTGCCGTTTTTCAAACGTTTGGCCAGGGCACATTTCAAACATGGTCCATTCCAGTAAGAAATGTCTAAAATATGTCCAAGGTGCATTTGATAGGTGATTTATACCAAGAAGCTTCGGAAAACAAGTCCCAAATCATTGTTAGTTACAAATCTGTCCAAGTGGAAAATTCTAACTGTAGCAGTTTCAAACTTTGGCCACAACTCACTCAATTCAACTTGGAATTGGACGTGGTTGATGGCGTTGGAAAGATATCTCATAAAGCTGAATTTTCTTAGAAGAAACCATTTTCAAATTCCATCCACAAACAGCTCGTTTTTGAGCATCAAGAAGTAATTTCTGTCCTGTCTCCTGGAGAGCAACGAAACAGGGCAGTGATTTTCAAACGAATGGTGTGGCTCACTCGAGTGGAACTAGGTCGTGTATTTTATTCCAATGGAAAGCTGGGAATGTCTAGTTTCCAGTGCCACAAACGGCACTTGATTTCAACATCAGAGCAAAGTGTTATGGCCGATACAAAATGACTGCCTGGGCAATACGGGATTCATTTTCCAGTTTTGCTAACTTTGGAAATCAACTCATTTGACCAACCAAATCATGTTATTTTTCAATGAAACTTTCTACACAACTCATATAACATGTATACATCATAAAAAAGTCATTAGAACCTAAAAAATTTGCACTAAAGTGCACGAAATTCATAAGGGCAGAATTGGAATATTTTTGCTCTTCACCTCCTTTGAGTTTCCTTTCATCAATACAACTTATTTCCACTAATTTAAGTACTAAACCAACATTAATAACATCAAAACTCATGAAATCAGTCCTCAAGTCATTGTGGGAGTTCATAGAGCCCACACACCAAAATCCAACATAAATAAAGCTACCCATGTAAATATACAAGCTTATAAGTGCAATACTACTTCCATAAACTAAGATTCAAAGGGTTGATCGTCATTACCCCCTTAGATGATCAAGATCAGAAATTTTTGTTCACTTTGAGCCCCAAGAAAACCGTGGAAATGAAGCTTTCTTCCTAGCTTAAGTGAATCTCCAAGTTGTTTGCAAGTTGTAGTTAAATTTTGGTGGAGTTTGGTGGTGTTTTGTTGAAGAAATGAAGATGGAATTTGAAGAGCTTTGAGTTGTTTCTTTTGTTTCCTCGGCCGGCTGTTCTTGGAGCTGAAAAGAAGGAGTTTCATGGCACTTTAGATGATGAATTGAAGGGTTTTGATCTAGTGTGATGCACCCATGTGAAACTAAAATGTGTGGCTCTCATTGATTCAAAGGTCAACTCTTTTCCCCGCGCGCACGCGCTCGTTTCGTGCTCGATTCCTCTCGCGTTTGTTTCACTAGTGCACTAAACCTCTAATGCACTTATATTCATATAAATATTATTCACTCTCAATTGTCCCAAAATAAGGGTCTAACGTTCCTCAATTTAAATCGCGCGTGTGAAAACGCGTATCTCCAATTTAAGCGCGATAACGCGAAACTTCCGAGAAATTCTTATAACGATAGTATTAATAACTATCACTTGAGTATTTAAACATTAAAATACCTAATTTAGGTCCATTGTACCTGTCTCCAATAATCCAAACTTTTGTACTCTCAATCGGTCAAGATTTCCAAAGACGTGTTCACTATTTTCACTAAACGAGCTTCCGGAAATTAATTTTTGAAACAAGTCACTTTAAAAATATAATGAAACTATATTTCTATGTAATTAGGTCTCAAGAGCTTAGAAAATAATATTCGGGGTAAAAGGCCAAATAAATAATTAAATAAGCTAGAAATAGGAGATTAAATAAGTAAATTTTGCGAGTCCTCACAAAAAATCTATCCAAGAGTAACAAGAAAAAGTTACTTCTAGAAATCGCTCGCTAAAAAGGTCACATATTTGTTGGAACACCTGGCCCGCAATCCCCTCGTATCCCAACCTCCTTCCATCAAAGACTACACAATTCCTTGCCTTCCACAGCTCCCAATAGATTAATGATGGGAGGATTCGATAAACAAATGCCAAATATGGACTTTTAGATGGACGCAGCCACCAGAGCAGAACCTTATGCCGAATAACACAAGTCGAGGAGAAGTCACCACCATGGGCCTAAAAAACCCAGCAAACCTGTCATGCAATCCCACCAGTACAGAATACATGATTCAACTCCTCCTCTCGAAGAGAATCTTGACAGCAAAAACACCGAGAAGGACCTTGAATCCCGAACCCCCACAATTGCTGCATGAGAGGAAGCTTACCACACAACAAACGTAGCATAAAAAAAGAAATCTTAATTGGTATACTGTTGTGCCAGATACAAGAAAACAAGAATGAAGAACTAGATACCCTTCTGACAAGCTTGTAGGCCCAAGCGATCGAGAAATCACCGTTGGTAGTAGGCATCCACACCATTTTATTAGGGCCCTGAGCAAGCGGGGCCAAGCTCAAAACCTACTGAGCTCTTGCCGGCTCTAAGAATTGATGAAGCTTCCGAACATTCTATTCCCTATCCATTATGAAATCCGCTACCCGAGGTTCATGAAAAACCTCAACTTTATGACATAGTGCACCCGTGCCCATCCAATTATCGTGCCAAAAATCCATCGATCCACCTCGGACAATCCAGCTAATATACTCCTCCCCTAAACTCTACACTGATCGCAACCTTTGCCATGTATAAGACCTCTAAGAGCCTTCCTTCTCTAGACAAGGATGCAAACCTCCACAATACTTAGCAGACATAAATTCTGCCCATAAAGATTGTTTTTGCCTGAACATTCCCTAGAGTTTAATCAACAGAGTGTCAAATGTGAGAACCCGTAATTTTCCATTTTCTAGGTTTTATTATTTTTCATGGCTTGTTTTCTGCATTTTCGTGAGTAGGAAAAATTTCTAGATATTTTTAAGGAGCAGATATAGTTTTTAGATGATTTTTCTAGTATCGAATAGGTTTTGAGAAATTAAGAGCGTATACCGGACGTGGGACCCACTAGTGCGAAAAGTTCGGAAAAATTCGGCCAACTAGGTTAAGTTTTGGATACTGTAATTAATTTACCGGGTGTTAAGAGATAAGTAGAGGATGCTAAGTGGATTGGTATAAGGGAGACAAAAGTTAGGCAAGCATTAAATGAGGTGACAAGTGTCACCATAGGATTGGTTCTTACATAAGACCACTATTCACCTTTTTCTATTTGACCAAATAAATCACAAAATTAACCAAAATTTCACCATTTTCTCTTCTCTAGTGGCCGGCTCTTACTCTCAAGAAAGAAAGAAAGAAAACTCTCTAAGTTGCTTCAATCTTTGCTCTAATCTTCTAAATCAACCATTCGATTTTGTTTTTGCTCCATAGAAACACTTAAGGAAGTGTTAGTGAGTTGATTTGTGGAGTTATTTGGAAAGCTAAGAGGACCTATTGCTCTCTCTCTCTCTTGTTTCTAAGGTGAGTTGTGAAGAACCACTTTCCTTCCTCTAATGATGCCTAATTTATGATTAGTGGTGGTATGTGATGAAACTTTATGGATTACATCTTGATTTGTGGTTGAATTAGTGAAGTTTTTTATTTATTGGTGATTTTCTGTTTTAATATGAACATGATTGTGTGGCTATCTATGATGATTGGAAATGATGTATAATGACTCTAGAAGGTGGAAAAAGTGGATAATTGCAACCAATTTCTGGTTTGGAAGAAATTGTAGAAAGTTAGGGTTTTCTTGGGAACATTCTGCCCGGTTTTGTAGCTCCTAGTTAGAGGCCTAATTGGCCTTGGCTTAAAACATGAAAGTTGTAGGGAATGACATTTGAGAGGTTCCTACAAAATTTCAGGTCAATCGGAGTAGCGTAGAATGAGAAAAGTCGAAATTACCCTTGCTGTCCTGGTTTTACCCGAATGTAAGAATTGCGCCTGTAATTGGTTGTTTTGGCTGGAATTGCTTCGGAATTGGTTGTTGAGGCCTTCTGATGAAATGTATCCCTGTTTCTTAGCTTTCAGCTGGTTTTGGAATTTCTGGATTTGGACTTGGATATCCTGATTTATGATGTTTCCGCTAGAATGTGTTCTGTGAATCTGTTTTTGTGATTTTGGTGTAGTATCTTGCATTTTTGACCTGGTTACACTCGAAACTGGGTGAGTGACCTTCTGTAATATTGTAGCCCTATCTCTTAGCTTCGAAACGGTGGGTCTTGGACCTTCATCCGGTAATCATAGTGCCTTGGTACCATTACCGCAAAATGAGTCAAAAACTGTTTTTTCAGGGCTAAAGCTAATGCCATTTCTGGATTTTCTGGTTTCCCCTAATGCTTGTATATGCTTATGGAACCCTATTGGGGTAGTATTTGGCATTGGTGTATAATTTGTAATCGAGTCTTTTTGTGTTTATTTGAATAGTTTAGGGCTTGACTTTCATATCCGGTCATTTCCTAGCTAAATTTTGTACTTGAATGCCATTAAGCCTAGTGAAGGGCTTTTGGGAATGAGATTATTTTTGTACGAGATGTTGGGACTGATTTGAGGAAATAATGAAGCCATGATGGCTGGAAAATAGGTAAACACAAGGGATATGCTGCCGAAATTTTACTTGAAGGCTAGTTGGATTTACTTGTGATTTGAGCGAAGGGCTTTTGGGTTGTTTGAGCCTAGGTCTTCATGTTACCTTTTCGTTTCCAAAAAAATCATGTTTTGCACCCTTGCTTTAGTAATTATTTGGCGAGGCATACGACTGGTAGTCGAGCCTCACATATACTCGATTTTTGAAAGTGGAACCTTCAATTGTTTTCCTTGGATTATTTTAGGGTTTCTTGGTGATTAAAGCTCTCTTTTGGGAGGTATCTGTACTGACCCCGGTGAGTGTTCCACTACCTGCTACCCGTTATGTGAAATATCTGAATATCTGAAATACTTGATTTATGACTGTTGGAGCCAATTACTGTTTTGATAAAAAGGGAGGCGAGGGTGTACTTTATCACACTCGTTCTCTTGTCTGTTCATATGCCAATTTTGAACGCGTATCTGAATCTGCTATCTGTATCTGTATCTGTTCTGACGTCGTTTGGAAGCTTGTATCCAACGACCTTTCTGGGACCTCTGAGCTCAACACCTGTGGCCAGTTACTCGAGTCGGGCCGGCAAGGGCCTGGTCGATTAGATAACGAACCACGGTAGTCTGTTTTGGGATCTTTGGGTATTGAGACCCTTGATTCCGGTATACTCGAGTATTACCATTTCTGTTCTGATTGGATTTCGGGCCCGGTGGGGGTATGTGAGGTGGAAGGAGTCGAAGAAAGTGGAGTCTACGGTATTGGTTACTTCTGTAAAGTTGACGGAGTGTCAACTGTTATTTCGATCAAGTTTCGGTGAAGCAAATGGGAAGTTGGCTCCTGAGAGCCACCCGTATCCTTTTGTCTATGGTGTTTGTTCACTTCTTTATTTGATGCACATATGTGATTAATTGAATATGAAGTTCCATGTTCTTATTTGCTATTATTTTGGTACCTTATTGAGCGTAAGCTCACCCCTTCCCGTTATCTTTGTTTTCCTTACAGGAAACCACTTTTGGGGCTAAGATGTTTTGACGCACGAGTCGAGCTAGTTTTCTTATATTTTTGTACAGCTCCTCGATAGTTGGAAAACCCTAAATGTATTTTGATCTAATTATCTTCTTTTGTTCCGTAAATTCCAACCGTATGTGTATAAAACTATTTGCCCGGTTCATGTAACCTATTTGGATTGGAAATATTTTCCCGAGTCGTATGGCCATATCTGTATTAGTTGGGCTCCTGGCTGGGTGGTGATGTGGCAACCACTAATCATACTTGGCGTTGATTTTTGTTTTGCCATTTGGCGACTTTGAATCGTTTGAGCGCGCTATTTCCTTCCTGAGCGTTTTCGATTTCTTTTAACGGCTCGACTGAGTCCTGGCGAGAGCTGGGCAGGCGGCCCGCCGAACCCTCTGGTTCGCCTTAGGGTGAGGTGGGGCTGTCAAATCAAAGACATCTTTAATACTGCAAAACCCTAGTCCACCTTCATTATATGGGTGACAAAGGTCCTTCCATTTCATCCACTAATACCTAGCTCCAAACTCCAACGACCTCCACAGAAACTGCGAAAACATTTTCTCCAAATCTTGAAAAACTCCCTTTAGAGGGGAAGCCGCAGCCAACAAATGTAGCAGCAAAGAAGCTAGGGCACTCTTAATCAAAACAATTTTGCTTCCAGATAATAATACCTGTTGCTTCGAGGACAGTACTCGATTAGCAACAGAGTTGCATATATCAACATAAAATGTGAGAACCCGAAAATTATTTTATATTTTATCTTATTTTTGAAAAAGTTAATTTATATTTTCTTTTATTTTACTTTATTAGCTTTAAATTTTATGGTGATTTTAACGGTTAAGTCAAGATTTTCCTCTTTTTCCTTTTATAATTTTGGTGCATGTTAAGTTTCGTAGAGTATTATGGTAGTTTGACGGACTAGTGAGATGTGCACATTATATTTGATGCACGAGAACGGGTGTGGTACTAGAGAAATTATGTAATTAGAAGTGTTAAGAGTGTATTAGAGGAACATAAGATAGATTAGCTATTAGAGACACAAGAGAGACAAAGGAATAGACATGAAACCATAAGCCGCCAAATGTCGCCGATTCAAGCAACTTTGACCAAGACTTTTCTTTAGTCTTTATCTTACATTTTCACAAAAAATTCCTTCACTGCTCCTTCATCTTGGCCGAAATTTTGAGAGCAAAAAGGGGAGAGAAAGTCTTCAACTTCTATCTTGATTTCTTGCTTGATTTGTGAAGAATCCAAAGATCAACCCTAATCCACTCCGATCAACCTTGAGATAAGCTTGAAGGGAAGCTTTTGGTGGAGCTTTGGGAGAGAAAACTCTTGAGTTGCTTGTCATCTTGGGGTTTTGAGGTAAAGTTTCAAGAAAACATCTCTTTTTACTTGTTTCTTGAGATTTATTCAAGATATGTTATGATTGGAGTTAAAGGAAGCATGTTTATGGTAATTTCATGGTTTTGCTAGGATTTGGTGAAGTTGTTGCTAGGGTTTGGTCAATTTCCAGCTTTAATGTTCAATTTTATAACTTTGAGATGAATTTCCAGCTTTCATAAGAGATATTCTAACTTTGATATGTGAATTTTAGTCTTGGTATGCAATTTCCAACTTTGAGAGCAAAAATTCCAGCCTTGATGTAGTTACTTGAAACTTTATATATATGTGGAGTTGTGATGGATTTCTTGTCAAGAATCTATGCCATATGCCTCGTGAGGTGTTAATCATGATCTAGTATGCACTTGTCATGGAAATTGGGTTGAAAAGTGGAAGTTTAAATAGAGGAATTTGGGGCAAGTTGCTAGAAAATGTTTGTTTGGTTGGTAGTTTGAGTGAGGGAGAGCTTGGGCTTCTATTTTGTGGTGATTTTGACATACTCTTGTTCAAGACATTTGTTCAAACCTTGTTCTTCATATGTATATTGATTTTGAGCCAAAACAAAGAGGTTTAAGAGGAGAAAAACCTAGTTTTCCAAACTGTTTGCTTGCTGGAAATTTTCATTGGAAGCTCTGCGCAGCTTTTGGAAATTGGCTATAACTTCGTATAGAAAAGTTGGAATTAAGTTCCGTTTGTTGCGTTTGAAACTAGACTCATAGAGCTTCCAACGGTATAAAATTAAGGATTTGATTCAATTTCTATAAATACCAGAAAATCTGCAAAGTTTCTTGAAAATCATGACTGTTCTATTTCTTCATTTGTGATAGCAGTGAGTTTAAACTAAAATTTGACTAATCTATGAGCCGAATTTCATGAAGATGTCTTCTAAAGCTTGTTAGTGCTTCGAATCTATTTTCTAACAGTGTAAGTTTTGTGATTTTTCACTAACAAAACTCAAGTTATACCTTTTTAAAAAATGTCGCCAAAGTTGGGAATTTTATCAAATGGATTGAGTGGGACTTGGAAAATTTTGAAAAACTTTTCTAGGTTTTAAACCTAACTTTCTTTGGTTAAATCTTGTATATTTTGATTTGAAATACTTAGTAATGTGTTAACCTTAGCATGCATGAAATATTTCACTTGATTTGAACTTGATTTAAACAAGAAATCGTGGCCCTTTTGGTATTCTAATATTAGGGTTAAACCTATAGTTTTTGTGGTTGCTAAGTGAAGTTTCGAATCTTATATTTTCTCATTATCTTGGCTTTAAGTGGCTAGACTTTTAATGGATTACATGACTACCGGGGTTGAAGTGAAACGATTGTGATCAAGTGGTGAGTATTCCTTGCATGTTTGTGCAATAAGTGAATTTGTTGAATATTCGTGAATGATCGTTTGAGTGTTAATGCTTTCCAATGATTGATAAAAGGGATTTTTCCTGGACGAGTGTGTACTTTATCACACTCGACCTAAGTGAATATGAATTTTCAATGATCAAATGATTGAATGTTACTTGTGCATGAATGTAAGCCATGTGTACTTTATCGCATTGGCTGAACTGGGCCCTTGTCCTTCGTCGCTAGCCTATTCGAGCCAAAAGCAGACTCGGTCGGGTAGGTTGGTGACCCTGGGCCACTGTTTTGGTATACTCGAGTATGACCATTGTGACAGCCCCACTTCCCCCTAAGGCGAATCAAAGGGTTCGGCGGACCGCCTGCCCAGTTCTCGCCAGGACTAACTCAAATTCTTCAAAAGAAATAAGAAATAACCGCAAGGATAAGAAAAGAACAATTCCCAAACTTGAAACGCATACTTACATTCATTTCTATCTCAAAATAATATACAATCCCAAAGAAAACGAAAGTTCTCAGTTCTTAATACATCCAACCCTATTCAAGCACTAGCGTGAGAAAATCAACAAAACAAAATTCAAAAGAACTAGTCCAGACTAGTTTGCATAGATCTCACGCCCTCGCTCGTAACCCCTGTAAGGAAAACAAAGTTAACGGAATGAGTTAAAAGCTCTGTGAGGTTCCAGACACATAATCAACTTACACAAGGACATTAATCATATAATAACAAGTAATCCAGGAAACATTTACAATATGAAGCAATGATAACACATTCATTAAAAGGATACATGCTCACATAAAGCCTTTCGTTCTTTCATTTACCTTTCATTTCCTTGTTCCTCCAATCATTTTAAAATGCATTTTGTAAGTGAAAACCCCTCCATTGACATTGTTACTCGTTCATTCATTTCATTCTTCCCCTTCTGGACATTGGCCAGACTCCACCCGACAACGTGGTAATACTCGAGTATACCAAACATTCACCCAGGGTCACGAAATCGCCCGACCGAGTCCGCTTCTGACTCGAGTCGACCGGCAATAATGGGCAAGGGCCCAGTTCAGCCAAAAGGCTTACATTCATGCACAACTAACATTTAATCACTTAAACATTGAAAATTTCACATTTCATTTAGGTCGAGTGCGATAAAGTACACACTCACCTAACAAAATTCATTTGTAACAAACATTTATCATTTAATCAAATATCCACATCAAATCATATAGTTCATGGAAACATAACAAACAAAGAACACTTACCTATTTAAGAAAAATAACGTCCAAAGTATCCTTTCGGATAATACCCTCAATCACCAAGGAACCCTAATAATAACCAAGGGAAAATAGTACGATTAAACCATCCAAAGTTTAGGTGAACCAAAGAAAATCCGAATAACTACTAGTACAAAGTATAAATATGGTTTTGGAAGTGAAAAGAGTACATTTAAACCAAAGGACATGAGTAAAATATTTGTAAAACTTATGCTCGCTCGTAAACCTTTGAAATCTCCATTTGAGTCGAAGTGACAAAGAAAACGTATTTCTATTAGTCGTAAATTTCATTTTTTCAAGGGTACAAGTTTTGGCCGAATTCTAACTTATATACCTCGATAAAAGAAGACGTAAAAATATCCTAGATGGTTCAAATAGTATTCATCCTCAAATCCTTGCCCAGTTCTCGAGTGCAAATTTGGGCAGCACGCCCTTTATATTTACCTATTTTCTAGCCATTTATGGCTTCATTTTTTTCCTCAATCAGTCCCAAAGTCACACACAAAGAGTCTCATTACAATAGCCATTCAATAGACTCAACGTCATACAATTACAAAACCATGCCACAGAAATGACCGGAAATAAGGTTTAAGGCAAAAAGTTAAAAAAATAGGTTCGACGTCTCTTAGTGTATCGGTCACAACTGAAGCTACGCTTATTGTATTGGGGTGAAATTTATACCATTTCGAAGCTAAGACAAAGGGCTACAACTTTGATGAAGATCACTCAATCCAGTTTGTCGCGCCCCACTTTTTGAGTATGTGAAAGTAGTGTGTATGTGAACGTGTGTGAAGATGAAAATAAAAGGCCGTGGGATTGTGAAATGCGACGGTTTGGCCAAACAAACAGTTCAAAAAGGGTTTTTTGAATGGAAAATGGAATCGCCACTTGGTATAGAGTTAGGGTGTACCAAGTCACCCAAAAAGTGATTTTTTGGAAAGAAAAGTAAACAAACCCTTTTTAAAGAACTTTTTAGGTCTACGTAACCAAAGAAAGGGATCGGGGGTCACATTTGATAAGGGAGAAGGCAAAGGCAAAGCTTAAGGCACTCCCTTACCCTAGCCGAAGCTAGTTGCGTGACTTAGCCCCACTTTTCCTAATTCTTCTACCCAAAATATGTGTTGCATGTTGGATGTGACTAATGGATATGAAAAAAATGCAATCCTAAATCTAAAATGTCTCTTATGAGGCTTTTTGGTCCCAATCACATGAGTTGTGATGGCCAAATAAGGAAAACTCTCATAGAGATCACGGATAATGCAAATGAAGACCCAAATATGAGTGCAAGTGTGAAAAAGAATGCAAAATAAAATAAAAACAAATGTAAGTGCAAGTGTGCAAATGTGAGAAAAGTGCATGTGTGCAAATGTAAGAAAAGTGCATGTGTGCCAATTGAGAAAATAAAGGTGTTTGTGTGCAAGTGGATGAAAATATGGTATGATAGTAGTAGATGCATATAAGTGCAATTGGGTGCAATTTGTGGGGTAGAAAATAAATAAGTGATAAGAAAAATGTGCGAACATGGCATGTGGATTGAGAAAAATATAAGTAGTGAGAGAGTGTGGATAAAGAAAGTGAGGAGGTGATATAATAAAAATGAGAGTGTATGAACCTAGAGGAATGCATCAAGTCGGGTACGGGAATGACTTCTAACTTCATGATTTTAATTTTCCCTTTGATTAGAAGGAAGAACTAGCGTGCTAAGGCTATTTTGTAGCCACACTCGCTCGTTTCCCTTACCCAAAGGGGACTCTCAAGCAAATGTACCCTATAACTAGCATGAGGATGTAAAAACCTAAAATGAAGGGGAAAGGATTGGAGGATCATGCCAAATGCTAGAAAACTAAGAAAAATGTATGAAATGTAGTGAAACATGCAAGTATGTACTAACGAGAGGGGACGGCCTATTGGGGTCTAGCATTGGACTAGCCCTTTTCTAAAATTCTCTCACAAGCATTGGACTTGCGAGAGCTCGAGGGGAAAGACCATGGCCAGCGTTGGACTAGCCACGGTGATGCATTCATCCATCACATTCATCTATGACTATAGAAAGCAAGTAGACATGCCAATCACCTATAAACACGTAGCACATAACACTTAACATGCTCGACTAAATGCAAGAGCCTAAGAAAGCAACTTAACACGTAGCCACAAAAGCAAGCAATCAAGCTAATGAACCTATTACATTGGCTAACTAAAACAAATGGGGAAGGGGAAAAGTGAAAAAATGCTCTCCAAGCCCTATCTATTACAAGCCAAGAGGTGTACACATACCCCATAAAAGAATAACTTAATAAAAGCAAAAGTAAATGAAATAAACGAAAGGAATTAAAGAAAGGCAAGGAAAGCAAAGTAGACATGCAATTCTCACTTAGCACGTTGGATCACATAGAGGAGAGACAAAAAAGATAAAAGAAGTTATACCTCCCTCGCGATGGTAATCAAATGAAGGAAAAATGGCTTCAAAACAATAAAAATGTCAAGGTACCACTTTAATTAAGAAAAATTAAAAGAAATGTGCAAAACAAAGCTCACTTGATCATAAAGCCCCTAAAGTCATAACTTAAGTGCAATTGAAACAAAGCATAGTAATTAATTGAAACAAACGAGCAATGAAGTTGCCAAAATCAAAGCTGCGAAGGATCAAATTGATGAAAATATTCAATTGATTGGGTCCTAGTTGAGTTATCCAAGAAACAAGGGACTAGACTGCAGTTTTTAGAACCATTTTCATGCAAGTTTTCATGCAAGACTACGAAGAATGCTTTTTTTATCATTGCTGGTTTCTGCAATTTCCGCTGCTATGACTTCCATATCAGAACGCAGATGATAAAGTCCCAACAACAACAATCCTTTGAGCCCAAAACAATACTTCATGTATCTCATCATCAAAACAACTATATGCTATGCATTCCCCAAAGATTTTTTTTAGATCATGCACAAAAGAAACCGAAGGACACGGCCTTCTGCAAATTCTGGGTTCATGCAGCTTTAATGCAGGATTGAAACAAAGGAAATGAAGCCGATCATCAAGGATATAAGCAAACAGCAAAACAGCAATAGAGGAAAAAGGGAAAAGTGCCGCAAGTTTTCTGCAACCTAAGGTGAAGGCCTGCTACATTTTTTGCTTCCTAATTGATTTATTCTACAACTGAAAGAACTCATTTAAACTCACAAAGACAGCCGCAACAATGAAGCCATAGTCACGGAATCATCAACTGAACTCCATTGGGACCCCATCTCAAACAAAACGCAGAATAACATGGGATTAACAGCTCAAAGTTCCCATTCTTTAGTTCAACAAGTAGCAAGAAAACGGCCAGCTTTCATTACAGGTTTTTATCAAATATAGATCCAAGCCAACAAAATTATGCCATTCATGCTCTTATTTCACAAACACAAAGCAAGATAACCACAAAGAAATCATAAAAAGATCAAATATGGCAGGGCAATAAAACACGTTCATCAAACCCAGTAATGGTTCGGCAACCGCACATAGAATGGGATCTCATCTTCACAATGAAAGTGCGTTAAAGCAGCATGAACAGAGGCTAAGGGTACCTGAAAATGTTTGAGAGGTTTGACAATGCAAAATACTCCCTAGAATGTTGGCTGGTTCGTGAGATTGGGCGAGAGAAATTCCATCACAGTGGGGTGCAGCAGGGACTTCGTAACTTGGGGCTGCAGTGGTGGTGGCGGCTATAAGCGACGACGGATGGGAAGTCGGCAGTGGGAGCAGAGTTGGGAGCTGCGCCATTAGGGAGATGGACGCTGGTGAGGGAGTCTTGATTGTGCTGCTGGAGGAGGTCGGCCTCGCTTTCTTCGGAGTCGAATGCTCATGCGCCTGGTGGTTGTGCTGTGATGGAGCTGGAGGCGCACGACAGCAGCTTGCGCGCGATGGTGCCGATGGCAGACAGCAGCAGCGGCGGACGCAGACTGGTGGTGGCTTGGACAGGCTTTCCTTGCGTTATTTCTTCGCAGCCTTGCACAGTGGCTCCCTCAAAACTCTCTGTGGATTCTCCGATGAAGTCTCTCAACCTTCCAGATTTTCTTTTGTTCAGCTTTCAGCCGCTACCCCCCCAAGCTCTCTCTAGTTTTCTCCTTCTCTTCCCTTTTCTTGCCCGTCTGTTTTTTTTCTTTTTCCTCAGTCCCCCCAACCTTCATCCGACCTCTCCCCCCTCTCTCTTGCGGCTGTTTTCATTTTTCACTCTCCCTCAGCCTTTCTTTCACTCCGCCACCCACAGGTTCCCCCTTCGCTTTTCTGGTTTCTGGTTCCTCTTCCCCGCAACCCCATAGCCTCTCTCAATCTCCCTTGCTCCCTTTTCTAATCCTAACCGCCACTCCTCCTATTTCCAAACCCTAGCCGCTCTCCCTTTTTCCTTTCATCAGCCGTCCCCGCAAAACCCTCTCTCTCAACCAGCCGTCCAGTCCTCTCCGAAGTTTCTGACTCTCCCAGCTTTTATATGGAACCTTATCACCGAAACCTAGCATCTAAGGTCCAGGAATAAACTCCCTTCTCTTGCCTTATTTACAACCTTAGATCCTTATGGTTTTTGATAAGCCTTGGATCATGCAAAGTGTTTTTCTGCTTAGCTCATCAGATGGAGGAGGAAAAAATGAACCCAACAAAGGAGCCCGAAAATTTTCTGTGTATCTGCGTCTTTGTAGAAAAAATGAGGAAGGGTTTTGATACGATGTTTCTCATGGTCCGTGAGCTCGCTTTTTTTTTTTTTTTTTTTTTTAAAATTTAGTATGAAGACAAAATAAAAAATAAAAATAACCAATAAAGCAAAAATTAAATGAATTAAACCAATAAAGTTAAAAATTTAAAAAAATCAAAATTTTGGTGTTTACACAGTTCATAGTGTATCCAAGTCAAATTCATCGTTTACGGAACCAGAATTTCACCGTCAGGCTGGTTAATAGCAGTGTGTTCAACTAGCAATAACTCATGCTACAAAAGTCCAATTAAGGTGTTTTTAGAGGCATTGGAAAGCTAAAACATAGCACTACAACTTTCGTGTTTTGGTCAAATGCTAATTCAATACGGATCAAGGTGAAAAATGCGGCTAGGATGGTGAAATGTCAAAACCGTCCACAGAGCTCTACCTATGGCAGTCAAGGGTATTTTTGTCTTTCCATATGATACAGTGCTCAGATTGAGCTGAAATTGTGTAGGTAGCTATAAAACATCATTTTCTACAACTTTCATGTTTTGATCTAAGGCTGATTCGGCCTCTAACATGGACTAAAAGACACGGTCAGAAACAGGACAATTTCAGCATTAAAACTGGAAATCAATTCTTACAAATCACCTTTATTCCTGACCGAAATTTTTACAAACCCAACAATTTTTAACCATGAATTCACTTCCATACACTAAGCATAAGCATTACCACAACATGAACACCAAGAACAACCATCCATTTCAACAACCAAAGCTGAAAATTACACTAGAAGGCTGGAATTTACTATAACCATGACTAAAATCATGAAATATATCTAAACAAGCCATAACTTTCACTTGTAAACCAATAAAGAACACAAACATGAACTAATACCAACCTTACCTAGCATTAGAGAAGCACAACAACCCCTAGGAAGCTTGAACCACCAAAACACTCCACTCCAAGATTGCAATCCACCTTCCTAAGCAATTTCTATGGATTATTTGGTGAAGCTATCAGTTAGTTAGCAAGATTGAGCAAGAAATCAAGAAACCAAAGTTGAAACTTTTCCTCTTGAACCTCCCACAGAGCTCTCGGCCCTCTCTTTCTTTCTTCCTCTTAATTTTTGGCTTTGTTTTTCATTTACTAACAATAGAAGATATTTAAGCCAATGATCAACTTAGACTTTTTCTCCACCAATCAAATTTAAGCTTAGGAAGATCCTAGAAGCTTTGATGTTACTAAAATCTTACTTTGCTAATCCTCACACTATGACCCCAACTTCTTTTAATCTTTCCAATTAACTCCATAGATCACTAACTTAATGAAATCCACAAGCTTAATTACACCTCATTAATCTACTAACCACCCAACCATTATAATTACCTATAATAAAATATGCATTGTCATACATAAACTCAATTACATAATAACCTTTTAGTCACAAGAAAAACTAGGTTTTTGATTTAAATTTAAAGTGTCCAATTAAAAAAATAATATTTTTAAAACAAAACAAAAGAAATAAATCGAAATTTTAAAAGAACGAGGGAAAAACATTGTCCTAAAAATCGGGGTATCACAACCATGAAGTCTGGTGGAGTACTAGCTAGTGAACGAAATGCAATGAATGAAATGACTGACTGAATGAAATAATCACTGTTGGAGTTTTAATTTCAAATGCTTTCACATGTCGGAGGTATAAGGGAGAAATGGTTGGAAACTGAATAATTGAATGAATAAATGGCTCCAAGTGAGCACGTATCCTTCTACTGAATGTGCTATTGTTATTTGAATGTTTCAAATGTTTTTCTTCGTTGGTTGTTGTCAAATGCAATATGTCTGTGATTTATTGCTTGAATGCTTGTTTGGGAACCTTACTGGGCTTTTAGCTTATTCTTTTAGTTTGTTTTCTTATAGGAGTGGCGCTTCGGAGTAAATAAGCCTGAACTATAGTGTATAACCCTCTTGTACTTGTACTTTGGTAGATAGAATGTATTTTGGATATTTGATGTTGTATCTTACATTTCACTTTTGGTTTATAATTAAACTTGAATGATTGGTTGAATTCGAGAAACTTAAATGTTATTTTGGAGGCTTGAACGGTTATTTTGAGAATTGATTGAAATGAATATAGTGAGTCTTGGCGAGAGTTGGACAGGCGGACAAACCCTTTGAGTACGCCCTAGGTGGAGGTGGGATTGTCACATAAAAAGCCTTTTTCCTTCTGCCCACATATAACGGACACCCAAGATATCTGATTGGAAATGTCTTCCTCTAGAAACTAGTTACCTGTCCCATTAAAACTTTACGTTGAGCTGGCAAGCTAGGGTGCACCAAAAAATAACTCTTCTATTGATTCACCTTCTGCCTTAAAACTGGACAGTAGTCATTCAAAAGGCCGATTAACAATTGTAGTGACGACTTCAAGCCACTTGTAAAGATCACAACATCATCAGCATAGGATAAATGGGTAATAACTGGGCAATGCCTTGGAACTTTAAAAGGGTTAAACCTCCTGTGCAATGGTAATTCATTCAAAGATCTGGCTAAAACTTTTGCTTTAATCACAAACAATGCTGGGGAAATAGGATCCCCCTATCTCAAGGCACGTGAAGATTTAAAAAAATCGTGGGGCACTCCATTGACAATTATCGAAAACCAAACATTAGAGATTAATCTCCAAATCATATTAGTCAAGGTCTCACTAAAACCAAACCTCAGGAGAACTTGCAAAAGGAAGCACTAGGAGACTCTATCATACGCTTTCATCATATCTAGTTTAAGCATCATATTACCCCCTCAATTCTTTTTCCTGATACCAGATAGCACCTCCTGTGCTAATAGGAAATTATCAACAATTTGACTCTCCAGAACAAACCCACTCTATTGCAGCGAGGTAATATGCAAGAGAATAGCAGCTAACCTCTCTGATAAGATTTTGGAGAGAACCTTATTAATAAAGTTGCACAAGCTTATTGGCCGGTACTGCGTGAAATTTTGCGGACTTTGAACCTTGGGAATGAGAACAATAGAGATAGCAGATATGCCTCATGGTAACTCCGCACCATAGAAAAAACTAACTACCGTTGCATGAACATCTCTAGCTATAACATCCCATGCAAACGTAAAAAATATTCCTGTAAATCAATCAAGCCCCTCAGCGCTCTCCCCATCGAAAATACCACCTTCTTAACTTCCTGAATCGAAGGGACCTCCTTCAACATCAAATTATCATGATCATTTACTATCTTAGGTATGACCTGCAGTATATCAAGTGATGACGTTGATGACTCTGCCGTAAAGAGCTCTTGGAAAAATTTGACTGCTTCATTACAAATTTGAGGTTCATGCTCTACCCAATCCCCATTAGCCATTCTAATCTAATGAATGATCGCTTCCTTCCTTCTTTCTGCCACTACTGCATGAAAATATTTAGAGTTTCTGTCACCGTCAACTAACCATTTAACTCTTGCCTTCTGTTTCCAAAACCCCTCCTCAATGGCCAAGGTATGTCTCAACTTCGCACGTGCTTCTTGCAACACCTCCAAAGAATTATTAGTCTGTCGACTGTCATATGCAATTGCAGCCACCATCACTGCTTGCTTAGCATTCTAGACTAACAAAAATATATCCCCAAAAGAATTTCTAGACCATGTCCTGATAGCTTGCTTAACAAGATGTATCTTATCAAATAAGGTACATAACGGTGACCCAGAAAAAGACTGTGACCAGCTATCCTTAATTACGTCTAAAAGGCCCTCTTTGGAAATCCAAACATTTAAGAAACGAAAAGGTTTCGGCTTATTAGGATATTACTCAAGTGCTATATTAGGATATTACTCTCTATCTGTATGGCATAGGAATTTAGCAACAATCTATCTAGCCGCTTCCACACACGAGCTCTGCCTATTATACCATGTGAACCTTGAATCAGAAAATCCAGCATCACAAACCCTTGCCAAAGACATAAAATTAAGGAGCTTGACCCCTTCGTTAGGCCAAAAACTTCGGCCACCTTTTTTTTCTTCTGCACTGATGATAACATTAAAATCCCCAATTAGAAACCATGGCATTTTATCAGCTTTATCCCTCAACAACTCCGACCATAATCACTCTCGTTCCTAAACTGTGCACTTAGCATGAATAAAAGAAAAACATACATTCGATGGAAAGAGAGGAGCTTGCAAATGCATTGTTACATGTTGATCTGACTCCCCAACCACCTAACACCATAAAGAAGATTGATACAAAATCTAAACTGACCCCCAATGATTTGCCGCACAATAATCCATCCCCAACTTTAATCTAATACTATCCATACTCTCCAAATCAGCTTTAGGTTCACAAATCGCCACAATTTGAATAGAATGTAATTTAACTAGTTTTCTAAGTCTTGCTAAATTAGGGTGCGAGAGACACCCCTTATATTCCAGAAAAGCAATCTAATCATTGGGCAAAACAGCAAAAGAGTTAGTTGAAGAAGTAGACCTTGAGCGTAAAGTTCAATCAGAAGGAAATTTAGCTCGAATTCCCCGTTGCTTAGCCTGCGAAGACGCTTGACAGCCCTTGAAATCTGCATCTTGATCTCCTAACAAAGCAACAGCAATAATCAAATCAAGGTTCAGCTTCTCAATCGTAGAAGCCACCCTCTTATCCTACCAAATAGTTGCATCAGGACGGGGAGAAAGATTGCCAACTCTCTCCTCAGTCTCACCTATCTCATCTACTAACACATCTCTGCTCCCTTTACCCACAACTGCCTCTACCCTCAGAACTACCGACAAAGCCAATTTAGCCCTATCAGATAATACCGACACCATGTCAGGCCTTCCAGCTTGCGCAATACTAGCAGACTACCATTCCAACTCCAGCAATGATGGACTCCTCTCCATCTCAGTAACCGAGAATTCCTGAACCAATTCCACTGCTAGACCATTACTACTTATAGCAGGTCCCTGCATGGCTGCCTACACTTGCTGCACCACCTTAGAAAAGACAGCAGGAACCTCCAACAAAACTACAGGTTGTCGTTCCAATGCACCTCACGACTGCTTCTGCTCTGCCATAGCAATCACAAACCTTTGTGTTGTGCTATCTGGTCTATCATCAACCCCTCCAGCCAACTGTATTGATGTCTGATTCATGCGCGGTGCCACTGCAAAGGTTCCAGTCGAGCCCTGTAGCAAATTGTGACCCTGGACATTTGCGTTAATGCCTCCAGAAGTCCCATCTTCAGCGCTCCTTTTACTCTCCTTCGGCTTGAAAACCATCCTCAGCTGCTGTGTTCCCACCTACTTCCCTTCCCCTTTAGATACTCGAAGCTCAGGGTTTAAAACATGACACTCATTTTCTCTATGACCCTGTCGCAAACAATGCGAGCAATATTTGGGCATATTTTCTGGGATGAAGTATTGCCAAAAACCTCCATGATTTGCTACAGGAAACCTAGAGACCATTTAAAAACTCTCATCGGAAAACCTAATACATACCAAATATTCTGAGCCCAAATTCGATGAAAATCCACCTCATTACACAGCTTAATGAAAACGTGTCTTGAATCCAATAATCCCACAGAGATTGCCTTCTTCAAATTCAATGAGCTGAAGAATTTTCTCACTTCTTCTAGCTTTGGCCGTCCCCTAGAAAATTTTCCAACTAACCCGAATTTATAAGGAGTCGAGAAAGTCTCCAAAGCACCCTGTGAAAAGATGATAGCTGGCTTCCCCTTGTGAGTAGAAGCCACAGCTTTAATGGACAGTATCAATTGAGAACATTGCGAAGAAAATAGTTTGGAAAAGGATTTGCATTGAAATAAAGGGGAAGAAGACATTGCCCCCCAGCAGAAGGCTGGAGGGCAGCCATGAACACCCAAAAAAAGTGAACCTAGATGGCGGCAACCCTATATGCCCAAAGGGAACCCTAGGTGGTGGAATATATGTCGTTCATTAATTCAATAACTCATAATATCAAGTAAATGAGAGTCAATTATATTATAATTTTAACTAGTTCAACTCAATTTCTCATTCTTTCCCAATTTCATTAGCAAGTAACTCATATGGTCAATAAAAATACTTCCTAAACTCATGATCATCTCTCTTCTCAAGTTCAAGGGATTTTATTCATATAACATAGCTTAATATTACTCAAGTTGTGAAATTGTCTTTTGACGCTAAAATCGACATTTTTAGATAAAAATTGCCGGTTATTCAACACTTCACATTCTCAAATCGCTTTGCATACTCTTAATTTTAGTACCGTTTTATGCAAAAGTCGATATTTGTAGATAAAAACTCTCTGTTACTAAGTACAAGAACTATTGAAGTAGAACAAATCTTATTCTCTTATTCTTTTTCTCTCTTCTTTTTTCTACTTTTTTTTCTTTTTCTTTTTTTTTCAAAGTAAAGATAATAATTATTCCTTCAAAAGAATAATCATGAGAAGAGTATTACAATTATTTACCATATTTATCACTTAATTTATTAAATCAAGTAAAGAGAAGAAATTTTATCAAATATGCAAAATTTAGGCATAGTTTTCTCCATTTTTTGAGATATACTTTCCTAAAATGTACAAATTATAATTACATAATAGTCATTTCCAAGTTGAATGAGAAAAGAAATTTTCAAGTCACATATATTTATCTCAAACGTAGAAGGAATTTGAATTATTAATGGTATGGAACTTATTACCCTTGGATAAAATTAAAAAATTTTGGAACATTTTGGGGCAATTTTATAATTTTGGACAAGATTTTGAAAACTTTTTTGCAGAATTTCCTCTTATAAATGGATAAAACTCCTTGAAAACAAATCCAAATTTAAAAAATTTCTAAACATAATAACATTTCCAAACACAATTGCAATATTTTTAACCAACAAATCAATCACATACAATGCATATAATCTCAATTCTCCCCTTCCCAACACTTAAATATACATTATTCTCAATATATAAAAAGGAAAATCAAGATAAAAAAAGGAATACTCCCCTATTGATGCGATTGAAGTGCACAAATATGAAGTTTCAGAATCCATCATGAAATTTATGATCCATTTGCCGTAATTTTATAAAATGGAAACTTCATGAGTTCTGTTTGCAACCATTAGTACTAAAACCTAAAATGCAAAATGGCAAACAAAGTAGATAAGGGTCAAAACATGCAAAAGTGACAAAGGCATGAAGAGTTATCGCAAATAATTTGTTGCCAAAATTTCTCACATTATCACACCACATTTCCCAAACTTTTTATGCCTTTAACAAAATTAGCATCTTCTATACCTAAAATATGAAGTATAAGCATATCTCCTTCTCTAAATAATTATAACATCACCATATAATAATAATATTAGGAGTAAAATACAATCTAAGAAATATACATTATACACATGTTCAATTTCATCCTTGAAATGCAATTTAAATTGCTAAATTCTTCACATATTCAAAATTCACCATCTAATCATGCTCTATATGAAGATTAAACAATCAAATTGGCTAAAATGTCCCCATATAAGGAATTTATACATATAAGCATCATAAACAAGTCACATTTTAGCAATTTGAACCATCCAATTATGCTTAACAACATTCCAAGAGCAATTACTACATTAATCATAAAATAGGAATATGCATAAATTGAAACACTGCATAAATCATCATATTCCCACATTTGATCATCTAAACATGCTTAAAAATGTTAAATATTCATAATGGATCTTATATACATCAACAAATAAACATCACAAATTCACCATTTGAAGTGTGTCATTAAACTCAAAAATATGCAAATGGTGAATTTTAAAATACCAAATTAAGTTCAAAAATTTACCTCAAATTTGTAGAGTGATGTTTGGTGATGCAAATTATGCAAAAAAAATCCCATGAAAATCACCCAAATTGACCTCCAATTGATGGATTTAGAAATGAAGAACCATAACCTTAATCCTCTTTAAAATTGAATTTTGAGGTGTTTTTCTTGAATTTTAATCAATTAAAAAGGTTCTATGAAGGTTAAATGGTGTTTGTTGGATAATTTCTTGCAAGGAAAAGATGTTGATACGAACCCGCCTGAAAGTACGAACTCGTATCCCACCAAACCCTGGATCTAGACAAAGAAATCAAGTTGGAGTGCGGAATAACACTTGACCCTTCTAAACCCTTAGATTACGAATCTTGAATTGAATCTCAACCCACAATCGAATGATTTAATAAACCAATGTTAAAGGTAGAAGAACGCTACAACCAAGGTGTATACTTGATTGATAAGTTCGTTGAATACTCTCAAGTAATTCTCAAGTATGCAAAAGAAACTCTCTTGGACAAGAGAAAAGGTGTTTAACACACAAAATTCTGATATATTCCAAAACCTGATGAGTGATAGTAGTGTTTGGCTATTTATAGCCTTACATAGACTCAAAACCTAATGTGGTTTGGAATTGTTTAGAAATCCTAATGTGATCTGGAATCACTTATTTTCCTAAAATTAATAACAAAAAGTCGGCCCATCTTGAGGCCGAATTAATTAAAGAAAATAAACAACTAAATTAGCAAGGTAATTAACATTAAAACCCTTGCTTAACAACGTCAATTAAACGATCTAACTTGCTAAACTATTAAACCAACTAACTTTGAATTTCAAGAACTCGAGCTAACTCTCAAACTTCTTCACTTGAATCAAAGACTCAGATTAGAGCACCTTAAAGCTTCAAAATCAATATTAAACTCCGATTGACACATGAAGGGTATTGCTAATTTTTCATTTTGTATCAAATGTAAAATAAGAATTTGTGAAGTGTGTATGAGAAGGTGAAAACATGAGGTGAGAAATGAAGAAGAAGAAAAAAGAATGAAGATTGTGTTTTCTTCTTTTTAAAACAAGGAACCAAATACGTGAGCTGAAAACACGGCCTTGAGCCTACGTTTTCTAGCTCACATTTTCTATTTAAACGGTACAAAAGGCAATATGCGGGCTTTGAAAACGTGACCTAAGGTTGCATTTTGGAGCCTATGTTTTTTGTGTAATTGTTGCAGAAAGCAATACATGACCTACTGAAAACATGATATCATGCCACATTTTTCTGAGCCCGCATTTTCTTTACTGCAACTTTTTTCTGCAAAAAATTTTTAACTTTCCAAAATTACACCTTCTACCCTAAGTGCTGAAAATGCATTCTAGATCATTCGTTTGCCAAAATAACCAATGCGTGCACATGTAATGCATTTTGCTTCTCTTTACCAAATCAAAAATAACTTTTACTTAAATCGAGGGGTGGAATTCATTGATCAAGGTTCACTGTTTTCACCTCATTTGGTCACCTTAACTTCTATTTCCCAAACCTAAAAAGGAAAAACAACAGAATAACTTAAACACATAATTTAAATATAAAATCACACCAAAATAATATAAATTACCAAAATATTGGGTTGCCGCCCAATTAGCGCTTTTGTTTATAGTTGTTGGCTCAACTTTTTCATCGCATTTTTCAAAGAGGATTTGTTAATGAATAATCTACCCTTAGAGGATGAGGTAGATCAACAAATGGTGACTCGATAGCAAAAGCCACATAATCAAATGATATGAGAGATGGAAGTGGTTTACCTAACTCAAATGATTCATAGATATTACCTTGAACGCGTGTCACTTGAGAACTTACTAAAGGAACGTCCGCTTGCCTTTCTTGGGTGACTATGACTTTGGAAACTACACTCTTAACACAATGCTCAAGAGGGGTTATATATGAATCATTTATACTTGCCTCTTAAGGTTCAAATTTCATTACCAAGGCATTATCATGTGAAATGGACTTTTTCTCATTGAAACACACATTGGATGCATCATTTTCATCAAAATACAATCCATTTTCACATACAACATACTCATCATCCATGCTATGATCATTATGCATAGCATTAGAAGAAATAACTTCACACAAAACATGCAATTGATCATGAATTCTACCAAAACGAGAAGCTAATTCATCTAATCTATCCTCAACCCAAACAAAGCGATCGGAGGTGGCTTTAGCTAACTTTTTTATAGCTAAATCAAATTGGTTGGAAGATTTTTCTATGGCTAGCTCCCAAGATGGTTTAGAATCATTAGTTAATATTTCACTTTCTAATTTTCAAGGTAAAGATGCATTAGCTAACCTTTCTATTGCCAATTTCCAATATGGTTTAGATTCATATTGGACAAATTCGGGTTGATAACCATAAAAACATGAAAAATTACTATAATTACATTGATTACCCCAATCATAAGCATAAGAATTTTTTCAATTAGGATCATATTGATCAAAATAAGGATTGCAATGCCAAAATTTATCATAATAATCCACATTTTGTACTTGCCTATATCTATAAGTGATGTGGATATGGGCGCACAACAACTCCAACCTTGGGTCAAGGACCCTTTGATCAACATTGGTGGTCCGATGACAAGATCAAGAACCAAGAAGGTGAAGGAAGCTTTACGAGCCTTGATCATTCACCATACAAGCAAGGAGCAAGCTAGGTTTAAAGATTCGATGGATCATGAAGTTACTTTGTTCACTTGTACGTTTGAAGCGAAGGAATGATCTCATACTTGTTAGCTTAGTTGGTAGTTGTTTTAAGACTGTCTAGTTTAGTAGTTGTTAGGCGTTGAGTATTTTATTACTTATTGGGCCTTATCGGAAAGCCTTAAAGAGCTGGCTCTTTAAGCTCTTTGTGCGGACCGAATTTCTTCCAGGTTTATGTGGGCCGGGTTTTTGCCCTAATTTTAGCCTATAAAAAGGCCCCTATTGTATGAGCGGAGGAGACAGATTATTACAACCAGAAATCGTGAGGAATTTTCCTTCAAGTTCTTAATCGAACTTACTCTTGAATTCTTGAGTTTATGGCTTAGGATTCAAATTAGACTTTATCGATTAGCTTGTTCCCTAATCGTGGTGTCGCTTCATCCATCCTTATTTGCTTAAGGTTGCTGATTACCTTTGTGTGTCAGAGGTCTTGAGTTCATGAGAACAATCGAGTTCAATTTCTGTTGGGAGAAAAGATCCAACTCTGATAATTACAAGGTTGGGAGGTTCTAGGAGGGTCTTCCCCTAGGGTTGCCTATATCAGTTGGTAATCAGAGCATCAGGTTAATTCTCTTTTAATTGAAGTTGTTCATATCTTGTTAGTTGTCTTTTTGTCAAAAAAAAAAAACTGTAGCGATTACTGTTCATCGTTACTATTCCGAAATACTGTTCATCATACTGTAGCGTACTGTTCACGTTACTGTTCATCCGAGTCAAAAAAAAAACTGTTTGGGTGTTGTCTTTTTGTGTTTTCTGTCCAAGTTCTTGGGTTTGTTATATTTGTGTTTGGGTTGTTAGGGTTTAAAGACAAAAAAAGAAAAAAAAAAGAGTCACGTATCTTATCTTGTTTTAGTATTCAAGTTGCTAGAGTATTGCTGGAATTTTCTTTTGAGTATTGCTGAAATTCTGTTTTGCCTATTTCTTGAGAATTGGTTGTTGTTCTTGCAAACCCTAAATACCACAACGCAATTTGGGGAAGTTCTTGAGCTTTTTGAACAAATTCTTGAAGTTCTTGGACCACCAAGTCTTGTTTTGAAAATTCTTGAACAATAAACCAAGAACTAGGGTTTTCTTGGAATTGGCATAACCTTTCATCCGTTTCCTTGAACTTGTTGGTGTGATCTGAATTTGTGTTCCTTGAAGAGCCGAAAAACAAAAGAGGAAAAAAAAAACGAAAGAGAAAAAAAAAAGAAAGAAGAGAAGGAATTGGCTCTCATACAAAGGAAATCAAGTTTCCAAAAAATCGCGAGTTTCCAATTCTTGGTGGGTTCCCAAATCTTGATTAGTCTTCAAATCTTGGTTGATTTCCCAAAACTTGAGTTTCCTAATTTTGATTGGTTTCCAACTCTTGAGTTCCAATCTTGATTGAATTCCAAAGACCTCAAACGACCTAACCAGCCCCAAACACACCCAATTCCGTTTTCAAAACCAAACCAAACACCTTAACCAAACCGCCTTGGGAGTTCTTAAGTTTCTAAAATAGGTTGATCCGATTTGACTGAAATTTGAGGACTGGTTCGTACATTCTTTGAGCACCCCAAAAGCACCATTTATACTCCAAAATACTGACCAGAAACTCAGCAAAGCAATAACTCAAAAAAAAAAAAAAGTTCCAGCTTCAGGTAGAGTTTTTGTTTTCTAGGATTCGCAAAAAAATTATGCTTTGTGTCTTATTACTTATAGGGTAATTAATTCTGGAATTTTTGAGAGTTGAGTTGTTTTAAGAACTTCGATAAGGAAAATTGAGAGTGAGTGTGTGTGACAGCCCCACCTTCCCCTAAGGCGAACCAGAGGGGTTAGCGGACTGCCTGCCCAGCTCTCGCCAGGACTAACGGTGTAGTTTAGAGCGATCTATTGCGTTCCGGAACTTATAACGCGCGTAAACGAGTCAAAATGGCAAAATAACCCAAAATTAAAAAAAATGAAATCCGGAGTCGGTCATGAATAGTAACCGACCCGTCAGAATCCAACCAAATAGCAAGCAAACATTCACATCGTGAACTTGAGCAATTACAATCCAAAGTGACATACAAAAGTTCTCAAAAGTTAATATATACACGGTTTGCCAACTTGAAAATGAAAACGGCCCTAAAGATACATTTAGGGTTTCACTTCATATACAAAACAAAAGAGATATACATCTAGTTCATTCGGCAACCATCTATCAAGATTCATTCCAAAAAGAGTCATATTCCTGTAAGGAAAACAAAAGGAACGGTGTGAGCTAATTGCCCAGTGAGATACTATCACTTACGCACCCAAGTGCATATAAGCATCAAGCTTTCATTCAATATAGTAAAAATAAGCAAAGGCACACGCCAAATATGATGATAAAAGGATACGGATGGCTCTCAAGAGCCCTTTCCTCGTTTGCATTTCTTGATCGGACGTCATTGACTCTCCGTCAATGTTCAAAAGTACCAACCGTAGACTCCACTTTACTTCCACTCCTTCCACCTAACATACCCCTACCGGGCCCAAAATCCAAACACGTGCACTTTGGTATTACTCGAGTAAACCGGAATCGAGAGTCTCTCATACTACAAGATTCCAAAACATTTCCCCAAGGCATATCAATTGGCACGACCAAGCCCTCGCCGGCTCGATTCAATCAACTACCAATGGGGTTGAGCTCATTGATAACAATTGTAGTCGTTGGATACTCGTCCAAACGACACCAAGTCATGTATTTTCATTTCAAGTAACACTTCGTGTAACATTTCAATCACATGATAGCAAGGATATAAGGCACATAGTGAGAGTGATAAAGTACACTTTCACTTCAAGCAATTAACATTCAAAGCACCAAGTTCAAGTATCAAAGCCATATATTAACATACAAGTGAGTAGTACACTCACCAAGCTCGCAAATGTGGTTTCATGCACTTCCATCAAAAGAACGTTGTGCACCACGGTCACGCCCTAAAACATGCAAACAAATACAATGAGACTCGATAACGAGTCATAAACCAAGGCCAAACATGACCCAATAGGATTCCATAAGCATATACAAACATTAAAGGAAACCAGAAAATTCGGAAATGCAATTAGCTTTGGCCCTGAAAAAAACAGTTTTTGTCCTCGTTTTGCGGTAATGGCACCAATTTCACTACGATTATCGGATGAAGGTGTACGACCCACCGATTCGAAGCTAAAAGACAGGGCTACAACATCACAGAAGGTCACTCAACCCAATTTTTGAGTGTAAACAGGTCAAAAAGCAAGATACTACATCAAAACCGTAAAAACAGATTCCCAAAACGCATTCTAGCGGAAACATCATAACTCAGGCTATCCAAGTCCAAATCCAGAAATTCCAAAACCAGATGAAACCTAAGAAACAGGGATAAATTTCATCAGAAGACCTCAACAATCAATTCTAAAGAAAGTCCTGCCAAAACAACCAATTACAGGCGCAATTCTTACATTCGGGTAAAACCAGAATAGCAATAGTAATTTCGACTTTTCTCATTCTACACAACTCCGATTGACCTGAAATTTTGTAGGCACCTCTAAAATGTCATTCCCTAAAACTTTCATGTTTTAAGCCAAGGCCAATTCGGACTCTATCTAGGAGCTCAAAATTCGGGCAGAATGCTCCCACAAGAACCCTAATTTTCTGAAATTTCTTCCAAACCAGAAATTGGTTGCAATTAATCACTTTTTCAACCTCCTAGAGTCATTATATACCATTGCCAATCATCATATATAGCCACACAATCATGCTTATATTAAAACAGAAAAATCCCCAAAAATAATAAAACTTCATCACTTCAACCACAAATCAAGAATTAATCCATAAACTTGCATCTCATACTACCACTAAGCATGATTTAAGCATCAATTAAGGGAGGAGGGTGGTTCTTCACAACTCACCTTAAAAACAAGAGAGAGAGAGCAATTGGTCACCTTAACTTGCCAAATAACTTTACACAACAACTCACAAACACTACTTGAAGAGGTTTTATGGAGAAATTGCAAGTTTCAATGGTTGGTTTTGATGATTTGGAGCAAGCGTGAAGAGTTTTCTTCCTTGTGCTTTGAGAAAGAGAGAAAGAAAGAGAGAAAGAGAGGGCCGGCCACCATGGAGGATTTTTTTGATGATTTTTGGTCATTTTTGGTTTATTTAAGTCAAATGGTAAGACCATGAATAGTGGTCTTAAGGTATGAAGCAATCACATGGTGACACTTGTCACCTTTTATTAAATACCTACCTAACTTGTCTCTCTCATATCAATCCAAATTGCAACCTCTACTTATCTCTTAACACCCGGTAAATTAATTCCAGTATCCAAAACTTAACCTAGTTGGCCGAATTTTTCCAAACTTTTCGCACTAGTGGGTCACACGTCCGGTATACGCTCTTAATTTCTCAAAACCTATTCGATACTAGAAAAAGCATCTAAAAATTATATCTGCTCCTTAAAATTATCTAGAAATTTTCCTAAGCACGAAAATGCAGAAAACAAGACATGAAAGATTCTAAAACCTGGGAAATGGAAAAGTACGGGTTCTCACACTCTCTCCCCCTTAAAAGAATTTCGCCCTCGAAATTTCTCACCTTAACTCACGAAAAGGTTAGGGTATTTCGTTCGCATTTCTTCTTCCACTTCCCAGGTAGCTTCCTCTACCCCATGGTTTCTCCACAGTATCTTCACCAATGGAATCTGCTTGTTTCTTAGCTCTTTGACTTTCCGGTCAAGCACTTGGACAGGTTTTTCTTCGTAAGCAAGCGATTCGTCCACGTCGATCTCCTCTGGTTGTAAGACATGGGAGGGGTCAGGATAGTACTTCTTGAGCATCGAGACGTGGAAAACGTCGTGAATTCGAGAGAGACTTGACGGCAGTTCTAGTCTATACGCTACCGCACCTATCCTCTGCAAGATCTTATAAGGTCCGACAAACCTCGGTTGAAGCTTCTTTCCTTTGCCTGCCGTGACACTCCGTAAAGGGGTGACTTTAAGAAATACATGGTCTCCAACCTCGAACTCCAAATCTTTCCTTCTATTGTCTGCGTAGCTCTTTTGTCGGCTTTGAGCTGTTTGGAGTCGTTGCCGTATCAACTTGACCTTTTCTCGAGCTTCCTCCATCCAAGGAATAGTTGCTGGATCCAGTGTCTTCCTCTCGCCAACTTCATCCCAATAAATTGGTGATCGGCATTTTCGTCCATATAGTGCTTCATATGGAGCCATTTGAATCGATGAATGGTAGCTATTGTTGTATGCAAACTCTACTAAGGTCATGTGTTGACCCCAGTTGCCTCCAAAATCCAGAATGCAAGTTCGTAGCATGTCCTCGAGAGTTTGAATGGTTCGTTCCGATTGTCCATCCGTCTGAGGGTGATAGGTTGTGCTCAAGTTGAGTTTCGTCCCTAGAGTCTCCTGGAACTTTTGCCAAAACCGAGATACGAAACGTGGATCTCGATCAGAGACGATGCTCACCGGAACACCGTGTAGCTTTACAATCTCGTCCATGTACAGTTGAGCCAACTTATCCATGGAATACTTCATGTTCACCGGCAAGAAATGGGCCGACTTGGTTAATCGATCGACGATCACCCAAACGGCATCGTGTCCTCGCTGCGTTCGCGGCAAACCTGAAACGAAATCCATGGTGATGTTTTCCCACTTCCATTCAGGTATCTCAAGGGGTTGTAACAAGCCCGATTGTTTTTGATGCTCTGCTTTAACTTGTTGGCAAACGAGACATTTTTGCACGTACAGAGCAATTTCCTTCTTCGTATTGTCCCACCAATAATTTCCTTTCAGGTCTTGATACATCTTACTACTACCCGGATGGATTGTATACTTGGATCGATGGGCTTCCTCTAGAATCTCCGTTTTCAATGATTCATCCTTCGGCACCACTATTCGGTTTCGGTATTTTAAAATATCCTCAGGTCCAAAATTGAAATCAGCAGTTTCTCCTTTTTTCACTTTCTCTCCCCACTTCCGTACCATCTGATCCTCCTTTTGAGCTTCTTTAATTCTCTCCAAGAGAGTGGAAGTCACTTGAATATTGCCAAAAATCACCTTATAGCACCCAGGGCAGGGTTTCCATTCACACACGGAGTCTAACAATTCCCACTCTTTGATCATTAGACTCGCGACCTGAACTTTGCGACTTAGGGCATCAGCCACCACGTTCGCCTTTCCTGGATGGTAGTTGATGGTACAGTCGTAATCTTCTAGAAATTCCATCCACCGTCGCTGCCTCATGTTTAATTCGTTCTGTGAGAAAAGATACCTCAGGCTTTTATCATTGGAGTAAACCTCGAAAGTTAGTCCATATAAGTAGTGCCTCCACTTCTTCAGAGCAAAAACAACTGCAGCTAGCTCCAGATCGTGGGTCGGGTAATTTTGCTCGTGGGGTTTTAACTTCCTCGAGGCAAAAGAGATCACATTTCGGTTTTGCATTAATACACAACCCAGGCCTTCTCGGAATGCATCAGTGTACACAGCATATCCGTCCACCCCGTTTGGTAAGACTAGAACTGGAGCCATGGTCGATCTTTTCTTTAATTCTTGAAAACTTGTCTCACTTCGGGCGTTCCATAAGAACCGACCATGTTTCTTCGTCAAATCGGTTAGAGGACCGGCTAGTTTGGAGAAGTCCTTGATAAAATGCCGGTAATATCCAGCCAGTCCTAGAAAGCTGCGGACCTCAGTGGGAGTTTCTGGCCTCTTCCAATTAGTCACAGCCTCTACTTTTGCCCGGTCGACTGAAATACCCTCTTGAGAAATTACGTGCCCCAGAAAAGTAATTTTCCACAACCAAAATTCGCACTTGCTGAACTTGGCATACAGTTGATGGTCTCTCAGGGTTTGCAAGACAGTCTCCAAGTGTTGCTCATGCTCTTTACGGGTCTTGGAATAGACCAGGATGTCATCGATGAAGACCACTACAAATCGATCCAGGTAGGGCTTAAAAACCCCATGTATTAGGTCCATGAAGGCGGCAGGAGCATTGGTTAGTCCAAAGGGCATCTCTGCGAACTCGTAATGCCCATATCTCGAGTTGAAGGCGGTCTTCGGAATATCCTCCTTCCTGATTAGTAACTGGTAGTACCCTTGGCGGAGGTCCAGTTTCGAGAAAACCACCGCTCCTTGCAACTGATCAAATAACTCATCGATATGGGGCAGTGGATACTTATTTTTAATTGTAATATTATTCAGGCCCCGATAATCAATACACATCCTCAAACCACCATCTTTTTTCTTCACAAGTACAGGAGCTCCCCAAGGAGACCCACTCTCTTGAATGAATCCCCGCTCCAGAAGGTCCTGTAATTGCAACTTTAGCTCCTTGAGCTCGGCAGGAGCCATTCGGTATGGTGTTTTTGAGATAGGTGAGGAACCGGGTAGCAGGTCTATTTTGAATTCAATTTCTCTTTCCGGAGGTAAGGCTACTAATTCATCAGGAAACACGTCCGGAATTTCCTTCACTATGGGCACATCCTCCACTTTCAACTTATCTGTGGGGGTGTTAATCAAAAAGGCCAAAAATCCTTGCGCCCCTCGACTTAGTAATTTCCTAGCCCGAATGCCCGAAATCAAAGCAGATGAGGCTAACCGACCCCTTATATCCAACCTAAAGGTCGCCTCACCAGGAATGCGGAATTCGACCACTTTTGTTTTACAATCCAGTTGGGCATTGTACCTGGCTAGCCAATCCATACCCAATATCACATCATAGCCCTTAATGACCAAGCTTATCAAGTCCCCTAGCAATTTCCTTTCTCCTACCCACACTTCACAATTCCTATAAACCATACTAGTAACCAACCGTTGATTCCCCGTAGGTGTACTAACTTCTAGGTCGTATGGTAAACTAGCAGGTTTTATATCGATGCCATACATGAAATCAGGGTTAACAAAGGAATGAGTGGCACCAGGATCAATTAAAACTTTGGCAAAACGGTGGAAAATAGGGATCGTACCTTCTACGACCTCTGAGGAATCTGGGACCTGTCGAGGTTCTAAGGAATAGACTCGAGCTGGCACCTTAGGTTTCGCCTCATTCCCCTTATTCGGTCCCGTATTGGTCTTTGGCGTGGTTTGAGTTCCCCTTCCGTCTTGCGTTATGAGTGGGCAGGTAGCAAGCTGGTGGTCTGCGCTTCCGCAACGCAGACATTTACCTCCCTTCTTCCAGCAATTGTCTTCAGAGTGATTCGGCTTTCCGCAGTACCCGCAAGGTCCACGAGACGCCGAACCTGAGCCCTTCTGGAAGTTTCCACCTTGGCCTCTCCCGGCTGGGCCGCCCCTAGACTGAGCCCCTCTGCCGGAACCTGACTGTCGCCCACCTCCAGCTCCGCGTCCAAACTTGGAGGGAGTACCTTTGTCCCCTTGTCCGGAGCTGCTTCCAGGGAAGCCTCGCTTCTTAGCCTGGAAGTTCCGGACTTGCAATCGAGCACTCTCTACCCTTTGGGCCTTTTCTACGACCTCGCTAAAAGCATTGATTTGAGCCACTGCGAGGTCCTTTTGGATTTCGACGTTCAAGCCCTGAATGAAACGCCTGATTCGCCGTTGCTCTGTCATGATCAGCTCAGGCGCAAATTTGGACAAACGGGTGAACTGGCTCTCGTATTCCGCCACCGATTGAGTTCCTTGGCGGAGTCGGATGAACTCGTCTTCCTTCCTCTCCTGAACTAGAGGAGGGAAGAATTTCGCGTTAAATTCCCTGATAAAATTCACCCAAGTCCTGGGCGTTTGTTCCCGTTCCCATTTTTGGCGTATGACGTTCCACCAGGAACGGGCCGCCCCTTCTAACTGGAATACGGCAAAAGTCACCTGCCGTTCATCGGTGTAGTGCAAAGGCCGCAAAAATATCGACCATCTTCTCGAGCCATCGCTCGGCAACATCCGGATCTGGCCCCCCAATAAACTTGGGTGGAGCAAACTTTTGAAAGCGTTCGAGAGCTCTGTCTTCGCTCTCGACATGGTTGCCAGGGTTTCCAGGATTAGGGTTTGGATTCTGGCCTTGTTGCTGCACCACTTGTGCCAGCAAGTTAGTCATTTGCTGCATAGCGGCAGCGATTTGCACATTGGGGTCAGGGTTAGGTCCAGTAGAGGTTTCCCCAGTACCCCTATCCGGTGTGGGTTGTCTATTTCCGCGCCCACGTCCCCGTCCACTACGTGTTCCTTCCATAACTTTACTTGGTCTAGGCAATGGTACTAAACCAATATAAAACAATGCATGTAAGTAAACTCAAAGCTTTTCCAAACAAATATATACATTCCAAACAAGGCAAACAACACACATATATACAATCAGTCAAGTCAAGTTCAGTCAAGTCAAGTACAAGCATGGACAATCCCCAAGGGAATGGCCTCATCAAAAGAAATATACACGTAGCTAATCTAGCCGTACAAAACGATTAGCTAAGGCCCTTCTCTCTATCCGCCCTATATACAAAACCAAAACTATCCAAAACAACTCTAGGAGTCATAACCTAGACCGATGACGAGCTATGAGACCCACCCGACGGAGTGGATCCAACCCCAGCCTCAGGACCCGCGCATGAGTCCTCGTCACTCACGCCCTCAACCACGTCAGCGCAAAGATTCAGGATCGATGCAGCTCGAACCTTCACCTTGCGAGCTCGCTTACTCTCGCGCTCTTGGACCTCCTTCAGCTGAGCGCAGAGGTCATCTACCCTATCCTCTGCATCAAGTACGTCATACTTCAGGCCCTCAACGCGCTCAGCCTGTCTCTCATTGGCCGCCCTAAGTTGGGTCACCTCGGCCTCCAGTCGAGCATTATCCGCGGCCAACTCCTTACGCTCCGTGTCCACTGCAAACACGAGAGCGTTAGGATAGGCATACTTATGTTTACACTCACACCGTCGGAGACGGTTAGACGGGCTCCAGCGCACGACGGCCCCTCCTGGCCGTATCTGGTACGGGATCTCCGGGAGCGCTACACGAGGTCGCTCGCCTGCAGGGTCACCACTCGGTCCACTAGATCCGTCCATCCTACACCAAAAGCAATTAACCATAAATAATCTTAAAGGCCATAAACAATAAACCCTCAAATCAAGCATTCCTATAACACCCAGGCTAATTCAAACCTAGGCTCTGATACCACCTGTGACAGCCCCACCTTCCCCTAAGGCGAACCAGAGGGGTTAGCGGACTGCCTGCCCAGCTCTCGCCAGGACTAACGGTGCAGTTTAGAGCGATCTATTGCGTTCCGGAACTTATAACGCGCGTAAACGAGGCAAAAGGCAAAATAACCCAAAATAAAAAAAATGAAATTCGGAGTCGGCCATGAATAGTAACCGACCCGTCAGAACCAACCAAATATCAAACAAACATTCACATCTTGAACTTTAGCAATTACAATCCAAAGTGACATACAAAAGTTCTTCAAAAGTTAATATATACACGGTTTGCCAAATTGAAAGTGAAAACGGCCCTAAAGATACATTTAGGGTTTCACTTCATATACAATACAAAAGAGATATACATCTAGTTCATTCGGCAACCATCTATCAAGATTCATTCCAAAAAGAGTCATATTCCTGTAAGGAAAACAAAAGGAACGGTGTGAGCTAATTGCCCAGTGAGATACTATCACTTACGCAACCAAGTGCATATAAGCATCAAGCTTTCATTCAATATAGTAAAAATAAGCAAAGGCACACGTCAAATATGATGATAAAAGGATACGGATGGCTCTCAAGAGCCCTTTCCTCGTTTGCATTTCTTGATCGGACGTCATTGACTCTCCGTCAATGTTCAAAAGTACCAACCGTAGACTCCACTTTACTTCCACTCCTTCCACCTAACATACCCCTACCGGGCCCGAAATCCAAACACGTGCACTTTGGTATTACTCGAGTAAACCGGAATCGAGAGTCTCTCATACTACAAGATTCCAAAACATTTCCCCAAGGCACATCAATTGGCACGACCAAGCCCTCGCCGGCTCGATTCAATCAACTACCAATGGGGTTGAGCTCATTGATAACAATTGTAGTCGTTGGATACTCGTCCAAACGACACCAAGTCATGTATTTTCATTTCAAGTAACACTTCGTGTAACATTTCAATCACATGATAGCAAGGATATAAGGCACATAGTGAGAGTGATAAAGTACACTTTCACTTCAAGCAATTAACATTCAAAGCACCAAGTTCAAGTATCAAAGCCATATATTAACATACAAGTGAGTAGTACACTCACCAAGCTCGCAAATGTGGTTTCATGCACTTCCGTCAAAAGAACGTTGTGCACCACGGTCACGCCCTAAAACATGCAAACAAATACAATGAGACTCAATAACGAGTCATAAACCAAGGCCAAACATGACCCAATAGGATTCCATAAGCATATACAAACATTAAAGGAAACCAGAAAATTCGGAAATGCAATTAGCTTTGGCCCTGAAAAAAACAGTTTTTGTCCTCGTTTTGCGGTAATGGCACCAATTTCACTACGATTATCGGATGAATGTGTACGACCAACCGATTCGAAGCTAAAAGATAGGGCTACAACATCACAGAAGGTCACTCAACCCATTTTTGAGTGAAAACAGGTCAAAAAGCAAGATACTACATCAAAACCGTAAAAATAGATTCCCAAAACGCATTCTAGCGGAAACATCATAACTCCGGCTATCCAAGTCCAAATCCAGAAATTCCAAAACCAGATGAAACCTAAGAAACAGGGTTAAATTTCATCAGAAGGTCTTAACAACCAATTCTATAGAAATTCCTGCCAAAACAACCAATTACAGGCGCAATTCTTACATTCGGGTAAAACCAGAACAGCAATAGTAATTTCGACTTTTCTCATTCTACACAACTCCGATTGACCTGAAATTTTGTAGGCACCTCTAAAATGTCATTCCCTACAACTTTAATGTTTTAAGACAAGGCCAATTCGGCCTCTATATAGGAGCTAAAAATTCGGGCAGAATGCTCCCACAAGAACCCTAATTTTCTGAAATTTCTTCCAAACCAGAAATTGGTTGCAATTAATCACTTTTTCCACCTCCTAGAGTCATTATATACCATTTACAATCATCATAGATAGCCACACAATCATGCTTATATTAAAACAGAAAAATCCCCAAAAATAATAAAACTTCATCACTTCAACCACAAATCAAGAATTAATCCATAAACTTGCATCTCATACTACCACTAAGCATGATTTAAGCATCAATTAAGGGAGGAGGGTGGTTCTTCACAACTCACCTTAAAAACAAGAGAGAGAGAGCAATTGGTCACCTTAACTTGCCAAATAACTTCACACAACAACTCACAAACACTACTTGAAGAGGTTTTATGGAGAAATTGCAAGTTTCAATGGTTGGTTTTGATGATTTGGAGCAAGCTTGAAGAGTTTTCTTCCTTGTACTTTGAGAAAGAGAGAAAGAAAGAGAGAAAGAGAGGGCCGGCCACCATGGAGGATTTTTTTGATGATTTTTGGTCATTTTTGGTTTATTTAAGTCAAATGGTAAGACCATGAATAGTGGTCTTAAGGTATGAAGCAATCACATGGTAACACTTGTCACCTTTTATTAAATACCTACCTAACTTGTCTCTCTCATATCAATCCAAATTGCAACCTCTACTTATCTCTTAACACCCGGTAAATTAATTCCAGTATCCAAAACTTAACCTAGTTGGCCGAATTTTTCCGAACTTTTCGCACTAGTGTGTCCCACGTCCGGTATACGCTCTTAATTTCTCAAAACCTATTCGATACTAGAAAAAGCATCTAAAAATTATATCTGCTCCTTAAAATTATCTAGAAATTTTCCTAAGCACGAAAATGCAGAAAACAAGACATGAAAGATTCTAAAACCTGGGAAATGGAAAAGTACGGGTTCTCACACTCTCTCCCCCTTAAAAGAATTTCGCCCTCGAAATTTCTCACCTTAACTCACGAAAAGGTTAGGGTATTTCGTTCGCATTTCTTCTTCCACTTCCCAGGTAGCTTCCTCTACCCCATGGTTTCTCCACAGTATCTTCACCAATGGAATCTGCTTGTTTCTTAGCTCTTTGACTTTCCGGTCAAGCACTTGGACAGGTTTTTCTTCGTAAGCAAGCGATTCGTCCACGTCGATCTCCTCTGGTTGTAAGACATGGGAGGGGTCAGGATAGTACTTCTTGAGCATCGAGACGTGGAAAACGTCGTGAATTCGAGAGAGACTTGACGGCAGTTCTAGTCTATACGCTACCGCACCTATCCTCTGCAAGATCTTATAAGGTCCGACAAACCTCGGTTGAAGCTTCTTTCCTTTGCCTGCCGTGACACTCCGTAAAGGGGTGACTTTAAGAAATACATGGTCTCCAACCTCGAACTCCAAATCTTTCCTTCTATTGTCTGCGTAGCTCTTTTGTCGGCTTTGAGCTGTTTGGAGTCGTTGCCGTATCAACTTGACCTTTTCTCGAGCTTCCTCCATCCAAGGAATAGTTGCTGGATCCAGTGTCTTCCTCTCGCCAACTTCATCCCAATAAATTGGTGATCGGCATTTTCGTCCATATAGTGCTTCATATGGAGCCATTTGAATCGATGAATGGTAGCTATTGTTGTATGCAAACTCTACTAAGGTCATGTGTTGACCCCAGTTGCCTCCAAAATCCAGAATGCAAGTTCGTAGCATGTCCTCGAGAGTTTGAATGGTTCGTTCCGATTGTCCATCCGTCTGAGGGTGATAGGTTGTGCTCAAGTTGAGTTTCGTCCCTAGAGTCTCCTGGAACTTTTGCCAAAACCGAGATACGAAACGTGGATCTCGATCAGAGATGATGCTCACCGGAACACCGTGTAGCTTTACAATCTCGTCCATGTACAGTTGAGCCAACTTATCCATGGAATACTTCATGTTCACCGGCAAGAAATGGGCCGACTTGGTTAATCGATCGACGATCACCCAAACGGCATCGTGTCCTCGCTGCGTTCGCGGCAAACCTGAAACGAAGTCCATGGTGATGTTTTCCCACTTCCATTCAGGTATCTCAAGGGGTTGTAACAAGCCCGATGGTTTTTGATGCTCTGCTTTAACTTGTTGGCAAACGAGACATTTTTGCACGTACAGAGCAATTTCCTTCTTCATATTGTCCCACCAATAATTTCCTTTCAGGTCTTGATACATCTTACTACTATCCGGATGGATTGTATACTTGGATCGATGGGCTTCCTCTAGAATCTCCGTTTTCAACGATTCATCCTTTGGCACCACTATTCGGTTTCGGTATTTTAAAATATCCTCAGGTCCAAAAATTGAAATCAGCAGTTTCTCCTTTTTTCACTTTCTCTCCCCACTTCCGTACCATCTGATCCTCCTTTTGAGCTTCTTTAATTCTCTCCAAGAGAGTGGAAGTCACTTGAATATTGCCAAAAATCACCTTATGGCTCCCAGGGCAGGGTTTCCATTCACACATGAAGTCTAACAATTCCCACTCTTTGATCATTAGACTCGCGACCTGAGCTTTGCGACTTAGGGCATCAGCCACCACGTTCGCCTTTCCTGGATGGTAGTTGATGGTACAGTCGTAATCTTCTAGAAATTCCATCCACCGTCGCTGCCTCATGTTTAATTCGTTCTATGAGAAAAGATACCTCAGGCTTTTATGATCGGAGTAAACCTCGAAAGTTACTCCATATAAGTAGTGCCTCCACTTCTTCAGAGCAAAAACAACTGCAGCTAGCTCCAGATCGAGGGTCGGGTAATTTTGCTCGTGGGGTTTTAACTTCCTCGAGGCAAAAGAGATTACATTTCGGTTTTGCATTAATACACAACCCAGGCCTTCTCGGGATGCATCAGTGTACACAGCATATCCGTCCACCCCGTTTGGTAAGACTAGAACAGGAGCCATGGTCAATCTTTTCTTTAATTCTTGAAAACTTGTCTCACTTCGGGCGTTTCATAAGAACCGACCATGTTTCTTCGTCAAATCGGTTAGAGGACCGGCTAGTTTGGAGAAGTCCTTGATAAAATGCCGGTAATATCCAGCCAGTCCTAGAAAGCTGCGGACCTCAGTGGGAGTTTCTGGCCTCTTCCAATTAGTCACAGCCTCTACTTTTGTCGGGTCGACTGAAATACACTCTTGAGAAATTACGTGCCCCAGAATAGTAATTTTCTCCAGCCAAAATTCGCACTTGCTGAACTTGGCATACAGTTGATGGTCTCTCAGGGTTTGTAAGACAGTCTCCAAGTGTTGCTCATGCTCTTTACGGGTCTTGGAATAGACCAGGATGTCATCGATGAAGACCACTACAAATCGATCCAGGTAGGGCTTAAAAACCCTATGCATTAGGTCCATGAAGGCGGCAGGAGCATTGGTTAGTCCAAAGGGCATCACTGCGAACTCGTAATGCCCATATCTCGAGTTGAAGGCGGTCTTCGGAATATCCTCCTTCCTGATTAGTAACTGGTAGTACCCTTGGCGGAGGTCCAGTTTCGAGAAAACCACCGCTCCTTGCAACTGATCAAATAACTCATCGATATGGGGCAGTGGATACTTATTTTTAATTGTAATATTATTCAGGCCCCGAAAATCAATACACATCCTCAAACCACCATCTTTTTTCTTCACAAACAGTACAGGAGCTCCCCAAGGAGACCCACTCTCTTGAATGAATCCCCGCTCCAGAAGGTCCTGTAATTGAAACTTTAGCTCCTTGAGCTCGGCAGGAGCCATTCGGTATGGTGTTTTTGAGATACGTGAGGATTCCCGGTAGCAGGTCTATTTTGAATTCAATTTCTCTTTCCGGAGGTAAGGCTACTAATTCATCAGGAAACACGTCCTGAAATTCTTTCACTATGGGCACATCCTCCACTTTCAACTTATCTGTGGGGGTGTTAATCAAAAAGGCCAAAAATCCTTGCGCCCCTCGACTTAGTAATTTCCTAGCCCGAATGCCCGAAATCAAAGCAGATGAGGCTAACCGACCCCTTATATCCAACCTTAAGGTCGCCTCACCAGGAATGCGGAATTCGACCACTTTTGTTTTACAATCCAGTTGGGCATTGTACCTGGCTAGCCAATCCATACCCAATATCACATCATAGCCCTTAATGACCAAGCTTATCAAGTCCCCTAGCAATTTCCTTTCTCCTACCCACACTTCACAATTCCTATAAACCATACTAGTAACCAACCGTTGATTCCCCGTAGGTGTACTAACTTCTAGGTCGTATGGTAAACTAGCAGGTTTTATATCGATGCCATACATGAAATCAGGGTTAACAAAGGAATGAGTGGCACCAGGATCAATTAAAACTTTGGCAAAACGGTGGAAAATAGGGATCGTACCTTCTACGACCTCTGAGGAATCTGGGACCTGTCGAGGTTCTAAGGAATAGACTCGAGGTGGCACCTTAGGTTTCGCCTCATTCCCCTTATTCGGTCCCGTATTGGTCTTTGGCGTGGTTTGAGTTCCCCTTCCGTCTTACGTTATGAGTGGGCAGGTAGCAAGCTGGTGGTTTGCGCTTCCGTAACGCAAACATTTACCTCCCTTCTTCCAGCAATTGTCTTCAGAGTGATTCGGCTTTCCGCAGTACCCGCAAGGTCCACGAGACGCCAAACCTGAGCCCTTCTGGAAGTTTTCACCTTGGCCTCTCCCGGCTGGGCCGCCCCTAGACTGAGCCCCTCTGCCGGAACCTGACTGTCGCCCACCTCCAGCTCCGCGTCCAAACTTGGAGGGAGTTCCTTTGTCCCATTGTCCAGAACTGCTTCCAGGAAAGCCCCGCTTTTTCGCCTGGAAGTTCCGGACCTGCAATCGAGCACTCTCTTCCCTTTGGGCCTTTTCTACGACCTCGCTAAAAGCATTGATTTGAGCCACTGCGAGGTCCTTTTGGATTTCGACGTTCAAGCCCTGAATGAAACGCCTAATTCGCCGTTGCTCCGTCATGATCAACTCAGGCGCGAATTTGGACAAATGGGTGAACTGGCTCTCGTATTCAGCCACCGATTGAGTTCCTTGGCGGAGTCGGATGAACTCATCTTCCTTTCTCTCCTGAACTAGAGGAGGAAAGAATTTCGCGTTAAATTCCCTGATAAAATTCACCCAAGTCCTGGGCATTTGTTCCCGTTCCCATTTTTGGCGTATGACGTTCCACCAGGAACGGGCCGCCCCTTCTAACTGGAATACGGCAAAAGTCACCTGCCGTTCATCGGTGTAGTGCAAGGCCGCATAAATATCGACCATCTTCTCGAGCCATCGCTCGGCAATATCCGGATCTGGCCCCCCAATAAACTTTGGTGGAGCAAACTTTTGAAAGCGTTCGAGAGCTCTGTCTTCGCTCTCGACATGGTTGCCAGGGTTTCCAGGGTTTCCAGGATTAGGGTTTGGATTCTGGCCTTGTTGCTGCACCACTTGTGCCAGCAAGTTAGTCATTTGCTGCATAGTGACAGCCCCACCTTCCCCTAAGGCGAACCAGAGGGGTTAGCGGACTGCCTGCCCAGCTCTCGCCAGGACTAACGGTGCAGTTTAGAGCGATCTATTGCGTTCCGGAACTTATAACGCGTGTAAACGAGTCAAAATGGAAAAATAACCCAAAATAAAAAAAATGAAATCCGGAGTCGGTCATGAATAGTAACCGACCCGTCAGAATCCAACCAAATAGCAAGCAAACATTCACATCTTGAACTTGAGCAATTACAATCCAAAGTGACATACAAAAGTTCTTAAAAGTTAATATATACACGGTTTGCCAACTTGAAAGTGAAAACGGCCCTAAAGATACATTTAGGGTTTCACTTCATATACAAAACAAAAGAGATATACATCTAGTTCATTCGGCAACCATCTATCAAGATTCATTCCAAAAAGAGTCATATTCCTGTAAGGAAAACAAAAGGAACGGTGTGAGCTAATTGCCCAGTGAGATACTATCACTTACGCAACCAAGTGCATATAAGCATCAAGCTTTCATTCAATATAGTAAAAATAAGCAAAGGCACACGTCAAATATGATGATAAAAGGATACGGATGGCTCTCAAGAGCCCTTTCCTCGTTTGCATTTCTTGATCGGACGTCATTGACTCTCCGTCAATGTTCAAAAGTACCAACCGTAGACTCCACTTTACTTCCACTCCTTCCACCTAACATACCCCTACCGGGCCCGAAATCCAAACATGTGCACTTTGGTATTACTCGAGTAAACCGGAATCGAGAGTCTCTCATACTACAAGATTCCAAAACATTTCCCCAAGGCACATCAATTGGCACGACCAAGCCCTCGCCGGCTCGATTCAATCAACTACCAATGGGGTTGAGCTCATTGATAACAATTATAGTCGTTGGATACTCGTCCAAATGACACCAAGTCATGTATTTTCATTTCAAGTAACACTTCGTGTAACATTTCAATCACATGATAGCAAGGATATAAGGCACATAGTGAGAGTGATAAAGTACACTTTCACTTCAAGCAATTAACATTCAAAGCACCAAGTTCAAGTATCAAAGCCATATATTAACATACAAGTGAGTAGTACACTCACCAAGCTCGCAAATGTGGTTTCATGCACTTCCGTCAAAAGAACGTTGTGCACCACGGTCACGCCCTAAAACATGCAAACAAATACAATGAGACTCAATAACGAGTCATAAACCAAGGCCAAACATGACCCAATAGGATTCCATAAGCATATACAAACATTAAAGGAAACCAGAAAATTCGGAAATGCAATTAGCTTTGGCCCTGAAAAAAACAGTTTTTGTCCTCGTTTTGCGGTAATGGCACCAATTTCACTACGATTATCGGATGAATGTGTACGACCAACCGATTCGAAGCTAAAAGATAGGGCTACAACATCACAGAAGGTCACTCAACCCATTTTTGAGTGAAAACAGGTCAAAAAGCAAGATACTACATCAAAACCGTAAAAACAGATTCCCAAAACGCATTCTAGCGGAAACATCATAACTCCGGCTATCCAAGTCCAAATCCAGAAATTCCAAAACCAGATGAAACCTAAGAAACAGGGTTAAATTTCATCAGAAGGTCTTAACAACCAATTCTATAGAAATTCCTGCCAAAACAACCAATTACAGGCGCAATTCTTACATTCGGGTAAAACCAGAACAGCAATAGTAATTTCGACTTTTCTCATTCTACACAACTCCGATTGACCTGAAATTTTGTAGGCACCTCTAAAATGTCATTCCCTACAACTTTAATGTTTTAAGACAAGGCCAATTCGGCCTCTATATAGGAGCTAAAAATTCGGGCAGAATGCTCCCACAAGAACCCTAATTTTCTGAAATTTCTTCCAAACCAGAAATTGGTTGCAATTAATCACTTTTTCCACCTCCTAGAGTCATTATATACCATTTACAATCATCATAGATAGCCACACAATCATGCTTATATTAAAACAGAAAAATCCCCAAAAATAATAAAACTTCATCACTTCAACCACAAATCAAGAATTAATCCATAAACTTGCATCTCATACTACCACTAAGCATGATTTAAGCATCAATTAAGGGAGGAGGGTGGTTCTTCACAACTCACCTTAAAAACAAGAGAGAGAGAGCAATTGGTCACCTTAACTTGCCAAATAACTTCACACAACAACTCACAAACACTACTTGAAGAGGTTTTATGGAGAAATTGCAAGTTTCAATGGTTGGTTTTGATGATTTGGAGCAAGCTTGAAGAGTTTTCTTCCTTGTACTTTGAGAAAGAGAGAAAGAGAGAAAGAAAGAGAGAAAGAGAGGGCCGGCCACCATGGAGGATTTTTTTGATGATTTTTGGTCATTTTTGGTTTATTTAAGTCAAATGGTAAGACCATGAATAGTGGTCTTAAGGTATGAAGCAATCACATGGTAACACTTGTCACCTTTTATTAAATACCTACCTAACTTGTCTCTCTCATATCAATCCAAATTGCAACCTCTACTTATCTCTTAACACCCGGTAAATTAATTCCAGTATCCAAAACTTAACCTAGTTGGCCGAATTTTTCCGAACTTTTCGCACTAGTGTGTCCCACGTCCGGTATACGCTCTTAATTTCTCAAAACCTATTCGATACTAGAAAAAGCATCTAAAAATTATATCTGCTCCTTAAAATTATCTAGAAATTTTCCTAAGCACGAAAATGCAGAAAACAAGACATGAAAGATTCTAAAACCTGGGAAATGGAAAAGTACGGGTTCTCACACTCTCTCCCCCTTAAAAGAATTTCGGCCTCGAAATTTCTCACCTTAACTCACGAAAAGGTTAGGGTATTTCGTTCGCATTTCTTCTTCCACTTCCCAGGTAGCTTCCTCTACCCCATGGTTTCTCCACAGTATCTTCACCAATGGAATCTGCTTGTTTCTTAGCTCTTTGACTTTCCGGTCAAGCACTTGGACAGGTTTTTCTTCGTAAGCAAGCGATTCGTCCACGTCGATCTCCTCTGGTTGTAAGACATGGGAGGGGTCAGGATAGTACTTCTTGAGCATCGAGACGTGGAAAACGTAGTGAATTCGAGAGAGACTTGACGGCAGTTCTAGTCTATACGCTACCGCACCTATCCTCTGCAAGATCTTATAAGGTCCGACAAACCTCGGTTGAAGCTTCTTTCCTTTGCCTGCCGTGACACTCCGTAAAGGGGTGACTTTAAGAAATACATGGTCTCCAACCTCGAACTCCAAATCTTTCCTTCTATTGTCTGCGTAGCTCTTTTGTCGGCTTTGAGCTGTTTGGAGTCGTTGCCGTATCAACTTGACCTTTTCTCGAGCTTCCTCCATCCAAGGAATAGTTGCTGGATCCAGTGTCTTCCTCTCGCCAACTTCATCCCAATAAATTGGTGATCGGCATTTTCGTCCATATAGTGCTTCATATGGAGCCATTTGAATCGATGAATGGTAGCTATTGTTGTATGCAAACTCTACTAAGGTCATGTGTTGACCCCAGTTGCCTCCAAAATCCAGAATGCAAGTTCGTAGCATGTCCTCGAGAGTTTGAATGGTTCGTTCCGATTGTCCATCCGTCTGAGGGTGATAGGTTGTGCTCAAGTTGAGTTTCGTCCCTAGAGTCTCCTGGAACTTTTGCCAAAACCGAGATACGAAACGTGGATCTCGATCAGAGATGATGCTCACCGGAACACCGTGTAGCTTTACAATCTCGTCCATGTACAGTTGAGCCAACTTATCCATGGAATACTTCATGTTCACCGGCAAAGAAATGGGCCGACTTGGTTAATCGATCGACGATCACCCAAACGGCATCGTGTCCTCGCTGCGTTCGCGGCAAACCTGAAACGAAGTCCATGGTGATGTTTTCCCACTTCCATTCAGGTATCTCAAGGGGTTGTAACAAGCCCGATGGTTTTTGATGCTCTGCTTTAACTTGTTGGCAAACGAGACATTTTTGCACGTACAGAGCAATTTCCTTCTTCATATTGTCCCACCAATAATTTCCTTTCAGGTCTTGATACATCTTACTACTATCCGGATGGATTGTATACTTGGATCGATGGGCTTCCTCTAGAATCTCCGTTTTCAACGATTCATCCTTCGGCACCACTATTCGGTTTCGGTATTTTAAAATATCCTCAGGTCCAAAAATGAAATCAGCAGTTTCTCCTTTTTTCACTTTCTCTCCCCACTTCCGTACCATCTGATCCTCCTTTTGAGCTTCTTTAATTCTCTCCAAGAGAGTGGAAGTCACTTGAATATTGCCAAAAATCACCTTATGGCTCCCAGGGCAGGGTTTCCATTCACACATGAAGTCTAACAATTCCCACTCTTTGATCATTAGACTCGCGACCTGAGCTTTGCGACTTAGGGCATCAGCCACCACGTTCGCCTTTCCTGGATGGTAGTTGATGGTACAGTCGTAATCTTCTAGAAATTCCATCCACCGTCGCTGCCTCATGTTTAATTCGTTCTATGAGAAAAGATACCTCAGGCTTTTATGATCGGAGTAAACCTCGAAAGTTACTCCATATAAGTAGTGCCTCCACTTCTTCAGAGCAAAAACAACTGCAGCTAGCTCCAGATCGAGGGTCGGGTAATTTTGCTCGTGGGGTTTTAACTTCCTCGAGGCAAAAGAGATTACATTTCGGTTTTGCATTAATACACAACCCAGGCCTTCTCGGGATGCATCAGTGTACACAGCATATCCGTCCACCCCGTTTGGTAAGACTAGAACAGGAGCCATGGTCAATCTTTTCTTTAATTCTTGAAAACTTGTCTCACTTCGGGCGTTTCATAAGAACCGACCATGTTTCTTCGTCAAATCGGTTAGAGGACCGGCTAGTTTGGAGAAGTCCTTGATAAAATGCCGGTAATATCCAGCCAGTCCTAGAAAGCTGCGGACCTCAGTGGGAGTTTCTGGCCTCTTCCAATTAGTCACAGCCTCTACTTTTGTCGGGTCGACTGAAATACACTCTTGAGAAATTACGTGCCCCAGAATAGTAATTTTCTCCAGCCAAAATTCGCACTTGCTGAACTTGGCATACAGTTGATGGTCTCTCAGGGTTTGTAAGACAGTCTCCAAGTGTTGCTCATGCTCTTTACGGGTCTTGGAATAGACCAGGATGTCATCGATGAAGACCACTACAAATCGATCCAGGTAGGGCTTAAAAACCCTATGCATTAGGTCCATGAAGGCGGCAGGAGCATTGGTTAGTCCAAAGGGCATCACTGCGAACTCGTAATGCCCATATCTCGAGTTGAAGGCGGTCTTCGGAATATCCTCCTTCCTGATTAGTAACTGGTAGTACCCTTGGCGGAGGTCCAGTTTCGAGAAAACCACCGCTCCTTGCAACTGATCAAATAACTCATCGATATGGGGCAGTGGATACTTATTTTTAATTGTAATATTATTCAGGCCCCGAAAATCAATACACATCCTCAAACCACCATCTTTTTTCTTCACAAACAGTACAGGAGCTCCCCAAGGAGACCCACTCTCTTGAATGAATCCCCGCTCCAGAAGGTCCTGTAATTGAAACTTTAGCTCCTTGAGCTCGGCAGGAGCCATTCGGTATGGTGTTTTTGAGATACGTGAGGATTCCCGGTAGCAGGTCTATTTTGAATTCAATTTCTCTTTCCGGAGGTAAGGCTACTAATTCATCAGGAAACACGTCCTGAAATTCTTTCACTATGGGCACATCCTCCACTTTCAACTTATCTGTGGGGGTGTTAATCAAAAAGGCCAAAAATCCTTGCGCCCCTCGACTTAGTAATTTCCTAGCCCGAATGCCCGAAATCAAAGCAGATGAGGCTAACCGACCCCTTATATCCAACCTTAAGGTCGCCTCACCAGGAATGCGGAATTCGACCACTTTTGTTTTACAATCCAGTTGGGCATTGTACCTGGCTAGCCAATCCATACCCAATATCACATCATAGCCCTTAATGACCAAGCTTATCAAGTCCCCTAGCAATTTCCTTTCTCCTACCCACACTTCACAATTCCTATAAACCATACTAGTAACCAACCGTTGATTCCCCGTAGGTGTACTAACTTCTAGGTCGTATGGTAAACTAGCAGGTTTTATATCGATGCCATACATGAAATCAGGGTTAACAAAGGAATGAGTGGCACCAGGATCAATTAAAACTTTGGCAAAACGGTGGAAAATAGGGATCGTACCTTCTACGACCTCTGAGGAATCTGGGACCTGTCGAGGTTCTAAGGAATAGACTCGAGGTGGCACCTTAGGTTTCGCCTCATTCCCCTTATTCGGTCCCGTATTGGTCTTTGGCGTGGTTTGAGTTCCCCTTCCGTCTTACGTTATGAGTGGGCAGGTAGCAAGCTGGTGGTCTGCGCTTCCGCAACGTAGACATTTACCTCCCTTCTTCCAACAATTGTCTTCAGAGTGATTCGGCTTTCCGCAGTACCCGCAAGGTCCACGAGACGCCAAACCTGAGCCCTTCTGGAAGTTTTCACCTTGGCCTCTCCCGGCTGGGCCGCCCCTAGACTGAGCCCCTCTGCCGGAACCTGACTGTCGCCCACCTCCAGCTCCGCGTCCAAACTTGGAGGGAGTTCCTTTGTCCCATTGTCCAGAACTGCTTCCAGGAAAGCCCCGCTTTTTCGCCTGGAAGTTCCGGACCTGCAATCGAGCACTCTCTTCCCTTTGGGCCTTTTCTACGACCTCGCTAAAAGCATTGATTTGAGCCACTGCGAGGTCCTTTTGGATTTCGACGTTCAAGCCCTGAATGAAACGCCTAATTCGCCGTTGCTCCGTCATGATCAACTCAGGCGCGAATTTGGACAAATGGGTGAACTGGCTCTCGTATTCAGCCACCGATTGAGTTCCTTGGCGGAGTCGGATGAACTCATCTTCCTTTCTCTCCTGAACTAGAGGAGGAAAGAATTTCGCGTTAAATTCCCTGATAAAATTCACCCAAGTCCTGGGCATTTGTTCCCGTTCCCATTTTTGGCGTATGACGTTCCACCAGGAACGGGCCGCCCCTTCTAACTGGAATACGGCAAAAGTCACCTGCCGTTCATCGGTGTAGTGCAAGGCCGCATAAATATCGACCATCTTCTCGAGCCATCGCTCGGCAATATCCGGATCTGGCCCCCCAATAAACTTTGGTGGAGCAAACTTTTGAAAGCGTTCGAGAGCTCTGTCTTCGCTCTCGACATGGTTGCCAGGGTTTCCAGGGTTTCCAGGATTAGGGTTTGGATTCTGGCCTTGTTGCTGCACCACTTGTGCCAGCAAGTTAGTCATTTGCTGCATAGTGACAGCCCCACCTTCCCCTAAGGCGAACCAGAGGGGTTAGCGGACTGCCTGCCCAGCTCTCGCCAGGACTAACGGTGCAGTTTAGAGCGATCTATTGCGTTCCGGAACTTATAACGCGTGTAAACGAGTCAAAATGGAAAAATAACCCAAAATAAAAAAAATGAAATCCGGAGTCGGTCATGAATAGTAACCGACCCGTCAGAATCCAACCAAATAGCAAGCAAACATTCACATCTTGAACTTGAGCAATTACAATCCAAAGTGACATACAAAAGTTCTTAAAAGTTAATATATACACGGTTTGCCAACTTGAAAGTGAAAACGGCCCTAAAGATACATTTAGGGTTTCACTTCATATACAAAACAAAAGAGATATACATCTAGTTCATTCGGCAACCATCTATCAAGATTCATTCCAAAAAGAGTCATATTCCTGTAAGGAAAACAAAAGGAACGGTGTGAGCTAATTGCCCAGTGAGATACTATCACTTACGCAACCAAGTGCATATAAGCATCAAGCTTTCATTCAATATAGTAAAAATAAGCAAAGGCACACGTCAAATATGATGATAAAAGGATACGGATGGCTCTCAAGAGCCCTTTCCTCGTTTGCATTTCTTGATCGGACGTCATTGACTCTCCGTCAATGTTCAAAAGTACCAACCGTAGACTCCACTTTACTTCCACTCCTTCCACCTAACATACCCCTACCGGGCCCGAAATCCAAACACGTGCACTTTGGTATTACTCGAGTAAACCGGAATCGAGAGTCTCTCATACTACAAGATTCCAAAACATTTCCCCAAGGCACATCAATTGGCACGACCAAGCCCTCGCCGGCTCGATTCAATCAACTACCAATGGGGTTGAGCTCATTGATAACAATTGTAGTCGTTGGATACTCGTCCAAATGACACCAAGTCATGTATTTTCATTTCAAGTAACACTTCGTGTAACATTTCAATCACATGATAGCAAGGATATAAGGCACATAGTGAGAGTGATAAAGTACACTTTCACTTCAAGCAATTAACATTCAAAGCACCAAGTTCAAGTATCAAAGCCATATATTAACATACAAGTGAGTAGTACACTCACCAAGCTCGCAAATGTGGTTTCATGCACTTCCGTCAAAAGAACGTTGTGCACCACGGTCACGCCCTAAAACATGCAAACAAATACAATGAGACTCAATAACGAGTCATAAACCAAGGCCAAACATGACCCAATAGGATTCCATAAGCATATACAAACATTAAAGGAAACCAGAAAATTCGGAAATGCAATTAGCTTTGGCCCTGAAAAAAACAGTTTTTGTCCTCGTTTTGCGGTAATGGCACCAATTTCACTACGATTATCGGATGAATGTGTACGACCAACCGATTCGAAGCTAAAAGATAGGGCTACAACATCACAGAAGGTCACTCAACCCATTTTTGAGTGAAAACAGGTCAAAAAGCAAGATACTACATCAAAACCGTAAAAACAGATTCCCAAAACGCATTCTAGCGGAAACATCATAACTCCGGCTATCCAAGTCCAAATCCAGAAATTCCAAAACCAGATGAAACCTAAGAAACAGGGTTAAATTTCATCAGAAGGTCTTAACAACCAATTCTATAGAAATTCCTGCCAAAACAACCAATTACAGGCGCAATTCTTACATTCGGGTAAAACCAGAACAGCAATAGTAATTTCGACTTTTCTCATTCTACACAACTCCGATTGACCTGAAATTTTGTAGGCACCTCTAAAATGTCATTCCCTACAACTTTAATGTTTTAAGACAAGGCCAATTCGGCCTCTATATAGGAGCTAAAAATTCGGGCAGAATGCTCCCACAAGAACCCTAATTTTCTGAAATTTCTTCCAAACCAGAAATTGGTTGCAATTAATCACTTTTTCCACCTCCTAGAGTCATTATATACCATTTACAATCATCATAGATAGCCACACAATCATGCTTATATTAAAACAGAAAAATCCCCAAAAATAATAAAACTTCATCACTTCAACCACAAATCAAGAATTAATCCATAAACTTGCATCTCATACTACCACTAAGCATGATTTAAGCATCAATTAAGGGAGGAGGGTGGTTCTTCACAACTCACCTTAAAAACAAGAGAGAGAGAGAGCAATTGGTCACCTTAACTTGCCAAATAACTTTACACAACAACTCACAAACACTACTTGAAGAGGTTTTATGGAGAAATTGCAAGTTTCAATGGTTGGTTTTGATGATTTGGAGCAAGCTTGAAGAGTTTTCTTCCTTGTGCTTTGAGAAAGAGAGAAAGAAAGAGAGAAAGAGAGGGCCGGCCACCATGGAGGATTTTTTTGATGATTTTTGGTCATTTTTGGTTTATTTAAGTCAAATGGTAAGACCATGAATAGTGGTCTTAAGGTATGAAGCAATCACATGGTGACACTTGTCACCTTTTATTAAATACCTACCTAACTTCTCTCTCTCATATCAATCCAAATTGTAACCTCTACTTATCTCTTAACACCCGGTAAATTAATTCCAGTATCCAAAACTTAACCTAGTTGGCCGAATTTTTCCGAACTTTTCGCACTAGTGGGTCCCACGTCCGGTATACGCTCTTAATTTCTCAAAACCTATTCGATACTAGAAAAAGCATCTAAAAATTATATCTGCTCCTTAAAATTATCTAGAAATTTTCCTAAGCACGAAAATGCAGAAAACAAGACATGAAAGATTCTAAAACCTAGGAAATGGAAAAGTACGGGTTCTCACAGTGTGTTTTCTTGAGTGATACACGAGTGCTTTGCAAGGTAGACTAGGATACATTTGTTTTGCAGGTTGGACAATATGTCTCAAGATGGGAACATGCCTGAGCCGTCTGAGACCGACGTGTCACTCAAACTGGTGCTCCAAACTCTTCAAAAACAAGCGGAGAGACATGAATTTGCGATGACACAAATATCCGACAGGTTGGCTGCCATTGAGATGCGAGGTACTGGAGATATTCCCAATAGGGCTTCAAGTGCTCAGAGTGTTGAGCATGATGCGGATGATGAGGGGTATCATTCTAACACCTCATTCCGATCAAGGAAAAGCCACAGGGAAGCGAGGGAAGGCCGAGACCGACCTAGGAGAACCGATGACAATCTTGGTTCCATCAAGACTAAGATGCCTACCTTTCATGGGAAAAATGATCCTGAAGCTTATTTAGATTGGGTTAGGAGAGTTGAGCAAGTGTTTGAAGTCCACAATTACTCTAAAGAGAAAAAGGTGAAACTTGCGGCTATTGAATTTGAAGATTATGCATCCATTTGGTGGGAGCAAGTATGTGCCACAAGGAGGAGAAATAGGGAACAACCAATTGACACTTGGGCTGAAATGAAGCAAGTGATGAGGAAACGATTTGTACCCTTCCGTTACACCACGGACTTGTACAATCGGCTCCAACGACTCACCCAGGGGTCCAGTTCGCTTGATGAGTACCACAAACAAATAGAGGTAGCAATGATAAGGGCCAACATACAAGAGGATTCGGAAGCAACCATGGCAAGATTCCTTAATGGATTAAATCCTGAAATTCGGAAGAAGGTTGAGCTTCAAGACCACTTTGAGCTACAACAAATGGTGTCTTATGCAGAGAAGGTGGAAAGGCAAGCCTTACCTATAAAGACACCTAGTGGCCGAACCACTACATACTCTTCCACACCTTGGAGAAGAGATCAATTGCCAACATCCAATGCTTGGCCGAGGCAAGGCAATAAAGAAAGGGAAAACAGGCGAATGGAGCAACCGTTCCATCCGAGTGCAACTCCTTCTAAACCAACCCCGCGGCCGACTCTTCCAAGGGCAAATACGTCTACCAACCAGCCAAAGGCATGTTTCAAATGCAAGGGAATTGGCCACCTCATGGCTCAATGCCCTAACCGAAGCATCATGTACATGAATGAAGAGGGAATGTGGCAAAGCGAAGGAGAGGAGGAATATGCGGACATGCCACCACTTGAAGAAGAGGGGAAGGATGCTGACCTGGTTGAAATAGAAGAGGACCCCGTGGCTCGAACTATGGTGACTATGAGAGTGCTAAATGCACAAGCTCAAGAAGATGATCTCCAACGGACCAACATTTTTCATACGAGATGCAAAATTGGAGATGAGGTATGTCTCATGATCATTGATAGTGGCTCTTGTACTAATTGCGTAGCTGCTGACTTTGTCGAGCAAAAGCACCTTCCATGGACTTACCACCCTAAACCCTATAGACTATCTTGGTTAAATGATGGGGGGGAAGTCAAGGTGACCAAACAAGCTTTAATCACTTTTTCTATCGGTCGATACAAGGACCAAGTTTTATGTGATGTAATTCCTATGCAAGCTAGTCATGTCTTGTTAGGGCGTCCGTGGGAGTATGATCGGCAGGCTGATCATATTGGACTCACTAATAAGTATAAGTTCATTATGGACAACCTCAAGATCACACTCTTTCACCCTTGACACCTACACAAGTGTATGAGGAACAATTGCATCTAAGAAAAGAGCGAAAGAAAAGGCAACTGAGAGAGGCAAAGAAAAAGCCGAATGTGCCTGAGGATGAGGAAAAAAAGAAAGTAGAGGCCGAGTTGAGTGAAAAAGAAAATTCGAGTGGAAAAAAACTCAGTGAGGCCGAGAGCTTGAAAGTGAACAAAAAGAGCTTCTATGCAAATGTGCGTGAGGTAGGTAGGGCTTTGAATGCACAAAGTCTTCTCATAGTACTTCTGTACAGGGAAGCTGATTATTCTTCTTTTTACACACTAGGCATAACCGATTCTCTTCCTAGTGCAATCTACTCTCTTTTGCTGGAATTCAAGGATGTGTTTCCGGAGGAACTACCAAAAGGATTACCTCCAATTCGAGGTATCGAACATCAAATCGACTTTGTTCCTGGAGCAATTCTCCCAAATCGACCAGCCTATAGAGCAAATCCGGAGGAAACAAAGGAAATCCAAAGGCAAGTCGATTCCCTCCTTGAAAAGGACCAGGTATGTGAATCTCTTAGTCCTTGTGCAGTTCCAGTCATTTTAGTGCCTAAGAAAGAAGGGACTTGGAGAATGTGTACAGATTGTCGTGCAATTAATAAAATTACTGTTAAGTATCGTCATCCTATTACTAGGTTAGATGATATGTTAGAAAAATTGCATGGGGCAATCATTTTCACTAAAATTGACTTAAGATCTGGTTATCATCAAATAAGGATAAAGGAAGGAGACGAATGGAAAACTGCTTTCAAAACAAAGTATGGTCTTTATGAGTGGTTTGTGATGCCTTTCGGCTTAACAAACGCTCCAAGTACTTTCATGAGGTTAATGAACCATGTTTTAAGGCATTTTCTTGGGAAGTTTGTTGTTGTTTATTTTGATGATATATTGATCTTTAGCAAGTCTTTAGATGAACATGTTGAGCATTTACGACTTGTTTTAAGTGCCTTGCGTGAAAATAGGTTGTTTGCTAACATGCAAAAATGTGTCTTCTGCACTCCTGAAGTTAATTTCCTTGGATATATTGTTGGTGCAAATGGCATAAGTGTTGATCCCGCCAAGGTAAAAGCCATCTTAGAGTGGCCGACTCCAACCAATGTGTCTCAAGTAAGGTCTTTTCATGGTCTTGCAAGTTTCTATAGGAGATTTGTTAAAGACTTTAGTACTATTGCAGCACCTTTGAATGAGACAATTAAAAAGAATGTGGGGTTTCAATGGGGAAAAGAGCAAGAAGAGTCATTTAATAAGCTTAAGGATTTGTTAACTTCAGCACCTATTCTTGCTTTGCCTAATTTTGATGTGACGTTTGAAGTTGAATGTGATGCTAGTGGGATCGGCATAGGGGCTGTCTTACATCAAAATAATAGACCCTTGGCATATTTCAGTGAAAAGTTGAGTGGGGGAGCTCTTAATTACCCTACTTATGATAAAGAATTGTATGCTGTTGTGCGTGCTCTTGAAGTGTGGCAGCATTATCTTATGCCTAAGGAATTTGTGATACATACTGATCATGAATCAATTAAATTCCTTAAGGGTCAGGGAAAGTTGCATAAAAGACATGCGAAGTGGATTGCATTTAATGATTCCTTTCCGTACATCATTAAGTATAAGAAGGGGAAAGATAATGTCGTTGCAGATGCATTGTCTAGGAGGTATACTTTGATCACTAACATGAGCACCAAGCTACTTGGTTTTGAGCACATTAAAAACATGTGTTTCAAGCTTGTGAATATGCTGCATTTCAAAAGTACTATAGGCATGAAGGTTTCTTGTTCAAAGAAAATTGCCTATGTATTCCCAATTGTTCGGTTAGGGAATTACTTGTTAGAGAAGCCCATGGTGGAGGATTGATGGGACATTTCGGCATTGATAAAACTCTTGACATCTTGCATGAACACTTCTATTGGCCTAAAATGAGGCGTGACGTTGCTAACATTTGTGATAAGTGTTTAAAGTGTAAGCAGGCCAAGTCAAGGAGTAACCCTCATGGACTATACACTCCTCTACCCGTACCTCATGCTCCTTGGACAGACTTATCCATGGATTTTGTACTTGGCTTACCAAGATCTTCTAGAGGTATGGATAGTATCTTTGTTGTAGTGGATAGATTTTCTAAAATGGCTCATTTTATCCCTTGTAGGAAAACAAATGACGCGCGCCATGTTGCTGATTTATTCTTCAAGGATGTGGTTAGATTGCATGGAGTACCGCGTACTATTGTAAGTGATAGGGATGTGAAATTCTTAAGCTGCTTCTGGAAATCACTTTGGGGAAAGTTGGGAACGAAGTTGCTATTTTCTACTTCTAGTCATCCTTAAATGGATGGTCAAACTGAGGTAACCAATCGAACCCTTGGTGCTTTACTTCGAGCCATTGTTCAAAAGAACTTGAAGAAGTGGGAAGAATGTTTGCCTATCGCTGAGTTTGCATATAACCGAACCACTCATTCCACTACTAATCATTCTCCTTTTGAAATTGTTTATGGGTTTCAGCCGCTAACCCCTCTAGATTTATCACCTATTCCTGTTGATGAGTGTTTAAGCGCAGATGGTGTCAAAAAGGCAGAGGCTGTTCGGACCTTGCATGAGAGAATTCGAGCTCAAATTGAAAAGAAAAATGCGCAATATGCACAACATACGAATAAGGGAAGAAAGCATGTTGTATTCGAACCTGGTGATTGGGTTTGGGTGCACATGAGGAAGGAAAGGTTTCCAGCATCTCGACGGACCAAGTTACATCCAAGAGGCGACGGACCTTTTCAAGTCCTAGAGAGGATCAACGACAATGCATACAAATTGGGACTTCCAAGTGAGTATGGCATAAGCGCATCTTTTAATGTGTCTGACCTATCCCCTTTTGACTTTGATACAGACTTTGAAGATTCGAGGACGAATCCTTTCGAGGAGGGAGGAAATGATGTGGATACGGGCGCGCAACAACTCCAACCTTGGGTCAAGGACCCTTTGATCAACATTGGTGGTCCGATGACAAGATCAAGAACCAAGAAGGTGAAGGAAGCTTTACGAGCCTTGATCATTCACCATACAAGCAAGGAGCAAGCTAGGTTTGAAGATTCGATGGATCATGAAGTTATTTTGTTCACTTGTACGTTTGAAGCGAAGGAATGATCTCATACTTGTTAGCTTAGTTGGTAGTTGTTTTAAGACTGTCTAGTTTAGTAGTTGTTAGGCGTTGAGTATTTTATTACTTATTGGGCCTTATCGGAAAGCCTTAAAGAGCTGGCTCTTTAAGCTCTTTGTGCGGACCGAATTTCTTCCAGGTTTATGTGGGCCGAGTTTTTGCCCTAATTTTAGCCTATAAAAAGGCCCCTATTGTATGAGCGGAGGAGACAGATTATTACAACCAGAAATCGTGAGGAATTTTCCTTCAAGTTCTTAATCGAACTTACTCTTGAATTCTTGAGTTTATGGCTTAGGATTCAAATCAGACTTTATCGATTAGCTTGTTCCCTAATCGTGGTGTCGCTTCATCCATCCTTATTAGCTTAAGGTTGCTGATTTCCTTTGTGTGTCAGAGGTCTTGAGTTCATGAGAACAATCGAGTTCAATTTCTGTTGGAAGAAAAGATCCAACTCTGATAATTACAAGGTTGGGAGGTTCTAGGAGGGTCTTCCCCTAGGATTGCCTATATCAATAAGTAGCATGCTAATCTCCACATAAGTCACAAATCAGATGATTAGACTTAAAAGCATTGTCATTTCTCTTTTGCTCAAGTATATGTGTAATGGTGTTCAATTGAACTTTTAACGTTATATAATCAAGTTTAATCTTTAAATTCCTTAAACCATTTTCAAATGACATACCTTCGATAATTTTTTGGTAAGCTCTATTCAAGAAACTTTGTACATGGTAACAAACCATTCTCGATCATCCAATTCTCAAGTATTGTTCGCTCATGTGTCCTACTCTCCTTGAGTCCGTAAACATGTTTTCAAAATAATTCAAAAAAAATTTAGTCAAGAAGAATAGGTGATTTGACATATACAAAAACAAGACATTAAACACAAAACAAATGACTCAATCAAGATACTAAACATAAGAAACAAGACATTTAATACAACAAAAATAAGAAAAGCAAGTAAAAATGTCTAAATCAATAAAGTTGTTCTTAGCATCGATATTGACCAAAATCATCTCCGATAATGGTGCCAAAAACTTATCGAGTGGGGGGGTATGCATATAACAATTAAATTCATTCCATGGTCAAATTTTACATTTATAAATTTCTAAATACCCCACATGTGACGACCCCGCTTCTCCTTAGAGCGAACCCTAGGGTTTCGGCAGGCCGCTTGCCTAACTCTTGCTAGGACTCGATACAAGTCAAGATTATAACTTAGAACTAATCAACCAATAAGAAAACTAATATAAAGAAAAGTCGCTTCCTTCAATAGTCATTCAAGTCTATATCATAATATTGTCAAAAGTTACATCAAACTTCCCCAAAATACAACCACTAAAAGTCGGTTAATTCATTTACATTCGTAATTGGACCAAAATACAATCAAATCCAGCTTCTCCAAAATCTTTTCACTTCAAGTTCCTGTTAAGAAAAACAAACTTAAGGGGCGAGCTAATGCTCAGTGAGGCAAAAAAAAGCAGGCAAACAAATAAGTACAACTAGCAATAAAACTTATAAAAGAAGGGCAGCCATAATATTCATATAACGCACAAAAGGAAACAAAACACAATCAATAAAGGATACGGAAGCTCTCAGGTGCTAAATCCACAATGCTTCACTGATAATCTTGATCCAAAATTTCCAAGTGTTGACACTTCGTCAACCGAGCAAGTAACAAGTCCGTAGAACCCCACTTTTCACCAATTTTTCTGTCCACCGTTGTAACAGCCCCACTTTCCCCTAAGGCGAACCAAAGGGGTTAGCGGACTGCCTGCCCAGCTCTCGCCAGGACTACGGATCAGATTAGAGCTATCCGCTTCAATCCGGAACTTACAAACTCGCGTAAACAAATCAAAATAGAAAAACAACCCAAGATAAAATGAAATGAAATCCGGAGCCGGCCATGAATAGTAACCGACCCGTCAGAACCCAACCGAAATAGCTAACAAACATTTACATCTGAACTTTAGCGTTTACAAATCAAAATGACATACAAAAGCTTTCAAAAGATAATACATATACACGGTTTGCCAAATCAAAAGAGAAACGCCCCAAAAGTACACTTAGGGTTTTAATACATGAGCTATATAAAAGATATGTTCAACTAGCTCAAGTCGGCAACCGATTATCAAATCCAGTCCAAAAGTATTTATTTTTCCTGTAAGGAAAACAAAAGGAACAGAACGGGGTGAGCTTGCGCTCAATGAGGTACCAAACAGATAGCAATAAAATCATGGCAGTTCACTTTTAGCAAATCAAATCAAGTACACATGCCAGATGTAAAGCAAAAGAACCAATGATTCAAATCAGAAGGATACGGGTGGCTCTCAGGAGCCAAATTTCCAGTGCAGTACTTGATCTAAACCGGTTGACTCTCCGTCAACGCATATAGAACCAACGCGTCCGTAGACCCCTCTTTACACCGAATTCCGTCCACCAAACACCCCTTTACCGGGCCCGCTCACCGTAACCGAACAGAAATGGTAATACTCGAGTATACCCGGAATCAAGGGTCTCAATACCCAAAATCCCCGAACAGACTACCGTGGTTCGTTATCTAATCGTCCAGGCCCTTGCCGGCCCGACTCGAATAACTTAGCCACAGGATTGAGCTCATAGGTCATAGAAATTCCGAACAGATGCAGACACAGATAACAGATTCAGATACAGATACAGAATAGCAGATTCAGATAGCAGATTCAGATAGGCACTCAAAATTGGCATATGGACAGACAAGAGAACGAGTGTGACAAAGTACACCCTCGTCTCAAACAAATTAAACAAATTACAGAGCAGAAATCAAGTTAAACAGCAATGGAGGGGAGTGGTACACTCACCGGCTCAACTTCAAAAGTTTTCACTTCAGATTGGCCTTAATCGCCAAGAAACCCTAAAATAACCAAAATAAACCAATTGAAGGTTTTACTTCCAGAATCGAGTAAACAGAATGCACATGAGAGGCTCGACTACACGTCGTACGCCTTGCCAAATAATTACTAATGCAAGGGTGCAAAACATGATTTTCTTGGAAACGAAAAGGTGGCATGAAGACCTAGGCGCAAACAACCCAAAAGCCATTCATTCTACCAAAAGGCAAATCCAACTTAAAGGAACCAAACGGCCTAGAAAATCGGGCAGCACTTCCCCTAAATTTCTTACTTTTCCAGCCATTAAGGCTTCATTCTATCCTCAAATCAGTCCCAACATCTCACACAAAATTCATCTCATTTCCCAAAAGCCGTTCGCTAGGCTCAAAGTGGTACAAGTACAAAAGTTAGCTAGGAAACAACCGAAATGAAAGCAAGCCCTAAAAGAGACTCGATAACGAGTCATATAGCTATACCAATTACAACCCCAATAGGGTTTTATAAACATATACAAGCATGATAGCAAACCAGAAATTAAGAAAAGGGCTTTAACTTAGGCCTTGATAAGAAAACCGGATTTGACCTCATAATGCGGTAATGGCACAACTCTCACTACAAATGTCGGATGGGGGTGTAAGACCCACCATTTCGAATCCAAGAAACAGAGCTACAACAATGTAGAAGGCCTCTCAGTCCAAATCCTAGCACAACTAGGTCAAAAGTGCCAAATACCAAACCAGAATTACCAAAACAGGTTTGCAAAACACACAAAACTGTAATACGTCAATCTCAGCCTACACAGGTCCAAATGCCGAAATTCCAAAGGCATAAGTTAGCTAAAACATCCAGCTACATTTACTCAGAAGACACCAACTTCAAAATCCAAACCAATTCCAGTCAAAACAGGCAATTACTATCGCAGTTCGGACATTCTGTGCACCAAAAACAGCAACAGTAAAAACGGCATAACTCTCTCTATACTACTCAAAATGCCCTGAAATTTTGCAGGCACACTAAACTCATCAATATCTACAACTTTCATGTTTTGAGCAAAGTCCAATTCGGCCTCTAGCTATGACCTAAAATTTCGGACAGAATAGGGGTTCATGAACCCTAACTTTTCACAATTCCATTCAAATCCAAAATTGATTGCATTTATCAACAATTCACACCCACTAGAGTCAAAGCCCCTTATTACAAACCATCAAAAACAACCACACCATCAAGATCATATGAAACCAGAAAATTCATCATAAAATGGAAAACTTCACCAAATCAAGCCAAACCAAGAAATAAATCATATATTCCAACACTCAAGCCACTTCTAAGCATACTATAACCATCATTAGGTGTAGTAGAGTGTTCTAGCATCACTTACCAAGTAACAAGAGAGATAGAGAGGTTGGCCACCTTAGAGCTTCAAAACAACTTCACTAATACACTTACAAGCACTAGAAGAAAGGTTTTTATGGAGTAGAATCTAGTGTAGGCTTTTGTTCTTGCAAGATTGAGTGAAATGGAAGCTTGAGAGTTGAAGAAATTTCCTTTCTTCTTGAGCTTAGAGAGCCGGCCACCAAGGAGAGAAAAATGGTGAATTTTGTGAATTTTTGAGATATTTATTTAATTGGGTCAAAAGTCAAAAAAATGTCAAAAGGTGAATAGTATTTCTTATGTCAAATCCAATGGCTAGGTGACACTTGTCACCACCATAAATGCATTCTTATCTTTCTTTTCTCTCTCACATCAATCACTTCACACACACTACTTATCTCTTCACACCCGATAAATTTTACACAGTATCCGAAACTTAACCTTATTGGCCGAATTTTTCCGAACTTATCGCACTAGTGGGTCCCACATCCAATAGATATTCTTAATTTTCTAAAATTTCACCAATACTAGAAAAATCATCTTAAAACTATAACTGCTCATAAAATCCACTAAGAAAATATTTCTAAGCCAGAAAATGCAGAAAACATGCAATTAAGGGGAAAAACCCTAGGAAAAAAAATTAGGGCAATACGGGTTCTCACAACCGTTACATCCTCTGCCGGGCCCGTACGTCAAACAGGATGTGATATTACTCGAGTATATCTAAATAAGTCAAGTACACGAGCCCAAGGTTCACCAAGCTCCTCAACCAAGCCCTTGCCGACTTGAGTTGAATGGCTAGCCATTGAGTTTTGAGGCCCCTAAGTTCAAGTATAAGTTAATGAGGTTACTCTCAAATCGACGCCAAGTCAAGCACAAGTATAATTGTCAAGTACGAGCAAATCAATTATCAAGTCAAGCAAGAGAGAATGCGTGAGATAAAGTACACACTCGCCTCGACAAATTTAATTCACATAATCAACAAGAAGCGATCCAAGTATTATGCAACAAGTCATGCACTTGACATTCACCAAATCCAAAAGCAAGCGAGCAAGTAAGTCCTTTAATTGTCCGCACCGGGATTCCTTTCAAAATCCTCTTGAATATCTGAGGAAATATCAACCAGCCATCACTAAATGCAAACCACTTTTAGACTAATTTTCCTCCTTAATCCATCACTCACGTATACACTAAGTCGCTTAGCATACAAGAGAGAAAATTCATTGTTTAGGCAATCAAGAGAGGCTTAAATCCTTTGGAAACTAAGATTCAAAATGAAGGTCCAAAGTTACAAGAAACCTTGTATCCATCCATGAAATCAAACTTAAAATGGATTAACAATCTCAAAGGAAAGTTGGAAGTTCTTAAGAAGGGCATTTTGTTTCAAACCAGAAAATTCCAGCTTTGTGCGACAATACTTGAACAATCACATCTTGAGTTCCGTAAGACCAAAAATTGGAAACTTTACACCGTTGGAAACTAGATTCAATGTAATAAAACTCTTTAGAAAACACTTTTTCCAGATTCAAATCAGAAATCAATCAAATCTCAGCTCCAACTTGCTGCTTCATTAAAACAGGGCAAAACCGTCTCGATTTTTCAGTGAAATTTGAAAATTTAGCAAAATTCATAGGAACCGAATTAGCCTCTGAAATTCATAAAACTTAAAGAAATTCAAATCTAGTTTCAAACGAAAAAGCAGAATGAAATTTGGATTTTCCTACACCAAGTTAAAACAGTTTTACGAAAACTGGTTTTTGAAACCTGATCCACAGATTTCCAGCCTTGGAGCATCAATACAGTTTTGAAATCAGGGCATAACTAGGGCTACACAAGTCCAAATTTAGTGTGGTTTATGGCGTTGAAAACTACATTAAAAGTACTAAAAATCATCAGAAGAAACCATGTTTAAATTCATTTCACAAGAGGAGTGAAAATGGGCTACAAGATACAGCTGTACAAGTCTCACGGGTAAACAGTAGGAGCAAATCAATCCACTTTACCGGTTCGCTACGGCTCATAGAAAACGAATTAGCAGGGGAAATTTTATACCGTTAGAAAGCTGTCAGAGTCTAGTTTCAAATTCAACAAATAGCACATGATTTCGACTCCTGAACAAAAAATTTTAGGCTGTTAAGTGCGGATAGGCAGACTGCCCTGATCAAAATTCCAGATTTGGTTTGTTCTCTCTTTAGCCTATCTTTCACCCACTCAAATGAAATGATTTTTGAGAGATAATTTTTACACATACAATCCAACATATAAAAGCATTTTTGCAGTAGTTTTACCAACAAATTTTGAAATTTAACCAAGGAAAATAAATCAGCAAAATTCGGACAGCATCTCCTTTCATCCTCTTCACATTTTTCTCTCCAACTTTCAAACCAAACATCAAGCTAGAAATCACAAAATAACAACCAAACGAACAAGAATTCTCAAGTCCACTACCTAAAAGTCCACCTCAAGGCCACTACCTAAGAGTAAATCGAGAAAACAAGGGTTTCCTTAAGTCATCTAGCCTAACTTTGGTTAGGGTTTCAAATACCCTTGCATAACAACCCAAAACCAATACTAACTCTTGCATAAAACTAAAGATCAAGGGAAGTGAAACTTGTTACCTCTCCAACGTTTCTTGAACCCTAGTTAGAGCCAAGATTTGCACCACCAAACCACCAAGAAATCACCACAAGGTAAGAGCTTTCTTCTAACTAGATCAACTTCCAAAAGGTTAAGGGTTTTGTATGAATTCTTGGAGCAAGATTTGTGGTTTTCTCCTCTTCTTTTGGAGCTTGGAGGTTCAGCCAAATGAGAGAGAAAAAGGAGAGAAGATGAAGCTTGAATTGTGGTGTGAAGGTGAGAAGAAAACTAGCTTTTTGGTGGGTAAAAGGTCAACTGGAAATAGTAACCCTAATAGTGCTATGCAGTACTAGTTTCCTTCATGTTTGCTATACTCAAATACTAATCTTCCAAGATAGTTTCTCTTGCACCACTAATATTCATTCTTACTAGTCCAAGATAAATTCTCCAAATCCCCAATTAGTCGTGCCGGTGCGACTTTTGAAAAATTTTGACACGTAAGCTTTAAAAATATAATTTAAGTAAAATTCATGCTAAAATGATAAAATTAAATAACACCAATGCAAATAATTTTAAAATAGGTGAAATTAAGAATAAAAGTACGAGTCCTCACATCCTCTCCCTCTTAGAAGAATTTCGTCCACAAAATTCATACCTTAATTCGAAAATAAGTCTGGATATTTCCCTAGAATATCTTCTTCTACCTCCGAAGTTGCTTCCTCTATTCCGTGATTCCTCCATAGGACTTTTACCAAAGGGATTTGCTTATTCCCCAATTCTTTCACTTTTCGGTCCAAAAGCTTCAGTGGTTTTTCCTCATATGTTAATGTCTCATCAATCTCAATACTCTCTAGTTGCAGTACATGGGAGGGATTTGGATAGTATTTCTTGAGTATAGATACATGCAAAACATTATGGATTCGGGATAAACTTGGTGGTAGTTCTAATTTATAGGCCACGTTCGCCACACGTTGAAGAACCTTATAAGGTCCTACAAATCTTAGGTGCAACTTCTTTCCTCTTCCTGCCATCAAACTTGCTTTTAAGGAAGTGATCTTAAGGAAAACTTGATCTCCAACTGCAAACTTCAAATCTTTCCCTCGATTATCTGCATAACTCTTTTGGCGGCTCTGAACTGTTTGAATCTTTTGGCGTATCAACTTCACCTTTTCATACACCTCTTCAATCCATGGTACTGTAGTTGGGCCTAAGGTTTTTCTTTCACTTATTTCATCCCAACAAATCGGAGATCTACACTTTCGGCCATAAAGAGCCTCATAAGAAGCCATTTGAATGGATGAATGAAAACTATTATTATAAGTAAACTCCACCAACGTTAAGTACTGACTCCAACTTTCTCCAAAATCCAAAATACACGATCTCAACATGTCCTCAAGATTTTGAATTATCCTCTCTGACCGTCCATCTGTCTGTGGGTGGTAGGTAGTACTAAAACTCAATTTAGTTCCTAGCATTTCTTGCATCTTTTGTCAAAATCGAGAAACAAATCGAGGGTCTTGATCAGACACTATACTTATTGGTATCCCATGTAACCTTATAATTTCATCCAAATACAGCTTGGCTTGACGTCCCCACTTCTCCCAAGGGCGCACCCAAGGGTATTCGCGGAACGCCTGCCCAGCTCTCGCCAGGACTCGAGACAAATCGATTCAAGCTTAACAATATATAACAATTAATACTAGTTTAATAAGGAAAAGTCGCTTCCATAATCGAATATCCAAGTCTTACCCCACGAGTTCAAAATACATCAGTTACCCAATTCTTACATCAGGATCCAAAAGATACATCAATTCCCAAAATATACAACAGCCAAAATGTCTAGTCGGTTACATTTGAAACCCTAATACAAAAGTATATCCAAAGAGTTTCACCGAGTTTCACTCCATCCATTCCTGTTAAGGAAAACAAATCTATGGGGTGAGCAATTGCTCGTGAGGCCAAGAAAACACACATGCAAGCACGTTGTCCAAGTAACAATCCCAATATTCAAGTAGAACAATAATATTCAAGTAAATTACAATTCAAGTGAGAAAAGTAAACAGAAACAATTCAAGGATATAGGAGCTCTCAGGAGCTATTTTCCATTGCTTCGCTACGGCTCAATCCGATACCCTCTCGTGATGACACTCCGTCATCCGGGTGGGTATTATATCCGTTGAAACTTCACTTATTACTTCCTCCGGCCAACATTTCACCCTCTCGGATCCGTAACCAAACACGCACGAAAAAGGCGATACTCGTCGAGTATGCCGAACGAGATCCCAAGAAAACAAGTTTTGATTTTTAGAACACGCACGAAAAGGGCGATACTCCACGAGTATGCCGAACAAAATCTCGAAAGATCAATTTGTGTTTTGTTATTCTCTTGGTTTATCAAGCTTCTCGACCAAGCCCATGCCAGCTCGAGTTGCAAGATTGGCTAAGAGAATTGGGCGTCCCTATAAGTCAAGGAAATTCACTCCACCCGACAACACGACACGCACGACATGTACGACACGCACGATAACATGCTATGCACACGAAAACGAGTATCTTTTAGTCGACGAGATTCACTCAAATCGACTTTGAAAACCAAGTTAATGCAAGTAAAGTTCAAGTAAAGGAGAGCGAGTGCGATAAAGTACACACTCGTCTCATCAAGTGATATTCACGTATATAAGCAAGTAAATCAAGTAAACGTGACAAGTCATGCACTTGACACTCACCAATTCAAAAGTAATTGAGCGAGTAAAGTCTTTAGTTGTCCCCTCCGGGATTCTCTTCAAGACTCGCTTGAGTACCTAAAGAAATTAATAAGAATTTTCCACTCATAATCACGCATTAATCAAGAAAGGAGTTACACTCATCTAGACTAGTCAATACCTCAAACCGAGAACCTTAGCCACTCAAAATAAAGGTTCAAAAGTGAGGTTTTATTAACACAAGAAAAACTGATTTCCTTCATAAAATCGAGTTTAAAACGACCAATTATCATCAAGAAAGAATAACGAGTTCTCAAATTTTCATTTTCTAAGAAATCGGCAAATTTCAGCTTTGCGCCTCAAACTTAGAAAAATCAGATCTTGCACTCAGTAGGTCCAAAATTGGAAAACTTGGTACCGTTGGAAATTACTTCCAAAGTACTAAAGGTTCCTAGAATACACTTTTCCATGATTCCAAATGGAAGATACTCAAAATTTGGCTCAAAATTACTGTTTTAGGCTATCGAGGCAGTTTCGGGGTTGGTTTTTTGCCAACTTTGGAAATTTAGTAAAATTCACAGAATTGGAACTAGCATCTCAGATTTGAAACTAAATTAGAATTGCAATCAAGATTTAAAACACAACAAGCGGAACAAGAATTGGAGTTTTGAGCACCAAGATATAGTAGCTCAAAGTTGCTGAAAATTTGAGACAATTATGAA
>NC_040036.1:56146192-56199418 GCF_003713205.1 Coffea eugenioides | reverse complement strand
TGGGATCGGGTTTCATCCCACCAACCTTGGCAGGACCGGATTTTATCCCGCTGACCGTTTATATCTCGTTGGGTTCGGGTTTAATCCCACCAACATTGGCAGAACCGGATTTTATCCCATTGACCGTTTATATCTCGTTGAGATCGGATTTTATCTCACCAATATCGACAGGACCGAATTTTATCCCGCTGACCGTTTTATCTTGTTGGGCTTGGGTTTATCCCACCAACCTCGGCACAAACTGATGTTATGGCAAGTTAGGGTTTTATCCCACTGATCTTTTCTTTTTTATGTTTACATGTTTCAGTTCAAGGTAGAATAACTACAGGTAAGTATTTGGTATTTACGTCTTTGTCTCAAGTTTCTTCGAAACTCAGACAAAAAGAGGCAAGCTGTAGACACTAAAATTTCATTTATTTTATTCAATTTTAGCTTTATTCTTGTTTTATTTTATTTTTATTTTAATTGATTAAATGATAGTTAATGTTCGTTTTGTTTATTTTTATAAATTAGGTTTATCATTTTCATTTTAAAGATATTTTTGCCTTAAATTTCTAAAAAAGGAAAAATTCTCACAAAAATTCAAAATTTGTCTTTAAACCTTTTAGATTCATTTTTTTAAGATAAATAAAAATTGTGCAATGCATTTACAATTAGGAATTAACATCTTTTGTTATTTACCTAAATTGATTTTGAAAAATTATATAATTAATAAATAAAATAAGAAGATAAGTGTATTAGGGGATCATTAGACAAGTGTATTAGGGGGATATTAGACAAGTGGAGTGCATGAAAATAGGACAAATGTCCTCATTCTTGGTTGACAACACATGAAAAGGGGGGTTAGGTGGCTAGACACTTGGAGGCTTAGGATAATTTGAAAAAAAAAAAGAGAAAAAGAAATTAAAAAGGAGAGCTAGCGGTGGAGAAAGAAGCTACAGGAAACAAGACCAAGCAAAAAAGGCTACGGAGGAAAAAGCAGAGGGGCTACGGGAAGAAAAAAATTGGAGGTTTGTGTCAGAACAAAAAAAAAGGAGGAGGTTTTGGGGAGAGAAAGGGAACTGAGCAAGAGAAGGAGGGAGCTTGGCGGCTAGGGTTGGAGGGAGAAGTGAGAGTCTAGAAGGAGAAAAGAAAAATGGGTTTTTGGGCTGAGAGGAAAAAGGAAAACTGAGGGCAAGAAAGAAGGAGAGTTTCGGGGGAGAAAATTGGAAGCTTGAAGGAAGAAAGGAAGGAAAAGAAAGGAGAGAAAAACCAGAAAGGGAGGAAGCTTTAAGCAAGGGAGAGCAAAAGGAAAACTAAGGAATAGAGGAGGAGCTGGATTAGCTGTCGCTTGCCGATATCACCCACCGCCACCATTCATGTTGAGATGTGGTTTCTGTCTTTGATGAAGGAGCTTGCTGGGTTGCTTATGAGTTGATGTTTCTCTGCGTTTTTGCTTGCGCTTTACAGTCCAAAGCCGTTCCCTTTTTCTTGTTTACTTGCATTTTTAGGTATAGCAGTGTCTGAGGGTTCTTTTTTTTCTTATCACTTTGTTCCTAGAATCTGTTTGTTTTGTTTTTTCTCCCTAAGAGTGAGGAACCTGTCTAATGTTTTAGGGTTTTGCTGTGAGAATGAGAATGAGGTTACATGGGTTTGTTTCAAACAATGTTTTGGTCCTCTCTGTTCTATGGTATGGTACTGGCGATTCGTACAGAAACCTTGTTTTGATGACCTGTCGTTGCTTAAGGAACAACCAACAAAGAAGATGAAGTCTTCGAATAGACTGCATAATCTTTGTTTTAAATCTCTGTGTGCAGACGTTAGAAGTTGTGGTGGATTGTATTCAATATCTATTTTTTTGTCTTGGTAAATCACTGGAAAAGTACTGGTTGAGTTTCATGTCTAAATATTTCGGTAGTAAAAAATTTTGCAGAAACCCAGGAAATGGGAGAAAGTTGACTTCATTCTTATGTTTTGCTGTTTTTTTTTTCTTCCCACAATAGCCAACCAAGTGGGTTTCATCTTGTGTTTGAAAGAGGAATTGGGATGATTGGTGTTGAGTTTGCGTATTTTTTATCCAAGGACACATAAATCAGGCTTGAATGCTTGCTGGAAAATGAACCTCCGTAATTGCAGAACAATGAGGAAGAAAGCTGCGATTACTTGCATGGGAACTTGCTAAAATTACACTTTTGCCCCCAAACTTTTGAACAATTCTGATATGGCCCAGAAAATTGGAAAAACTAATCAATTTTGCCCATTTAACATGTTATTTTTCTTTGATATACTTTAATGTGATTTTTGAATAGATTATTGGTGAAATTTAGGATGAATTTTGAAGGTTAATTAATTTTTGATAGATTTATAGTTTTGATTTGGGATTTTAGTAAAATTTTAGGTAATCTTGTTGTTTAATTATAGCCAATGGGTTTTCATTCATTTTGTGAAGTTTAGCATTTGGTTTTGGTAGGTTTCACCTTAAGCCTTTAATTTTAATTTATTTCATTTTGGACCCTTAATCTTTGTAAAATAATGATTTGACCCCTCATACTTCTTTAATTCTTTCAATTGGGTCCTTGTTTGTTTTAATTTGTTGAATATGGATTGTTTACTTTTATTTGAATGCTTTGATTGACTCGATTTCGTGTTTATTTTTATTTCTTATGATTATTTGATAATTAAAGTGGTGTCTTGACCATTTCCTTTATTTTGGAGGATAAATAAGGGAAATTTTGTTTCATTAGGTCATCAATTCAAGGGAGGTACACTCTACTCCTTTATATTGATTTTATTTGATCCTATGTGCTCCAATGTGATTTTGATGTGTGTAATTGCATTTTTTTGAATGTTTTCTTTAATATTTCATTTATTTATTCACTTTATTGGTTTTAATTTTGTATATTTATTTTAATTTAATTTTTTATTATTTGAGAGGCATTTAAATGCCAAGATGTAATAGTTAGGTTATTATTTTATTTTATTTTATTTCATTTGTCCTCTTAGATTGTAGTTAAGGCTTCCTAATGTAATAGTTAGGTTTCTATTTGCGTTATTTGCTTGTGTGTGCTTGCATGCTTGTGTGATTGATGTGTTTACTCGCTTTTCTAGGATTTTTGCATCTAGATATCATGCTTATGTGCTATGTACTATATGTGATTTATGTGTTTATTTGCTTTATTATGTTTTATATGATTTATTTGATTATAATAAATTTATGACATCACCACACTAGTCCAACGCTAGTTGTGGCCCTTTTTCCGATTCCACACTAGTCCAACGCTAGTTGTGGCTATTTTTTCGATTCCACACTAGTCCAATGCCAGTTGTTGCCCTCCTTTCTAATTTCTCACTAGTCCAACGCTAGTGAGAACTTATAGACATGGACTAATCCAATACTAGACCCTTAGGGACCATCACGCGCTAGATCATGTTTGTATAACAATCACTATATTTTCATGCATACTTTCTACTTTTTAGGATTTTTTCATTTTGCGTGACATCCCCCTTGTCCCATATTTTTCCTTATATATACCCCTTATCCCATATTTCCCCTATATGTATATTCCTTATCCCTATGTGTGAGACATGACATTAGATTTGCATTTCATTTAAGAAAATTAGAATTAGATTAGGTCATTTGCTTGACTAGATAGGAAATACCCTTCGAATATGGGATATGGACGAGTATGGTTCTCTATCTTTAGCATGCTCGTATTCCCTCTATTAAAGGAAAAATTAAAGTCACGAATTTTAGCCCCCGCACCCGTTATGATGCATTCCTTTAGGCCATGTATATTTGTGTAATTATTATTTTCTCTTCTTTTCTTCGAGTCTCATATTTTTGCATATTCGTGACCTCTTCAAAAAGTCAACTTAGGCATCACAATTAATGTGATTTATACCAATTAAGTTTTGAAGGGATATTCCGACCTCCCGATACCCATTAGGTCTAGGTTTGTCATCATGTAGTACAATCCAAATGTTGATAAATTTGCGGTTAAAAATAAAGAAAATTTTGTTGGGACTAAATCACGCAACTAGCATTCTAGGCTAGCTTGAAAGGGTGCTTGGATTTTATTCTTGCCTTCCCTTTCTTCAAATGTTGACTCCCGACCCCTTTTCTCTTGATTTTTCGAAAACTTGGAGTCGTTTAAAAAGACGTTTTTATTTCTACTTTTTTTCTTATAAAAAACTCGTTTTATGTGACTTGGTACACCTCAACCTCAATACCAGTTGTGGCGGACTCCTAATTTTTATTTAAAAACCTTTTTAAACTTATATATTTTTGCGCGTCAAATCGTCGCACTTTAAGTCCCATTTAGACCCATTTTCTTTATTTATTTTCTAAAAAATCAAAAAAATCATTTTTTTTCAAATTAAAAACTAATCAAAATTCATTTTTTTAAAACGTTATATTTTTCATTTAAAAAATGGGGCATGACAAGTTTCCGGATGCAGCTCGGGAGCTCCTCCGGGGTGCAGTGCTCCCGCGCGACTGTAACTTTATCCGAGTAGCGTCTGATGCCGAGTTGATCCAGCACTACTATCTGAGCACAGCCCAGGTCAGTTTGAACTACCCCTTTTCGTTTACCTTGTCGTAGTTGACTTGCTCAGTCAACTTACTGTGTGCTCACATGCAGCTGAACATCTCTGGCTCCGAGCTGTCACGGAGATATGAGAATATGGGCGAGACCCTATCCTAGGTCGGGATGGCCAAGGACAAGTTGTCCAACCAGCTCGAGACTGCTGATCTGGAGATTGAATCTCTGAAGAAGCAGCTCGCTCAAGCTCAGGCCGACTGCGAGCTGGAGAAAAAGAAGAGTACCGACCTAGCCTCACAGCTGGAGAGCGAACAAAAGAAGTCATCTGAGCTGGCGGGTCGGATTGAAACTGCTCAGAAAGAGGGTCACCAGCTCAGTGTTTAGGAGTTCAGGAGGTTGAAAGGTTTCTTGAACGATCTGGCCATCCTGAACATCCCGGTTCTGGAGGCTGGATATAAGCGGGCCATGAATGACGTGCAAGCCTTGAACCTGTCTGGCTTCGACATTGGACGATGGCCGAGCTACAATCCCCGCGCGCTTGAGCAGATGGATAGGCTAGTGGGCTCTAGCTACCCGACCTCGTGGCTAACCCCTTTTTGCCGGTGACCACTCCAAAAGCTAAGCCCTAGTAGAAGTACCAAGGGAAAAATTAGATAGGACTAGCATATGAGGTAGGATCGAACTGGGTAGAGCTAGTTCGCTTTTGTATAAGCTCGCTCCTGTAAATTTTCTTTTGAATGAATAAAATCTTATTTCAACACTTAGCAAAATTTTCCATTCATGTCTTTCTTATCATACTGTCTGAATACACTTGCGCGAATAGAACCCTGACTCATGCGCGAACTGACTTCTAATTTATGCAAAATAGTTCAACCTCAACTGAATACATTTGTGCAAACTAGATGCTAACTTGTTTGGAGCTACGCAAGACAACTTAGGTCATGCATGGATAGAGTAAATGAGCTCTAATGAAAAAGTCTCAAATTCGAATTATGCCATGTACGCGGGACTTCCTCTCTATTGAGATGGGCAAACTTATAGTATCCTGCACAGTCTTCTTCCTTCACCACATAAGGACCTTCCCAGTTCGGATCCAGTTTGCTCGTACCTAAGACCCGACTTAATGAGTTCTTTCGTAAGACCAAATCCCCTAGTTTGAAGGAGAGGTGTCTTACCCTGGCGTTGTAGTGCCGCGCGACCTGCCCCTTGTACTTAGCCATTCTTATAGCTACTTCTTCTCTCTTCTATTCGAGCAAGTCCAAGTTGAACTGCATCTCTCCCTCGTTACCTTGGGCTACGAAATTCTACACCCTGCTCGATGGTACACCAATTTCTATCGAAATTACTGCTTCTACTCCATAAGTTAAGGCAAATGGAGTTTCTTAGGTGGTAGTTCGGGGCGTAGTTCAGTAAGCCCAGAGTATGGTAGGCAGTTCGTCCATCCATCCAGTTCAGGCAGACTCTATTTGAGTCTTTAAGCCGTGCATGATAGTTCTGTTGATATTTTCTACCTGGCCATTAGCTTGAGGGTGTCCCATGGAAGTGGAGTGTTGCTAAATCCCAAACTCGGAGCACCAATCTCGAAAGGAATTATCGGCGAACTATCGGCCGTTGTCCGAGATTAGAGCTCGTGGTATGCCAAACCGACAGACTATGTTCCTTCAGAAGAACTTCTGGACCGACCTGCTACTGATGGTGTTGAGTGATTCGGCTTCTACCCATTTAGTGAAGTAGTCTATTGCCACCACCAGATACTCATAACCTCCTGGAGCTCACGAAAATGGGCCAAACAGGTCAATTCTCCACTGGAAGAATGGCCATGGGCTCTGCAGAGGAACCATCTCCTAAGTTGGGGTGTGATGACTGGTGCGTGCAGTTGGCATGACCTGCACCTTGCCATCAGTTCGGCCGAGTCCCGGAAGATGGTAGACCAGTAATATTCGGATAGCATCCCTTTCCTGGCCAGAACCTGCGGGCCAACATGATTTTCGCAGATGCCTTTATGCAGTTTGTGCAAGATGTAGCCCCTCTCCTCAGGCGTCACACACTTCAACCACGGACGTAAGTATGATTGCCTATACAATACTCCATCTGTGAGCACATACCTCTGTGATTTGAGGAGGATTTTTCGAGCATCTATCTTGTCTGAGGGGAGCTCTCCGTTGGCTAAGTAGCGCATGATAGTATCCATCCATGAGTGCACTACTTGAATCACTGCAGTGTCCGGCTGTTCATACGCTCGCCTTTTGACGACCTCTACCAGTACTTCCTTGTTCAATGTACCAAACGAAGTGGAGGCCAGCTTGGAAAGGGCGTCGGCTCTTTTATTCTGACTCCGAGGAACCTGTTTGAGCGTGAACTGTTTGAACAGGCTTCTCAGTTCATGCGCCCTGGCGACATATTTTTTCAGCAGCTCTTCTTTGATTTTGTATTTCCCCAAGACTTGGTTCACTATCAGCTACGAGTCGTTATGGACCCTTAGTGATTCAGCCCCCAAATTTCAAGCTACCTCCACCCGAGTTTCATACTTGAATTCATTATTGGAAACTCTAAAGTCAAACCTTAAGGTATAAGCCAGTTCTTCCCCCAGCTCCGCACCTTTCCTTGCTTGAAGCTCCGTCGACATACAACGTCCAAGTTGGGATGGTCTATTCGGCAGCCTCTTTGGCTTGTTTGGCCTTGGCTTTGGCAGCATCTCCGGCCTGTTCGGCCTCGGTCTGTTCAGTGCCAGCTCGTCCTGTTAACTGTTCGACCCCTTGCAGCCTAAAGCAGACACCTTCCGCTATGAAGTCAGCCAGTGCCTGGGCCTTGATGGCCGTCCGAGGCTAGTAACCAACGTCATACTCAAATAGCTCTACAGTCCACTTGACCATCCTCTCTTACATGTTTGGTTTGGACAGGATCTGTTTCGAGGGCTAGTCGGTCACCACCACGATGGGGTGAGTCTGGAAGTATGACCAAAGTTTTTGTGCTGCGTGAACTAGCATTAGAACATACCGCTCAACCGCAGAATACCTAATCTCCGCCCCTTACAGAGCATGGCTGACATAGTACACCGATTTTTGGACCTTGTCTTCCTCCCGAACTAATACCGTGCTGACTACCTCCTCTCCCACCGCTAGGTAGATGAACAAAGTTTCCCCCTGTTCGGGAGAAGTTAGGGTAGGCAATTTGGCGATGCGTGCCTTCAGTTCGTCGAATGCTTTTTGGCATCAGAGGTCCACTCAAACTGGGGACCTCTTCTTAGGGCCTTAAAGAAAGGAGAACCTCGAACTGTCAATTTTGATAGGAACCTGTTTAAGACTGCCATCCTACCAGCTAGTCGCTGCACTTCCTTAATGTTTCTGGGGGAGAGCCATATCCATGATGGCCTTTACCTTATCAGGGTTGGCTCTTATTCCGATTTTGGATATCATGTATCCTAGGAATTTGTCCGACCTGATCTCGAAAGTGCATTTCTTAGGGTTCAATCGCATTCACGATCTCCGAAGGACGTCGAAGATTTCTCTAAGGTCCGCGATGAACTGCTCTTGAGTTCTGCTCTTCACCAGCATGTCGTCCACGTAGACCTCCATATTTCGACATATTTGATCTTCGAACAGCCTGTTCACCAGCCTTTGGTAGGTCGCACTTGCATTTTTTAGTCCGAATGGCATGGTGACGTAACAGTAGGTACCGTACTCGATGATGAACGAGGTCTTCTACTGATCTTCCTCAGCCATGGCTATCTGGTGGTACCTTTTGAAGACATCTAGAAAATAGAAGATCTCGTACCCCATAATTGAGTCCATGAAGAGGTCTATTCGAGGAAGAGGGTAGCAATCCTTTGGGCAAGTCTTGTTCAAGTCGGTGAAATCTATGCACATTCTCCATGCCTTGTCGTCTTTTTTGACCAGCACAGGGTTGGCCAGTCAGGTCGGCTAATAGACCTCTTGCACGATCTTTACCTCTAATAGCTTACCTATCTCTTCCTTGACGACCTCATTCTGTTCGGAAGCAAAGCTCCTCTTCTTCTACTTCACAGGTCGAACGTTGGGATCTACGTGCAACTTGTGAATTGCTAGTTCGGACGAAATCCCAGGCATGTGATTCGCACTCCAGGCGAAGATTTCTGCATATTCCGCCAGAAGGGATTCCAGCGCCTTCCGGGTCAGTTCCCTCAGGCATGAGCTAGTCTTAACCACACGATCCGGCCATTCCTTGCAGATCGACAGTTCGAGCAGTCTCTCATCCGTCTCCAGTCTTTCTTTCTTCTCCGCTGGCTCCCAGGGCTCCAGGTAGGCTGTTTGAGCTACTAGCTTCTCCTTGCCCTTGAGAGTGGCGATGTAGCAGGCTCGAGCTACCTTTGGGTCTCCTAGCACCTCAGCTACTCCCGTGGGCATAGAGAATTTCATGTTGAGGTGCAGAGTCGAGCAGACAGCTCGTAGAGCGTTCAGGATAAGTCGTCCCAGAATCATGTTATATGACGATAGTTCCTTCACCACCGCAAAATTCACCGGGGCAGTTCGGCACTTTGGTGAGACCGCCACCATGACAATGAGAGTTATCATTCCCTCTGATTTTACCGGCGGACCTGCGAAACCAATCAAGGGAGTTCGGATTGGGATGAGCTGCTTGTTTTCCAGTTGCAATTCTTTAAAGGTCTTATAGTATAACACATTGATGGCGCTCCCATTGTCTATGTACACCTTCTTTACTTTGTAGTTGCACGTTATAACCTCTATCACGATGGTCTCGTGATTATTGGAAGCAAGAGGTACCGCGTCTTTAGGACCGTAAATGATCTCTTCGTACATTTTCAATCGTTTATTCGGATTCTCTCCACTAGAAAGGGGCGGTTGCTCCGCCGGGCTACGTGACTATCTCATCCGATAGGTCCTTCTGCGATGGTGTTGATTACCCTGGCTAAGTTCTGCACTTCCTGTTCGAGAGTTCGGTCCCGAGGACCCCGAGGTCGGTTGCGTGAGTAGTTCGCGCGTTCCCGTTTATACTCCCCTCTCCTCTGGTCAGTTCGTCCGTTCCGTATGAACTGTCTTAAGTGTCGTTTGATCAGCTCTTTGACGTCTTTCTTGAGGTCACGACAATCCTCTGTATCATGCCCTACGTCACGATGATAAGCGCAATACAAACCTTGATCTCTTCTACTCTTATTACCAACCAATTGTCGGGGGGATCGACAGAGACCTTCCTGTTCCATTACCGCGAGGACCTGGGCCCTGGGCGCTGTGAGGGAAGTCCAGGCCCTCTCTCTTTCAAAGGGTCTGTTCCTGAGTAGACGGTCGAAGGTATTCTTTCGTGCCTGACCAGGTCGCGCATCCCCTTGGTCCGTGTTCTTTCTTCGCTTTTCATCCCTCAGTCTTTCCTGCGGGCTCTTCAAGCGATTGGCCTCTCTTTCAAAATGGCCTGATTTCAAGATTGAAGTAGACACAATTTGTGGTTAGTCAACAAAATTGAAGTAGACACAATTCAATTTCATTCTCTAGGTTTTGAGCTTAAAGGCTCGAAAATGGGGTCTGATTGAGCTTCTATGCTCAAAAGTAGCATCGAGTATTCGAACTCGATATGACTTGATCTTGACTCGAACCATATCGAGTTGAGTTCAAGTTTTTTTACCCTAACTTGATCGAGCTCGAGCTCGCATCGAGTAGGGTGCCAATAATGATTGAGTTGAGTTTGAATATAGTACTATTCAAATTCGGTTCGACTCATATACACCCCTATTATAGAATCTAACATTACTGAAGTAATGGCAGGGGTGTATTCATTATGAATTTATGAGCTTCTCAGTTTGAGGGACTATTCCCTAGTTTGGCCAAACCTAAGAGGTAAATTGGCAATTTGGTCAAACTTTAAGGAGGTAAATGTAATTAATTCTTCAAATATATGTCCTTTTATTCAGTGAATGTTTAAAATTTTGACCCTAAACTTTACCTCCTTTTTTTAACAAAATAAGAGAAAATTATCAAGTACATCTAAAACCTTACTTTTTTTGGGGCCAAACAACTAATATTCAATTTTGCTCTATTTATTCCTCCAAGTAACAATTGAATTCTCAAAAGCATGTATTTATATATTTTTGCGCATCACCAAAGCAAAACAAATATCTAAAATCGAGAGTCAAATATCTTAAGGTGTCATAAGAAAACGATAGAAGTTTCTTTTCTGTTAAAGTTTCTATCTAAATAACTTCAAGTCAAAAAAAGAAGAAGAAGAAGAAGATGGACTAGATATGAGGACATTAATTAAGGTCTTTGGGCCTATTTGCACATGATGACACTGGAAGCGAGAAATAAAACGCAGTGGATCTTCTATTTCATTCCTTGTGTTACTTTTTATTCGATTTTTTATTATATTACTATTTCTCTTTTATAAACATCATATTTTAAGTTTTTTTTATTTCCTTAAAATCTAATAACTATTAACCAAGTTAAAAAATAAATACAATAGTTTCAAAAAAGTAATATATAATATAAAATTAAAAAACATAGCAAAAAATTCATTAAAAAAATCTCATTTTATGCATTTTATTTTTGAGTTTGTTAAATTTTATATATTATTCAATTAATAGTTGTTGGATTGTAAGAAAACAAAAAGAATTAAAATATGATATTTGTGAAGGAGAAATAACAATATAATAAAAAGTGGAATAGAGAGTGATATAGAGAGTGAGACACTGTGAAAGTTAGGGGTGCTTCAAAATTAAATGCAAAATACCCACTAAACTTTCTCTATGTTGCAAAATACCCCTTAAACTATCAATTTTAATACAATGCATCCTTAAACGAACAATTCTATCATGATATACTCCAATCCTTGAATTGACAATTTCATCATGATGTACTCCAATCAATTTGACACTAAGGAATTTAACTAGTAAAAGCTAGTCAAAATCCCTGAAATTTATTAAGTGGGCAAAATGGTTTTCCTTTCTCCACAACTGAATCATATATGCATATTGAGCATTTCTTGATCTATGTGTATAAGTCTATTTTATTACATTTTGACAAGTTATCTAGATCCATGAACATTAAAAAAAAAAAAAAAGATCCATGAACATTAATGAATTTTTAGTCATTCAATCCTCTAGCACCTTATTAATTGGAATAGATCATGTAAATTTATAATTCGAGATCATATAGTGCTGAAATTGATAGTTTCGGGGCACTTTTGTAACCTTAAGAAAAATTCAGGGCCGTCTTCACTTAATCGGTGCTTAATATATTAACCTCCATAATTATTCACAGTTAACATTTTATTTATACCCTTCAACTACAATTTGCGTCTTTGTTGCCGATTAGAATTTCAAATCCGATCAAAGCCCTCCAAATCCAAACAAATATAAATAGTCACTTTCGATTCTCTCCCCCGCTTTCTCTCAAATTCGCCAGTTCGGAAATAATTTTTCCGTCAATTACTTCTAGGGTTTCCTCAAAATTTCCCCCCAAAATGTCGGCTTCTACAGTTTCCATCACAGCCAACCCCTCCACCACCGCTCGCCGCCGGCACGTCGAGAGAAAGCCTTTCGACTCAGTTGACTTCGCCACCGAACCCAACAATTTCACCGCCGCTGTTACTACCACCGTGTCACCCGCTGCTGACCATGCGAAATTAACCGTCGGCGATGCAGCCCGAGATGCAGTTGCTCTGGGTAGGAAATCTTTGCCTAATAACGGACCTACTCCTCGGCGGGCCACGGCTACCGCTCGGAAACCTAGTTCAAAGCCGGCGAAGCCGTGGTGGTTGACTGTAATTACTATTTTCGCGAAGAATTTGGTGCTTTTGGTGGTTTTGCTGGGGTTGGCTCATATTGTTAGACAATTGGCGCTTAAGAATGGGGGGCTAACCGGGGAGGGTGTTAATTTAGTTCCTGGAGATTATAAGGGGAATATGGAGAAAGTGGAGGAGTTTATTAAGTCTACGGCGAAGACGATGAAGATGATGCAGGTGCAAGTGGACGTTCTTGATCGGAAGATTGGGGATGAGATCGGGAGTGTTAAAGGTGAAATTTTTGAGAAAATTGATGCGAAGAGTGGGGAAATTGAAGCAAAATTGAAAGAACTTGGTAGTAGGACTGTTGACTTGGAAAGTTTTGTCGGTCAATTGGGAGGAAAGATGGAGAATTGGTTATCAAAAGAGGAATTCAATAAGTTTTTGGAGGAGTTTAAGAAGGGAAAAGGTGGGGATTCAGTGAGTCTTGATGAGGTTAGAGTTTTCGCGAGGGGGATCGTGGAGCGGGAGATAGAGAAGCATGCAGCTGATGGATTAGGGAGAGTGGACTATGCCTTGGCATCTGCTGGAGGCATGGTGTTGAAGCATTCAGAGCCCTATACGCCGGGGGGTTTGATAAGTGGGCCTAGTTGGATCCCGCTGACCAATCGGCACAAGGTTTACAGTGATGCTGAGAAGATGTTGCGTCCAAGTTTTGGCGAACCTGGTCAGTGTTTCCCCCTTAAAGGTAGCAGTGGGTTTGTGCAAATCAAACTGAGGACGGCAATCATTCCTGAGGCTGTAACGCTGGAACATGCTGCTGAGGTGATGTTGTCATGTCTTTCTAGTTTTTACTATTCATCTAAGTTTCTAAGTTTTACTATGATGAGACTATTTTTTTGTCGTTGATTGTCAGAACGTACAACTTATGTGTGTCCTTGAATTGATTGATTACTTGTTTCATTTGAGGTCAGTGTATGCCTGAACTAATTGCTGTGTTGCTGATTTTCATTTTTCTTTTCTTTTCTTTAGTTGCTTATGGATTACTGTAATTGACTTCTTTAAGCAAAGACTGGTTGTAAGCTAGGAATGCGGACCAAATCAGATGATACCTTAGTATTTAAGCTTAGGGTAACTGAGAAAGTATCGGTCTTTGCATTGATAACCTCTCAGGAAGTATGCAGTACTGGTATTCAATTTTTATTATTATTTTTTTACATTATCAAACAAAATAGGAAAAAATTTATGTTCTAATAATTAGAGTTGGGTTCCTACTGGTCTGATGGCTTCTTAGATTTGTCTGTCAGTGCTTGTAGAACAGAAGAAAGTAGAAATTGTCAACAAGCATTATTTGTGAGACCAGAAAGATGTGAATTCTTATTTGTTGGTCTAGCTAGTACATTGGAACCAAGTTCATGTTGAATTAAAATGGTTACCTCTACTGTTGAAAATATTGTGAACAAAGAAGTGTTGTTATCTTTTTTTGACTAGAGCATGACTTGAATGTTCACAACTTTCTTTAAAGTTGTGAGAATTTGGAATATTTTCTTTTCTTTTAGTTGTGTAGTTCAATGGATAATGACTATCTTCTAAATTTTGGTAAAAACCTCAACAGCCGCATTCTTTAGATTTCCATTCTTTTTGTGCCCTGTTCAGATATTTTCACATGATCAATCTGGAGCTTCTTTGGTTCATAGTATGGTTGATGGCATGTGTTTTGGTTACTCGTCAGCTTTGTGCATTGACACTTAAGACTTCTATCTGAGTAATGTGAGATGAAATTGCCTGTGTGAGGTAACTGAGGATGAATGGTCATTGGCCTTTAAGATGTTGAATCAGTATTTCAGCTTGTATGAATTGTTTTCTTTTGAATGCTTTATAGTTAGTCATCACTTTTATTGGTCGATGGTGATCATGTTCAGTAGGACTTGCAATAGGGATTCTTATGTCTAAATGCTAGAAAAAGACTCGTCAAAGTATTTACAGAATAAAGGGGTGCATGTTATAGTTTGGTTTTCTTTAAAAGAGCAAGAGTTTAACTCATCTTACCTAACAACTCTCTTTTTCCCCTATGTGAACTCCATACTCTCCGTGCTGGTAAGAAGATTCAAGAATTTTTTCCCACATGGAAAAGGTGATCGCTATAATGAAATGGATAAATATGTTATAGAGTACACTTGATCAGTTACATATATGTTTTGCATCACAATTGTTGAAGTTGACTGCTTTAGTGAAGTGGATTATAAATCAGAGGTACAGGCGACCAGATACATAATAATTTTATTCCTTAATCATGTTCAGCATTTGATGTTCAGGAGACTATTACTGTTAGTGGACCTTGTACACATTTTAAAAAAGAGCTGTATAATGATGTTAGGGATGTGTCTTTAAGGATTTTATATCCTTGAAAGTCTCAAGCCAGTAGGAGCAGTTATAGTTCTTCTTCTGAAAAAAACTCATTCAGATGGGGTTCGTTATTTTAGTTTAGAGGTTCTCAGTGACTTTCATGGATTTTATGTTCTCATAGAATTGATCGCTTGTAACTAGAAACTTCTACCTTCAACCAAGAATTAATCAAGAGAAAGGACTCAAAAAAATGCCTTTTTATTGAAGAACATGAAATAAATAGAATGAATACCTTTTTGATCACTCCAAATTGACACATTCTCAGAGGGGAAATCCTCATTAAGAGTTGAGTTGACAAGAGGAAATATCTGGTGAATCTTTTTGATAGAGTGTACATTTCATCTATTGATTAGGCTGTGTCAAATCTAGTCATGTCTTGTCAAATTTTAGGTGTTTGGGTTATCTTTGTGGATCTGCCCACAGGTCACCTGTGTGTGAAGTTAGGTTGAATGTTGCATTTGATATTCGTAGTTTGTGTTAGCAAGGAAAAGCGGGAAACTGGAGAAAAAGTTGGTTATCATTTTATCTATTTGGTTAGCAGGAAGATTGAAAATATTTCTTGCACTTTCCTATATTTCATGTCCTGCAACATGTATTTTGGTAAGTGCAACTATCTGTCATTAATTCCCCTTTTGTCAATAGTATCTAATTCTTATGGACTTGGGAAAGTATACTGTTGTTTTCATGCAACTTTTTGCTCTGAGCAGTAATGTTCTAATTATCTCTGATCACATCATGTTGATGCACCCATTAAAAGTATAGTACAAAATCAATCATGGTTCATTCTTGCAGCTACTCCATTTCGTCTGTAAACCAGCTTGTGAGATTTGGAAATTCTTTGCTAACTTTCTGCTTTAGGTGAACATGTGAATGGTCACTGTACACGATAACATTTTTGCTTCTTATTTACTTCCATCTGTATTCATCTGTTTGTCATTAGTCAAGCAAAGACACTGAATTATTTAAAAATTTTCCATTATCATGTCTGTGGTGGCATTTGTACTTTGTGGATGAGGATTTGCTGTGCTCTTTAGCTGGTTGGTTATTTATATTCTCTTGTTTTGGTTTTTTCTAGACTTGAATTGTGCATTCACTTCCCTGATGGCTTTTCTGTCTCATTTCTTAGTTTGTTAGCTGCTGACTGTTTTTTAATTGCTAATATACTTAATTTGCTCATAATTTAAAGTGCCCTCGAACTTCTGTTACTGAAACTAAATTCAACTTCTGTCCTGGACAGAGCGTTGCTTATGATAGGTCCAGTGCTCCCCAAAACTGCAGGGTCTCCGGGTGGCTGCAAGGAGATTCAAGTGATCTTGTGGCTGATGCTGAGAAGATGCTGCTTCTGACAGAGTTCGTGTACGACCTAGAGAAGAACAATGTTCAAACTTTTGATGTTGTGGACTCTGCACGTGCTAATGCCATTAACATGATTAAGTTTGAATTTTCATCCAACCACGGTAGCCCTTCTCATACATGCATATATCGCTTAAGGGTACATGGTCAGGAACCCAACTCTGTTTCAACGTTCGCCATGCAATCTTGATCAGCCTTCAGTGTGCTACCACTTCCCCAACTGTTCTTCAATTTTTGTTACTTTTCTGTTAAGTTTTAGTTTTTGGGTCTTTTAGGGTATTTTTAATGGGAAGATTGAACTTTTAACAGATTAGATGTAGTTTTTGATGGAATTTGATTTTCTATCCGCTGGGCTCTGTATCTAGTTCATAAGTTATTCAAACGTGGATGTGTAAATGTGCTTCCTAATCTTTTTCCTCTTGCAGAAAAGATGTCTAATGGTATTTGATATATTTATCTATCGAGTAAATTTTATATATACTATTATTGTATACACTATCACGGTTAGATGGATGATACATAAGTAAATTTTGAATTTTAAATTCAAATTTTGAAATTTGTACATGTGTAATATATCTAATGGTGATAGTATATACATTAACAATGTATATAAGATTAATTCTTATCTATTATTGTCAAAAGCCAAGTTTACAATATGACAACCCAAAAGCAGACACAATAAAAACACGAGAAACACAAGAAAGACCAAGTAAGATTATGGCTAACAGATCACCCTCCAAGGCAAGTCGGATGTATCTCAATCCTCATGCAACTGCCAATAGATTGAAACAGACTTTATTTAAACTTCTGTATCTGCTTCCCTACGGCGGCAATCAATGTTTGGATAGAAGATTATTTGAAATATTATTTGGAATAATTACTGTAGTACTATTTGTGATGTGATGTATGTGAGATAAAAAAGTAAATGAGAAGATAAAAAAGTATGTTAAGAATTGTATTTGTGATGTAAGCAAAAAATTTCCGGCCATTATTTGGTTATCCAAACACATTGAGTAGTACTAGTTAACTCAGACAAATGCCTTGCTGAACTAAATGTGCTGAAAAAAAGGGAGAGAAAGGAAAAGATAATATAATGTGCTGAACTAAATGTGCTGGCCTTTTTATTTTTTTGATAGAAAAACATGGCTGTACTTTATAATAGGTACAGCTAGCACAAGCACACAATTCTCCCGATGAATTAAGAGTGGTCTCCTTGAAGATAAACAATGCTCTGAAATGATGAGGGAATGGTGTTCAAAAGGAAGATCAAGTACTGCTCAAGGCGCAAGCATTGCTCTCCTTTACAAAATTTAGAGGGTGTTTTGTAGTGCACCTATTGGTTTGGATGTGAGTTTTGTCTCCCTTTAACCTTCATGCAAGTCTAGTTCGGCTGCCCCTTTCTACAGTGTAGGTGTATGAGCAGACTGCTGTTATTAGATCTAAACAAAGAAAAAAGAAAAAGAAAAAGAAGTACTGCTTGTTGATGTATTTGATACGAAAGCACGCAAATGTGGAGAAATTTGTAAAACTATATATTTTACGAAGAAAAGGAGTTGGATGATGATCTCTTGAGGTTTGAATAACAATAATGTCTTTTAGATGTTATTTGGCCCCACTACACTAAATATTTGCTAGGGGATACAGAAAATTACTCTAGGATACAATAAGAGATGATAAAATTTGATAGCATATGTCAAATTTTCTCACAAAGAATGATCAAAATACTTGGAGTAAGTTTTGATGTAAGAGACTTGCTTATTTATAGGAAAATGGTTTTTTCCACTAATCTCCAAAGCTCCAGGAGAAAGTGTCTACAAAAACACAACCTTTGACACAAAAAAAAAAAAAACCCACCATTTTAGGTGAAAAGGTGTCAAAATATTCTGGCCTTTATATGGGATCTAGCCTGGATCCAAGTCTATACAAACCCATATTCAGGGCCAGATTTAGTTTGTAAAATAAGCGAATGAAAACCCGACGCCGGATCATTCATGATCTATATCAGACCTAAGGCCATATTCGAAGTACAAAAAATTGGACCTTTCTGATCATGATCCGGCTCCGGATCTGGTTTGAATTTCATCAGGATCTTGCACCTAATCTAGTTTCCAGTTTGCTTTGTTTTCTCCAAAGTTAATTTGTACACTTCAAGTCTCATTTGTACAATTCAACTCTTATTTGTATGTCCAATATATCATTTGTACATTTGAGTTGTAATTGTACAATTTATCATTTCATTTGAAACTAACAACAATACAGCTCGAGGCGCAAGTTACGAATCTGGCTGTTATTCACGTTACTAGACTTGTTGGATACTCAAAAAGAAGTTAAGAACAGTAGAAGTACTCGAGCAACTGGCAACCACTAACTAATTTTCCCAAAAACTACATTCCACTTGGAGAAAAGGAAAGCAACCACTGGTCATTGGTTTTGTGGCCATAAAAAAGGGGATTAAATCCCTCTTTCAACCGTAGGTTGGGGTTCGTCCACCTATAATGAAAAAAATTCAAAAGACGTGTCAAATCATTTCTTTGATTTAGTCGGGTCTATATATCTACTAGTCTCTTATATAGTTTTTTTTTAGATTTTTCGTCTCTGTAAATAGGATAGATTAAGTTATAGGGATGTTGTCATTGAAGCAAAACAAAAAAAACTTGGAGAAAAGGAAAGCTTACAATTTACAAGTAGGAAGATAGAAGCCATGAAACGGGAAAATTTTTGCAGAAAGTAAAACTTTTTATTTTGAAGGAGAAGTGTAGCATTTGTACAAGTCAAGACCCAACCGCAAAATCTACAAAATGCAACTACTACAGAGATTTTACTAATTTATGTTTCTATTGAAATAACTCTATTGTAATATTAATTAAACAATATGAATTGTGTTTCACAATTTTATATTCACAAGCAATATAATTAACAACACATCAAAAAGGAGCCACATGAAATCAACTATTCATGTTCTCTATTTATTTTATCTTCATTATCTATATCAAGTTTTTTTTTTTAAAAAAGATGTGTTAAACATTTTCTTTGATAGGAAAAAGGAATTTGAGCACAACTAGAATTTTTTTGTTGTAGAAAAATCACAGCCAATTATTAACTAAAAGGCTAGATAGCCTCAAAATTTCACAATGGAGCAAAGAGAATTATAAGGATAAACTAAACTCCTATTGTTTTGGACATTCCTTAAAAATGATGAAAAGGACTATCCCAATAAAATTGTGAGGAATGCAAATTTTTTGGAAAAAGCCAAAATGAATTTTTCTGAGGGACTGGGCTTTCCAACTTTACACCAAATACGAGAATGGAAAAATAAGTTGAAAAGGCCTTTCAATTTTAGACCTTCTTGTATACCAAACTTAGCGTAATAATCGTATCTTAGCTAATGGACCAAAAGGCATACATTAAATTTGATAATTGCATTACTTATGGACGGGTTGGAGACTTATTTGAGTGTTGACCGTACACATCTTATCTAGTTACAGGCAAATTTATCTATGAGATTTCTTGCATTCGAACTTGTATAGATCACTGTTAGAGATTGGACACTAGAATGGCTTGTGTAGATCGCACAAACATTGGCTTTCACATTAAGAAGATCTTCGACGGATGAAGGTAATATTTTTAATTAACCTCTAGTCGCATGATCCTACTTGTATGTATGTGTGCGTGTATATGCACTTATGTATGCATGTATAAACATATATATAGTTGTAAGGCCCAATGAGAACCTAAGGGGGAAGGAGGGATAAATTACGTTAAACTATAAATCAAGTAAAGAAAACAAATTTTAACTTAATATAAAACTGATCAAAAAGAGCTCACTTGTAAAAGCAAGACTAACCACAAATTAAGCATAGAAAGAGCAAATAGTTTGAGCAGGTTAAAGATACAAGCATGTAAGATCAACCAAATAGAAAAGTAAAAGTTAAGCAAACCACAAAAACACAAACTTGAATCAATTTCAACCTGTATTCCAGAATAGCTTCTTCAATGTGGGTGAATCAACTTCACTTTGTACAAGGATTCAGCTCATTCTTTGCTTATGCAAACACACTTGTTGAGCCAAAGAGTTTTACACTAACAAAAAACTACTCAACCTCACAATTTTAACAATGGAAGAATAATCTATAAGAACACACTTTGAGTATTTTTCTTAGCAAAAATCACTCCTTCTAACTTGTAATTAGTGTAGGTAATCATTGTTAAGCTAATCAAGAGTGTTAGCTTTTATACAAAACAAACAACAGATCATTATCTTCTAAACAACTCTAGCAATAAATGAAAAGTAACTAGCTGATCGATATAGCTTTTAGACTGCCAAATTGCAGGATGTTTGTCCGAAAGATAGTCTGTTGTTCCTTGAGCTTTTGAGTCTGATTCATCGAACAACTGAGGGTACATCCATTGCGCCATTTGAAGGAATATCTTCTTAAAACCCTTAACTACGTCTGCACATTTTGGATGGCCGTGATATTTTCTCATGCGTCAGGATGTTCGTCCATATAGTTCAAAATTTGTAAGTTTTCAAACAGCAACTTTTATTGATCTCATATCTTCAGAGCATTGTAGTGTTTTAACATACATCTGAAGGTTCGTCTATTGAGGTGTATCTTAACCTTGACAATAGTTGTTCTACTTCGAATGATCACAACATTTGTTCATTTGTCCATTATGCATTCGTATAGTTATAGTTTTCAACCTTTTGCAAAACTTCATTTTTTGCTTGGTTGAATTCAGACTATTATTGATGTTGTTCATCCATCCGTTTATACGTCCTCACTATTCAAATACTCTTCTTTTGCGAAACTTCACTCTTTTATCTTGCACAATTCAGACGTCAGAGGAATTGGTCATGCGTTCGAAGTGCGTCTAACAATTGTCTTTCTGAATTTATGCAAGTACTAAATTTCTGCACACTTAGAAAAAACTAATTAGATCATTTATCATTGATTTTGCCACTATCAAAACAAGGTACATTAACAATATCCCTCTTTTTGATGATGATAAACTAATGATGAAGAAAGAATCATTAATTAAAGAAAATTGGAGGGGTGACAAAGAGATTGTGCTCCCCCTTTTGGCTTCATCAAAATAATTTTTAATCACAGAAACTCCCCCTAAGAAGATGCATAGAATAAATTCAAATAAGCTGATCATCAAGCAGTAAGCAAAACAAGTCAATTCATATACGACCAAGACAAAATTAGTTCAAATATGTATTCACAAAAGCAAATGAAGTTTGACAATGAAAAACAGATCCTAGAAAATAACATAGAGTGGTTGAGGAAATCCTAAAGTCTAAGAGATCCTACGAGTGGTCATGCTTCTTCTTGACTCGAGTTTCTTCAGATGACATCTTCCTTTTCTTGGACTTGGTTTTCTTAGCTTCAGAAGGTTCTTCCACAGATCCAACTTTTTGAAGTAGTTGCTGAAATATTGCAGTTGGATCGTTATGAGCTTCACGGAAGACTTCTTGCTCAGTGTTAGTTTCTAGAGTTTGAACCGCTTGAGCAATGATGTCTGTGGCTGAGTTCTTTGGATCTTCTGCTTGAGAACTTGGTTCCTTAGTTTGACTTGCTTCCTTAAGAAGTTCTTTACCTTTTCCATTGTAGTTTGTACCTCAATTTAAACTCCAATTTATCTTTGATCAGTCATCACCTATTCTACCATAGTTTGAGGTGCTAATGCATAGTTCTTGTGTCTAGTTTCCTGAGTTTGCTCTTTTTACCTTGTATTTCAATTCTAGTATGAGTTTCACCTTCATGATTAACCAAGTAGTCTTCAAACTCTTGTTCTTCTTCATTGTCAAAATCCAACTTAAACTAAGCCTTATAATCAACATAGTGAGACTATGCTATGTAAGGCATACCAAGCAACAGTCCTTGTTCCAAACATTGCTATCTCGGAGATATCTTGTGGAGCCTTTTTTTTGCATGATTAGTCTTCTTTTCTAGTCTATCAACCTTTGAGTATGACAGGTGTTGAGCCTGTACAATAATAAATTTAATAATCCTAATTGCCAACAGAAGCAGTTCCGTGTCAATCCTAATACTGGAGCAGAGACTCTGGATGTGCAATGGGTTGCTAGATACACCCTGACTCCGAAGAGTTTGCTAGATCCGATATACCAGAATTTATTCACGAGAACTTGTTAATTTGTATATAGAGCAAGTAGGGTCGTATCCTCAGGGACTGGGGAAAATTTGCTCCTTTTCAAGTCAGGGATAAATGGGGATTTTGAGAATTAAAAGCTAATGAATTATTAACTAAACTAATCGACTGCGAAAAATATTGAGAGAGAGAGATAATGAGAAAACTCTAGTCAAGGATACGCTTCAGAGATGGTTCATGCAACTGATCATTGATGCAATTATAATTCCAACATTCATTAATAAGTAGGTTTTTAACTACCGATATGATCTGACAGTCAGTCTCTCCTTACTGTTGTGATAGTCAAGGTACGACCATTGACTATTTTCCTAATTTAGAAATAACCCTAGGTACGACCATAGGATTTAATTCGCCAATTGCATTAGAAACTTGAGAAACCCTACTCTAATCAATAAACATGCTTTGAGGGTTTATTTAAATTAGATTGTACGTTTCCTTGATACAAACCCAATTATATCAGTTGCTATCGGGATTGGAGTAGTCAAACAATTATAGATTCAACTACTCTAATTAGCAAATAGATTACGTGAGTAATTAAATATTGCGCACCTATTCAATTACACACAATAATCACAACCACGAAAAGCAGAAAACATACAAATACCAATGACTGAAGGAAGCAATTAAAATAATTTAGATCTCACAGTTATCGTTGAACCAAATCTTCAGTTGTCCCCTTGACTAGAAATAAGAAGTTAGTTCTCCATTAATGGAGAACAAATCATGTGAAAAGACTCCCTTCAAAGCCTACAACCGTTGTCCTCCCAAATGTCAAAAGAAGAACTAGCGAGAAAAATAGAATAAGCCAACCCTAATAAAAGACTAAGTTTCTTTTTTATATGGCCTTGCCGAAAAAGCCTTCCCAAAAATCCTCTGTCCAATCCCTATTTTCTAGGGATAAGTTAACTAATTGAATGGATGGTTTCCTATTACAAATCAATTTCTTCAAGGTTTCCCAAACTGCTTGAGACTGATGTGGACTGCCCAAAAGATAGGAAACCTCCATCAGCAGTCAATTGTTTTGGAATTTGACTTAGATTTGGAAACTGGCTAAACTCTTTCCCGATTTTCTGGCCCATGTACAAATCATAAAAAAAATCTTCATTTAAACACTTTTCGCTCCAACACCCTATAATTGATATGAAACACCAAATATAAATAGAATCTATCAATTAATACAATATTTGGCCAAAATCAAGAGAAAAATAATTATAAATGTAGCAACAAATTATGACCTATCAATTTCTTCCACATCTAAACCATGGTTGTCCTCAAGCATAAGAACACAAATCAAGCAATCAAATTCAAACAATGGCTATTACTCGAATCATCTATTGCCAAGATACAATTAAAACATATGTCAAGTATTAGTGACAATTTTCAAGAAATATCTCTCCAGTTAGCTTTCAAAATCAAGGATTCTTTTAATTTATGACTAATTAATCTAAGAATATAAAATATTCAACCAGCATCCATCTGCAAATGGTTCGACTATTAAGAAAAATCTCAATATTAAAATTCATGGATCAACGGGCTAACCATTCATTCAAACACTTCCACATTTTTCACTATTAGCACAAAAATTTTTTATTTTCTAAAATATCCCCACATTTGATTTTTTTTCGGGGGGAATATTTAGTCTTTAGCCATTTAAGCGTTTTGATGCGAATTCCGACGTTTGCCAAATGAAGGAGCTCGGTTACTCAGCCATTATCGCTTAAAAACCACATACTCAGAGCTATCGGAGTTTTTTGACACGAAAAATCGACATTTGTGGTGAAGACCTCCGGTTACTAGGCAACGATACTAGCAGAGTATAGCTGAATACTATTCATAAATAAGCATCAAATTAAAATTAAAAATCACAAAAACCCATATCATTTCTTAAATATGGAGAACTAAGATTAATAGTTGTACCAATTTGCATAAAAAAAATACTAGACAAATATTTACAATATTTAGAGAAGTTAACCAAAAAGTACAAAAGTCACAAAATCTCAAATATTCACCAAAGAGATACCCTTAAAATTAACCATGTCATACTTAACACTTTAGAGCATAAAATCTTAGCAACAGAAAAATTTGAGACATCTAACCATCGTTTATAGGAACAATCACAAATATGCACAAGGATAAGTAAAATTGGATAAAATTCGACAAAGTCAAACAAAAAATTCCAACAAAAATACCTACACTTGCACTTTTTCAATATATTATCAATATACTACTCCCCCCACACCTAAATCTTACATTGTCTCCAATGTAAGAGATAAAGAATAGAATACGAAACAAAAGGGATAACGAAACTTCCCTGAGCACGTAATGGAGGGTCTCGAGCAACTAAGGTATAGGTGGGAATGGTGGTGCGAAACCAATATGGTGGACCTCCACTGCCCCCAAACCAAAATTAGAGATGCCAACAGATAGTGAAAACAGAGATGATCATGGGTAGTGGCTAGCGGCGGCAACATGGTGTGGTAGCGATGGTGACGAGCAGAGACGGCGCAAGCAACGGTGATGGCGTGCGAGCAGTGATTGGCAGCCGCATACATCCGCGGAGAGAGGGAGAGATAGCAGCGACAGCAAGAAAGGAAGAAAAGGGGAGGGAGAAGAGAAAGAAAAAGAAGAAAAAGAAAGAAGAAAGAAAGAAAAAGAGTAGAGTAACCGCCGGGGGGGGGGGTTTGAACCATTGTGTTAGGCGTGGGCACGCCTAATTGCCTTCGAATCTTCTGACCAACCCTCCAAAATTAACTTTCTTAAACATGATCACCTGACGTGAGCACGCCTAACTATTAAAGAGTCTTCTGACCAATTTTCGGAAATTGAGTTCCTTAAGCGCGACCACCTGACGTGGGCACGCCTAACTAGTGGGTAGTCTTCTGTCTGTCCAATTAAAAATTTCGTCCTTAGGCGTGACCACTAGACGCGGGCACACTTAACTACTAGTTTCCTATCACAAAAGCAACAAATCACTTAACGCAACTAACACTTAAACAAAAATTTCAGAAACATAAGAAAACTAAAAACAAAGGGCCTTGGGTTGCTTCCCAAACAACGCCTTTCTTTAACGTTTTTTGCTAGACGTGAAACACCACTCCTCAATCTGGATGTAATTCAAATTTTCTTGTATTCAGTGACATTCCTCCGGGATCCCAATAGCTATTGAGTGCAACCATTTTTTTAATTTTCTACTCATTTTCACCTCATAAATTGGTTTCATCCCGAGATACTTGTTCGCAGCAATTTTGAATTTATCCCTACAATCAAACTCAGGAAATTCTTGCATGGAGGGATTAGTAGTATGGATGGCAAACACAAAATAAGAGTTAATAGGATGTCTTATTGTATCAAAAATATTAAAGTGGACCATTTTTCCATCAAATTCCATTGTGAGAGCACCCTTACTAACATCAATCATAGTTTGGGCAGTACTCAAGAATGGCCTTCCTAATATAATGGGTGATGGATTTGGAGTACTTCTATCATCCATGTAAATCACATAAAAATCAATAGGAAAAATTAATCCATCTACTTGCACTAAAACATCCTCAATTACCCCATCCGGATAAGCAAATATACGATCAGCCAATTGAATTATTATCCCTGTTTCTTTCAAAGGTCCTAAATTTAGGGAATCATAAATTGATTTAGGCATCACGTTAATAGAAACCCTTAAATCTAGCATTGCATCTCTAATCTTAGTATTTCCTATTCCACATGAGATTGAGAAAATACTTGGGTCTTCACATTTTGGAGATAACTTCCTTTGCAGCACTGCTGATATGTTCTCCTCCACCACAACTCGTTCATCTTCTCTCAACTTTCTTTAATTAACGCACAAGTCCTTCAAGAACTTGGCGTACTTGGGCACCTGCTTGATTGCATCGAATAAGGGATGTTGACTTGCACCTTTCGAAATGTGAGAACCCGAAAATTTTCTTTATTTCTAGGCATTATTTTGTTTCTTTGCACACGCTTTCTATATTTTTCTTACTATATTAATTTTATAGATATTTTTATAATTAAATATAGTTTTTAAATCATTTTTCTAGTATAACTTAGTTCATGAGATATTAGGAGTGTATATTGGACGTGGGACCCGCTAGTGCGTTAACTACGATTAATTCGGCCAATTAGGTTAAGTTTTGCATAAAGGGATTAAGTTATTAGGTGTTAGGAGATAATTAGAGGTTACCTAGATGGATTAACCGTGGGGAGGCAAAAAAATAGGTTTAAACATAAAAGGTGCCACGTGTCGCATTACTATTCGAAGTTGAACTTTGACCACCTTTCTTTACCTTTACTAAAACATCAATTTTGACCCAAGCTTTCTTCATTTTTATTTCCTCTTGGCCAAACCCTTTGAGAGAAGAAAAGAGAGAGGACTTCATCTTGTAACTTCAATTTCTTGTCCAAATCTTGAGTTTCAACCGATTAATTTACGAATTCCTCCATAAAAGTCACTTGCAAAGGAGGGTTAGAGGAATTGGTGGAGTTGTTTTGGAAGAGGAAACCCTAAACTACTACCTTTCTTGAGGTTTCAAGGTACTTTACTTAGAAACTCCTTCTTTGGTTGTAATAATGGTAAATTAGTGACTTGTAGTGGCTAAATATGTTGTTTTATGGAAGATTTCATGGATTAAAGTGGAGTTAGATAAATTTTAGATTTTATTGGTGATTTTTCTATTTTCATATGATGATTATGGCTGGCCATGGAATGATAGTTTTATATTGTGTAAAATGGAGCTTTTGTGTGTTGGTTGTGGTTATTTGCGAAAAATTTCAGCTTGTGCGAAAAATTTCAGTTTTAGGGCTTCTAATTAGGGCTTTAATATGGTTGGTTGTTAAGCTCTTATTTGGCTAAGATTGAAGGGTATTGTAACCCTAATGAGGTGTGTTGAATAGCCTATGATTTGTATGTGTACTTGTGGTTGTTTTGGATGAATTTAAATGGTTGTTTATATGATGGAAAATATGAAATTTAAGGGGAAATGCTGTCCAAATGTTGAAGATATTGGGTTCCTTTGAGTTTAGGTATAAATGAAAGGTTTTGGGGTTTGTTTATACTTTTAGCCTTAAATGTTATGTATTTTCCATTCCAAGCTATATTTGGTTTTGCCTTAATAGTTCATTTAAGAGGTATTCGACTCGTGTTCGAGTCTCAATTGTGTTTTCTTGATTGTTATAGGGCGTGCCGGTGATCCAAGGCATACGTTGGATGGAAACTTGTGAACTTGCTTTGTTTGAATTGGTGAGTGTACCATTGTATGATTTAATGCTTTAATGGTTGTTTGTACTTGAATCTTTGGACTGAATGACTGTGAACTTTGTGCACGAGACGAGAATGTTCTTTATCATTCTCGTTCTCTTATCTGTATGACTATATACTGTATAACTGTGAATTCGTTACCTGTGCATGGTTTGATGTCGTTTGGGGCTGAGTCCAACGACTTTACTGTGATATCTGAGCTCAAACCTCATTGGTCGTTAATCGGGTCGAGCTGGCAAAGGCCTGTTCGATTAGATAATGAACCATGGATTTACTGTTAGTCGTATGTAGTGTTATCTTCTCGACTTTGTGGTATACTCGAGTATTACCCTCTCTGTTTTTGTGAGGTGTTCGGGCCCGGTAAAAGGAATGTTTGGTGGAAGGTTTGGTGTAAAGTGGGATCTACGGTCTTATTCGTGTCTTCAAACATTGACGGAGTGTCAATGAGTTGAGATCAAGTACTGCAAATGGGGAATTGGCTCTTGAGAGCCGACTGTATCTTTTTACTTCTGGTTTCATTGTGGGGTACTTTCTTCTGTGTTTAATGGCCATGTATAACTGGGCATGGATATACTTGTGAGTCTTGGACGTGTGACTTGTTGGTACCTCATTGGGCGTAAGCTCACCCTCGTTATTTTTGTTTTCCTTACAGGAACAATCTTTGGAACCATGATTTTGAGAAGCGAGTTGAGCTAGTTAGATATTCTTTTGTTCTTTGTATAGCTCCTCGGTAGTTGGAAACCCTAAATGTACTTCGTTCCAATGTTTCCTTTTGATTTGTAATCTTACCAACGTGTGTATATAAAAGTGTTTAATCATGTCTATATGGTATGTTTGGTTGGTATTGTACATTTTCTAATGTTATATAAAGTTTAATTGTACTTGATTGGAATCGTTTCGTGTTCGTGGAAGCGAATATTCGACGTACGATTGCATCATAGGATTTGACCACTGTGTGTTCAGCTTAGTAGTCCTGGCGTGAGTTGGGCAGGCAGTCCGCTAACCATTAGGGTACGCCTTAGGGGAAGGTGGGGTTGTCATAGTTGGTATCAGAGCCTAGATTAGAAATAACCTGGGCGAACCCGAAACTTGATTCTTAGAACTTTTGGGGATTGTGTTAGGGTGTGTTTAAGTGTTATTACTCTGTCTAAGTTGTAAACTATGGATATCCTTATAGGTCATGGACGGAGCTAATAGGAGTGGAGGTGAGCCGCCTCAGAGGCATTTTCGTGTCATTGATTACGAGGAGAGGTCCGGAGGACCGATTCGACGCTGTAGTACGGCCAGTCGGACTAGGCGCTGTAGCCGTTGCCAGAATTACTCCTTCATTGACCATGTGGTCGTGGCGGTATTAGATGAGTGGAGGAGGCTCAGGCGTGCAGCCGCCAGAGATCACACTGAGATGCAGCGCGTGAGAGGCATCATGAGGATGCAAGCGGATCGAATTCGGGAGCTCCAGGGGGACATAGCCATGGAGCAAGAGCGGACGAATGCTCTTAGAGACCAGTTACACGTAGCCAACGACCGTCTCACTAGGGTGGTTCGGGAGGTTAGAGACTAGTCCGGAGGTATTATAAACGAGTGTGAAGCTCTAATTCAAGGAGTGATTGGCGCTAATGTGCACGTGGGAGTTCCGGGCAAATGGAGCTCCAAGAGAGGGTGACGCCCCTAGCTGTAGCTCTGGGGATGAGTCGGTTGGCTCAGTTGAGAACTAGGTTAGAGTTCTTTGGGCCATGTTTTGATCCCGTGTGAGGGGTACCTAAGGAAACTTTTAGTTAGCTGTTTTGCACTTTTGGGACCTAGGTTGTACATTGTACTTTTGGTTGACCCCACTACTTTCATGGGATTACTTTTGTATACATTTGACTGGCTGCTACTGTATGACTTGTTTGATACATCTGTGTGTTATATGTATAAATGCTGTTATCTGGTGTCTATTTTTGTTATTGTTTATTTGTTCATGTTTATATATTGTTTTGATACCGTATTTGTGTTCTGACCCTCGATTGGTTATACCAATGGAGGGTACTCATAGTGGACGAGGTTGCGGTCGCGGAATTAGGCAACCCTCAACTGCAGGGGGTAATCGGGAACCCACGCCTGAACCAAACCCTGAACCTAGGATCGACCCTAACGCTCAAGTGGCCACTGCTATTCAGCGAATGACTGATCTGTTGGCCCACGTAGTGGAACACCAGGGCCAATTTCCTGTGCATCAACCTAGAAACCCTGGTAATCATATAGAGGGTGAGGACAGAGCCCTCAAAAGATTCCAAAAGTTCTCCCCACCAAAATTTCTGGGAGGACCAGATCCAGATGTGGCCGAAAGGTGGTTGGAGAAGATGATAGACATATTTGCGGCTTTACACTATACGGAGGAGAGACGGGTTACTTTTGCTGTCTTCCAGTTAGAGGGGACCGCCCGTTCTTGGTGGAACGTTATTCGAACAAAGCGGGAAAGAGAGCAAATGTCAAGGACATGGATATACTTCATGAGGGAGTTTAACGCTAAATATTTTTCGCCCTTAGTTCAGGAAAAGAAAGAGGACGAGTTCATTAGGCTCCGCCAGGGAACTCAAACCGTGGCCGAGTATGAGAGCCAATTTACTAGACTGTTTAAGTTCGCCCCTGAATTTATTGTAACTGAGCAAAGGAGGGTGCGGTGATTTATTCAGGGGCTAAATGTGAAAATTCAGAAGGATCTGGCGGTAGCCCAGATTAATACATTTAGTGAGGCATTGGAAAAAGCATTACGAATTGAAAATGCGAGATTCAAAGTTAGAAATTTCCAAGTGAAGAAAAGAGGATTCCCTGTAAGTAGTTCAGAGCAAGGTGATAAAGGTAACCCTCCAAAGTCTGGAAGGGGAATCGGAGGAGTGAGACTTCCGGAGATGGCAAGAGGAACCTCACCAAGGGATGGTCAGGTTGGACGAGGCCAACAGAGGAGTGCCTCGCAAGGAGGCTCGGGCCCCATTTCCCGTGGCCCTTGTGGATATTGTGGGAAACCAAATCACACGGAAGACAACTGTTGGAGGAATGAAAGAAAATGCTTAAGCTGTGGGAGTGCGGAGCATCAATTTGCCAACTGTCCGGTTTTACCGCAAGAAGCGAGAGGGACTCCGCAGTCGTCAAAGGTCAACCCTGGGCAATCCAAGGTGGAAGGGACGAGACAAAAGGTGCTAGCTCGGGTATACTCCCTTGAGCAATATCAAGTCCCTGACTCATCTGGGGTCGTAGAAGGTACGATCCCTGTCTTCCATCGTCTAGCAAGAATTTTGATAGACCCCGGTGCTACCCATTCCTTTGTTAACCCCGATTTTATGTGCGAAATTGATATAAAACCTGTTAGCTTGCCTTATGACTTGGAAGTTAGTATTCCTACGGGGGACCAACGAATGATCACTAGTATGATGTATGCTAATTGTGAAATTTGGGTAGGAGAGAGGAAGCTATTGGGAAACCTTATAAGCTTAGCTATTAAGGGTACGACGTTATATTGGGAATGGATTGGTTAGCTAAGTATGATACCCAACTTGACTGTAAGAGAAAAGTGGTAGAATTTCGTATACCGGGGGAGACGACTTTAAGGCTAGATGTAAGGGGTAGTTTAGCCTCATCTGCATTGATTTGAGGTATTTGGGTTAGGAAACTACTGAGTAGAGGGGTGCAAGGGTTCCTAACTTTTCTTATAAACACTTTCACCGATAAGTTGAGGGTAGAAGTTGTACTAGTAGTGAATGAATATCCGGATGTGTTCCCTGATGAATTAGTGACCTTATCACCGGAGAGGGAGATAGAGTTCAAGATTGACTTGTTACGGGGGACGTCACCTATCTCTAAGACCCCATATCGGATGGCACCTGCTGAACTTAAGGAGTTAAAGTTGCAGTTGCAAGACCTGTTGGAGCGAGGGTTTATCCGAGAGAGCGGATCTCCATGGGGAGCCCCTGTACTATTCGTTAAGAAGAAGGACGGGAGCTTGAGACTGTATATAGATTATCAGGGTTTGAACAAAGTGACTATTAAGAATAAATACCCACTGCCCCATATCGATGAATTGTTTGACCAACTGCAAGGAGTAGTGGTATTTTTGAAGTTAGACCTCCGGCAGGGATACTATCAGTTATTAATCAGAGAAGAGGATGTACCAAAGACTGCCTTCAATTCTAGATATGGGCATTTTGAGTTCGCGGACATGCCCTTTGGGTTAACCAATACCCCTGCCGCCTTTATGGATTTGATGCATAGGGTTTTTAAACCCTACCTGGACCGATTTGTTGTGGTGTTTATTCATGACATTTTGGTTTATTCAAAAATTCGAGAGGAATATGAGCAGCACTTGAAGTTAGTCTTACAAACCCTAAGAGATCACCAGCTATATGCCAAATTTAGTAAGTATGAATTTTGGCTGGAGAAAATCTCTTTCTTGAGGCATGTGATTTCAAAAGAGGGTATCACTGTAGGCTCGGCGAAAGTAGAGGCCGTGACTGAGTGAAAAAGGCCTGAAAATCCCACCGAGATTCGAAGTTTTCTAGGGTGGCAGGTTATTATCGTCGGTTTATTAAGGTCTCAAAACTTGCCGGTTCTTTAACCAATTTGACGAAAAAGAATGGTCGTTTCTATGGGAAGCTAGGTGTGAAGTTAGTTTTCAAGAATTGAAACGAAGGTTAACCATGGCCCCTATTCAAGCTTTGCCTAATGGTACGGATAGTTTCACCGTATATACTGATACCTTGAGAGAAGGTTTGGGGTGCATGCTTATGCAAAACAAGAATGTGATTTCCTTTGCCTCTAGGTAATTGAAATCTCACGAACAAAATTATCCACCCCGTGACTTGGAGTTAGCAGCCGTGGTCTTTGCCCTGAAAAAGTGGAGACATTATCTGTATGGGGTAACCTTTGAGGTTTATTCTGACCATAAGAGCCTTAAGTACCTATTTTTCCAAAAGGAACTGAATATGAGACAACGACGGTGGATGGAATTTTTGGAAGATTACGACTGCACGATTAACTACCATCCGGGGAAGGCGAATGTAGTAGCCGATACTTTAAGTCGGAAGGCTCAAATAGCCGGGTTAATGGTCAAAAAAGTGGGAGATGTTAGGAGCAGTTAGTGAGTGGAACCCTAGTTTGGATCGTCAAAAGGTGACTTTTGGAAATATCCGGATAACATCTACTATACTACGTCGAATTAAAGAGACCCAGGAGAAGGATCCGATTGTACAAAAGTGGAGGGAAAAGGTGGAGAAGGGGGACATGCCTGATTTCAATTTGAGTCCTGAAGGAATTTTGAAGTATCGGAATCGAGTAGTGATGCCTAAGGATGAAACATTGAAAAAGGAGATTTTGGAGGAAGCCCATCGATCGAAATATACGATCCATCCGGGTAGTAATAAGATGTATCAAGATATACGAAGGTTGTATTGGTGGGATAATATGAAGAGGGAAATCACCCGTTATGTGCAAACCTGTCTTGTCTACCAGCAAGTTAAGGCTGAACACCAAAAACCCTCTGGGTTGTTGCAACCTCTTGAGATACCTGAATGGAAGTGGGAAAACATCACGATGGACTTTGTCTCCGGGTTGCCAAGGACGTAAAAAGGACATGATGCCGTTTGGGTAATCGTAGATCGGTTAACCAAATCGGCCCATTTCTTACCTATGAACATGAAATATTCCATGAAAAAGTTAGCTCGGTTGTATATAGATGAAATTGTGAGATTACATGGGGTCCCAGTGAGTATAGTTTCAGACAGAGATTCTCGTTTCGTGTCTCGATTTTGGCAAAAATTTCAAGAGACCTTGAGAACCAAACTCAACCTTAGTATCACCTATCACCCCCAGACGGATGGACAGTCTGAGTGAACTATTCAAACTCTCGAGGATATGTTACGGACTTGCATCTTAGATTTTAGGGGTAGTTGGGGCTAACATATGACGTTAGTAGAGTTTGTCTATAACAACAGCTACCATTCTTCAATTCAAATGGCACCATATGAGCCTCTCTACGGACGAAAGTGCTGATCACCGATTGATTGGGATGAAGTAGGGGAAAAGAAAGTTTTAGATCTGACAACCATTCCATGGATGGAGGATGCACAAGAAAAGTTTAAGTTGATACGTCAAAGACTCCAAATAGCTCAAAGTCAACAAAAAAGCTACGCGGACAACCGAAGGTAAGATTTAGAGTTCAAAGTTGGAGACCGTGTCTTTCTTAAGATCAAACCGTTACGAATTGTCACGGCGGATAGAAAAAAGAAACTTCAACCAAGGTTCGTTTGACCCTTCAAAATTCTTCAAAGAGTTGGAAAAGTAGTGTACCGACTCGAGCTACCATCAAGTTTGTCCAGAGTTCATGACGTCTTCCATGTGTCGATGCTCAAAAAGTATTATCCTGATCCAACCCATATTTTACAACCGGAGGAGATTGAGATAGATGAAGCACTCACCTACGAGGAGAAACCTGTGCAATTACTCGACCGAAAGGTTAAGGAGTTGAGAAACAAACAAATCCCATTAGTGAAGATTTTGTGGAGAAATCATGGAATAGAAGAGGCAACTTGGAAGGTGGAGGAAGAGATGCAAAAGAGATACCCTAAACTGTTTATTAACCCAGGTGAGCAATTTTGAGGACAAAATTCTTTAAGGGGGAGAGAGTGTGAGAATCTGAAAATTTTCTTTATTTCTAGGCATTATTTTATTTCTTTGCACATGTTTTCTATATTTTTTATATTAATTTTATAGATATTTTTATAAGTAAATATAGTTGTTAAATCATTTTTCTAGTATAAGTTAGTTCATGAGATATTAGGAGTGTATATTGGATGTGGGACCCGCTAGTGCATTAAGTGCCATTAATTCGGCCAATTAGGTTAAGTTTTGCATAAAGGGATTAAGTTACTAGGTGTTAGGAGATAATTAGAGGTTACCTAGATGGATTAACCATGGGGAGGCAAGAAGATAGGTTTAAACATAAAAGGTGCCACGTGTCGCATTACTATTCAAAATTGGACTTTGACCACATTTTTTTACCTTTACTAAAACATCAATTTTGACCTAAGCTTTCTTCATTTTTATCTCCTCTTGGCCGAGCCCTTTGAGAGAAGAAAAGAGAGAGGACTTCATCTTGTAACTTCAATTTCTTGTCCAAATCTTGAGTTTCAACCGATTAATTTGCGAATTCCTCTATAAAAGTCACTTGCAAAGGAGGGTTAGAGGTATTGGTGGAGTTGTTTTGGAAGAGAAAACCCTAAGCTACTACCTTTCTTGATGTTTCAAGGTACTTTACTTAGAAACTCCTTCTTTGGTTGTAATAATGGTAAATCAGTGACTTGTATTGGATAAATAGGTTGTTTTACGGAAGATTTCATGGATTAAAGTGGAGTTAGATAAATTTCAAATATTATTGGTGATTTTTCTATTTTCATATAATGATTATGGTTGGCCATGGAATGATAGATTTATATTGTGTAAAATGGAGCTTTTGTTTTGGTTGTGGTTGTTTGCGAAAAATTTCAGTTTTAGGGCTTCTAATTAGGGTTTTACTATGATTGGTTGTTGAGCTCTTATTTGGTTAAGATTGAAGGGTATTGTAACCCTAATGAGGTGTGTTAAATAGCCTATGATTTGTATGTGAACTTGTGGTTGTTTTGGATGAATTTAAATGGTTGTTTGTAGGATGGAAAATGTGAAATTTAAGGGGAAATGCTGTCCAAATGTTGAGGATATTGGGTTCCTTTGAGTTTAGGTTGAGGTTGGGTAGAAATGAAAGGTTTTGGAGTTTGTTTATACTTTTAGCCTTAAATGTTATGTATTTTCCATTCCAAGCTATATTTGGTTTTGCCTTAATAGTTCATTTAAGAGGTATTCGACTCGTGTTCGAGTCTCAATTGTGTTTTTTCGATTGTTATAGGGCGTGCCAGTGATCCAAGGCATACGTCGGACGGAAACTTATGAACTTGCTTTGTTTGAATTAGTGAGTGTACCATTGCATGATTTAATGCTTAAATGGTTGTTTGTACTTGAATATTTGGACTGAATGACTGTGAACTCTGTGCACGAGACGAGAGTGTACTTTATCACTCTCGTTCTCTTATCTGTGTGACTGTATACTGTATAACTGTGAATTCATTACCTATGCATTGTTTGATGTCGTTTGGAGCTGAGTCCAACGACTTTACTGTGATATCTGAGATCAAACCTCATTGGTCGTTAATCGGGTCGAGTCGGCAAGGGCCTGGTCGATTAGATAATGAACCATGGGTTTACTGTTAGTCATATGGAGTGTTATCTCCTCGACTTTGTGATATACTCAAGTATTACCCTCTCTGTTTCTGTGAGGTGTTCGGGCCCAGTAAGGGGAATGTTTGGTGGAAGGTTTGGTGTAAAGTGGGATCTACGGTCTTGTTCGTGTCTTCAAACGTTGACGGAGTGTCAACGAGTTGAGATCAAGTACTGTAAATGGGGAATTGGCTCTTGAGAGCCGACTGTATCCTTTTACTTCTGGTTTCATTGTGGGGTACTTTCTTCTGTGTTTAATGGCCATGTATAACTGAGCATGAATATACTTGTGAGTCTTGGACGTGTGACTTGTTGGTACCTCATTGGGCATAAGCTCACCCTCGTTATCTTTGTTTTTCTTACAGGAACAACCTTTGGAACCATGATTTTGAGAAACGAGTTGAGCTAGTTAGATATTCTTTTATTCTTTGTATAGCTCCTCGGTAGTTGGAAACCCTAAATGTACTTCGTTCCAATGTTTCCTTTTGATTTGTAATCATACCAACGTGTGTATATAAAAGTGTTTAATCATGTCTATATGGTATGTTTGGTTGGTATTGTACATTTTCTAATGTTATATAAAGTTTAATTATACTTTATTGGAATCGTTTCGTGTTCGTGGAAGCGTATATTCGACGTACGATTGCATCATAGGATTTGACCACTGTGTGTTCAGCTTAGTAGTCCTGGCATAAGTTGGACAGACAGTACGCTAACCCTTAGGGTACGCCCTAGGGGAAGGTGGGACTGTCACACAAACACCTCTAAGATCTCTTTTTCCTTCTCTTGCTTTCTTGGCTTCTCCAACCTGCTAGGAAAGGGTGGAGTGTTAGACTTATGATTCACAAGAGAGTCAGAGATTACCTTGGGATTTGAATTTCCCCCTCCTTTTTCCTCAAGCTTCTTTCTATTTGCTCCTCACTCTTATCTTTAGAGACTACTGGCTGGGGCCCTTCAACTTCTTTACCGCTTCTCAAGGTCATGATACTTACGTTCTTTGGATTTGCTTTGGGTTGATATGGTAATTTTCTAAAAACGTGAGACTCTGGACAGTTGATTGTAGTTGCCATGTGGCTTATCTGTTGTTCCATATTTTTCATGCCAGACCTTGTCTTCTGTTGGAATTGAGCAGTACTTTGTTAGAGTTGGGTGGTACTTTCGGCCAAACTCTTGACTAACTCTTCCAAGGAGCTTCCTCCATTAGAGGATGAGGGATAGGCCTTTGGCTAATAATGGGGCTGGAACCCTGGCAGTCTATTTGGACCAAAATTTTGCTGGCGGTTCCCTCCGTAGCTAAAGTTCGGATGATTCTTCCAACCCGAGTTGTAGGTGTTGGAGTATGGATCATATTGCCTCCTTGGCACAGGTACGTTGCCAGCCATGTTGACTTGTTCAGGGCTCTCCTTTTGACGTATTGGACACATATCAGTAGCATGTCCCGTGTTGATATAGATCTCATAAACCTTATAACTTGTTGTATATTTCCTACAGCCAATTGGTGGACAATTGAAGTCAGTTCTGACAACTGCTGCTGAACAGACGAACTTTCCACCTCATTCACTTGATGAGTGGGGACATTATCTCTGGGGCCAAATTGTTGTGAGTTCTGCACCATTTCCTCAATCAACTCCCATGCCTCTCCAGGGGTTTTATTAACTAGTGCTCCACCACTTGCCATTTCCTCAATGATGTTCCTATCAGACCAAGTAAGATCCTTATAAAAATACTGAATTAATGATTGGTCACTTATCTGATGCTGGGGACATCTGGTGTACAATTTTTTGAACTGCTCCTAATACTCGTATAAGGTCTTCCCTGGCAGCTGCTTAATGCCACATATCTCTTTTCTCAACCAAGCAGCTCGGGAGGCAGGAAAGTATTTCTCCAAAAACTTTTTCTTCAATTGCATCCAGGTGGTAATACTACCTGCCGGCAGGTAGTACAACCAATCCTTGGCTGAGTCCTTGAGAGAGAAAGAAAATGCTCTTAGTTTAATTTGCTTTTCAATTACCCTGAGAGGTTTCATACTTGAACATACAATTTCAAATTCTTGTAGATGCTTATGGTTCTTCACCTGAAAGACCATGAAAAAAAGGTAAGAGGTGAATTAATTCAGATTTTAACTCAAAAGAGGTATTTTCATTTACATTAGGGAAGGTAATGCAAAGTGGCTACTGAGTTAAGTCAGAGGCAACCAACTCCCTTAGTGTCCTGTTATTTGCCATCATATACTCTTCTTGTTCTGAATCGCTTGCAGGAGATGACTGTCCTTCCTTGTGTTTCTTGGTCTCTTGTCTTTGCCTATGTGCCATTTTCTCAACTTCAGGGTCGTATATCAATTCACCTGTGCAGGAAGAACGAGACATAAACTAGCAAAAATAGCATAAATAAAATGAACTCAAAAAGAAAAAATAATTTAGGTATCAGTACCCGGCAACAACGCCAAAAATTGACAGTTATAGAGCCTGTGTAATAATAATAATATTAATCCTAATTGCCAACAGAAGCAGTTCCGTGTCAATTCTAATATTGGAGTAGGGACTCTGGATGTGCAATGGGTTACTAGATTCACCCTAACTCTGAAGAGTTTGCTAGATCCGATATACCAGAAGTTATTTACGAGAACTTGTTAATTTGTATATAGGGCAAGTAGGGTCGTATCCTCAGGGATTGGGAAAAATTTGCTCATTTTCAAGTCAGGGATAAACGGGGGTTTTGAGAATTAAAAGCTAATGAATTATTAACTAAACTAATTGACTGCGAAAAATAATTAAGAGAGAGAGATAATGAGAAAACTCTAGCCAAGGATACACTTCAGAGATGGTTCATGCAACTAATCATTGATGCAATTATAATTCCAACATTCATTAATAAGTAGGTTCTTAACTGCCGATACGATCTGACAGTCAGTCTCTCCTTACTGTTTCGATAGTCAAGGTACGACCATTGACTATTTTTCTAATTTAGGAATAACCCTAGGTACGACCATAGGATTTAATTCCCCAATTGCATTAGAAACTAGAGAAACCTTACTCTAATCAATAAATATGCTACGAGGGTTTATTTAAATTAGATTGTATGTTTCCCTAATACAAATCTAATTATATCAGTTGCTATCAGGATTGGAGTGGTCAAACAATTATAGATTCAACTACTCTAATTAGCAAATAGATGACATGAGTAATTAAATATTGCGCATCTATTCAATCACACACAATAATCACAGCCACGAAAAGCAGAAAACATACAAATATCAATAACTGAATGAAGCAATTAAAATAATTTAGATCTCACAGTTATCGTTGAACCATATCTTCAGTTGTCCCCTTGGCTAGAAATAAGAAGTTAGTTCTCCATTAATGGAGAACAATTCATGCGAAAAGACTCCCTTCAAAGCCTACAACCATTGTCGTCCCAAATGTCAAAAGAAAAACTAGCGAGAAAAAAAGAATAAGCCAACCCTAATAAAAGACTAAGTTTCTTTTTTATATGGCCTTGCCGAAAAAGCCTTCCCAAAAATCATCTGCCCAATCCCTATTTTGTAGGGATAAGTTAACTAATTGAATGGATGGTTTCCTATTACAAATCAATTTCTTCAAGCTTTCCCAAATTGCTTGAGACTGATATGGACTCCCCAAAAGATAGGAAACTTTCATCAGCAGTCAATTATTTTGGAATTTGACTTGGATTAGGAAACTGCCTAAACTCTTTCCCGATTTTCTGGCCCTCGTGCAAATCATCAAAAAATCTTCATTTAAGCACTTTTCACTCCAACACCCTATAATTTATATGAAACACCAAATATAAGTAAAATCTATCAATTAATACAATATTTGGCTAAAATCAAGGTGAAAATAATTATAAATTTAGCAACAAATTATGGCCTATCAGAGTATAGACTGTTAAGTACACTCATCAGAGAAGTGGTAGCTTAAAGGGAAGGAATTTCAAGAAGGGGTTGGGACGAGATGGCTTGTGAAGTGGACGGAGTAGAAGAACATGTAATAGGAGGCTGGGATAATGGCAAACGACCAGTAGCAAGGGCATCATCTTTAGCCTTTTCAACCAAATATTTAGCTTTCTTAAACTACAATTCTTTGTAAATTTCAACCCTTCCTTTTCAAAATACTCTTGAGTAATGTAAGGAGGAAAGATTTTATTTACAGTAAGAGGAATGAGAAAATGTTTAAAAATTCTTGTCAAAAATTTTGTAAAAGAGAGATCTCTTCTGGTGTAAGTCCCCATAGATTCCCAAAATCAACAATACATGTATCCAAAATCAAATTTGACTCCTTTTAAAATACAATTGAACACAAACAATTGCATTGTACCAAGTTTAGTTCTGTGGCCATGAGTAGGATAAAGCAAACTTGTGGCTAAGGTATACAAAATTTGCAATTCAGAACTCAATAAAGTAGTTTTAGCCTCTGTAACCTTTTGAAAATTAACATTGAAAATGTTTCTAACTTCATCAGCATCAAAGCCATCATTTGCCCTAGGCCATTGATCAAATGAAAATAAGTAATGAAATTCACCAATATTTTCAACTTTACAATTAAAAAAAAATTATTAGAGAAGAATTTGATATCTATATTCTTGATCCTAGAAATGACAAATTTAGAATCCTATGGTTTACGAATAGTTGTGGTAAACTAACCAACCATTTCATGATAAGTAGGTTCACTAGAAAAATCAAGTGAACCCAATTTTGTTTTCCAAAATATTCCTCAATAAATTTTAGATTTAATTTAGCCAATTCACCCCTTTTGCATGGTTTTTGAGGGATAACAGAATTGTCTAAAAATATGGAATACCTCTTTGATCCTTCTGCATCAATGAACCTTGGCAGTGAAGGTCTTTCCTTTCCATAGGATTTCTAGTTGACCTTCCTCGAGATATTCCCGATCCGCCTCTTCCTCTTCTAGATTCAGTTTATACCATTAGTCTCTTTCCCTTATCAACAATTTCCTCTTGTGAAGTTCCTCTTCCTCTTCCTCTTCTAGATCTAGAATCAAAAGATAGTCCTCCTTTAACTTTAGACTTGAAGACCTCAATTGTTCGATTGGAAGGTAAAGACCAGAAGAAACATGATGGAGAAGAAGATGTAGAGGGTTTTCTATCTTGATTTGAAAGAGAATTTGAGTCAAAAAGATATTGACAAATTGTGATTTTTGAAAAGAGGATTAATGCTATAGCAATTAAGTCTTGAACGAAGTGAAATTCGTTTGGTTGAATGAAATTTGACCTTCTGATCTATTGTCGTAAGTGTAGAAAACCTTAATGGAGAATCAGACGTATTATGGGATAGTGGAAAAGAGGTAGGCTGTCTGAAAGCATCCAATGCAAGTTATTTTAAGAAACTTTTTTCGAGTTGGAAGACTAAGTTGGGTTCAGATGAAATTTTCAGATAGGAGAAGCAGTATCCAATTTTTTTTACAAATCAGAGAATTATGAACACAAGTTCTAAACACCTAATCTTTTTCAAAAATTTTCAAATCTATCAAGTGGAAGAGCTTTTGCAAAATATCAGCTAACTGATCATTAGTACATTTATAATCAACACAAATATCAACTTTTTGAACAAGATTTGAATGAAATGATGCTTTATGTCAATATGTTTTTTTTATTCTTTTGTGCTTGATATGTGATAGAGTTGTGATGGTTTATTTGTTTAATAGAGTTATAAAAATGTATAATGGACTATATATTGTATATATGGCTCTAATTTAGTTTTCTTCGTTTGTTCTTGTTCATTTGGAAAACAATTAAAAGAGTTCCTCTTACATTTATTTCTTGCCACTTTGTAGGAGATGGTGAGACGAAAGCAAGTGAATGGCAAGAGACGGGGTGAAGTTTCTTCCTCTCGAGCATTTAAACAACTTGTAGTTGAAGATTTATCAAGTGAAGAGGAAAGGCGGCAACATGAATAGGAGCAAGAATAGCCACTTCTCCCACCACCACTGCCAGAAACTTGCAACCCTTTCAATGGGGATGATCTTCCTTGACTTTTTTTCATTTACTTGATGTAACTTAATTTTAAGTTTTAGCTAGTATCTTTTTCTTTCCTTTTCACTTTATGTATGGTTAAGTTTTTCTTTTTAATATGTTGGTCCTTCTTTTGATGTGCATAGAATTTAAGTTGACTTCAAAGTGGAGCACGACTCCACTTCCATGGAGTTGTTTTGCTGCTATCGGAAAGGGGAGTTTTCTTTATTAGCTTTCTTTTCTTTTATCTCACATTGACGATAATATGATGTTTAAGTGTTGGGGAAGGGAATTGATATGTTGGGATACTTTAAGTGTGAAAATTTGGACTTGTGCTTATAAGATCTTGTACAATTTTTGGGTTGCTGACTGGGAGTTTGATCCTTTTAAAAGGGGAAACTCAATCAATATTTTTTTAAAAATCCCCAAAACTTTTCACAATCATGTCCAAGTATGTGAAATTTGATTGTTACGAAGTCAACTAGTTGGATTAACTCTCCAAATTTTTGGTTAATTGCACATTTGTTTTAAAAAATTCATGATTTTGATGACTTGGAATGCCTTTGCTATGCCTATTATTTTGCTAAATTAGGAAGTATATTGTGTTAAGTGGAGGAGATTGTGCTTAAAAAGTGCATGTTAGATGATTTCCTTTGTCTTTATTTAGAAATGCTTGTTGTGGGATAAGTATGGCTTATATGTGAGCAATTTATCCTTTAGTTATTCTCCTTTATTTTTTGCTTAGTTTTGTGGTAAGAGGGGATTTTATTCTCACTTTGTTGAGTTAAAAAAAAGAGAAAAGAAAAAAAGAAGAAAAAAGATAAACATGAAAAAAAGAAGAGAAAAAGAAAAAAAGAATGAATAAATATGACTTTCTAGTTCCTAGAACTCTTGTACAGAGTAATCGTTATCCAAAAGTGTTGATTTTAGTGTTAAAAAGTACTTGAATTGGGTAATTATTGAATAACCTGCAATCTTCATCTAAAATTGTCAATTCATGTCAAAAGACAATATTCCAAAGGAGTCATGAGTGTACATAATTAGAAACCCCATTCCTAGTACTATTTACGATTGGGATGACAGGAACTTGGAGAATGCTTTAGGAAGGTTGTATTACACATAGATTATGCGGGTCACATGCTTACTTAGTTGAGAATGAGATGAAAAATTGGGTTGAATGTGTTATCTTTGATGTGTGTTAATCCCTACTTGACATTACGAGTACTTGCGATAATGGAAAGCTTTGTATAGGTATTTCTCATTATTGAAAGAGTGACTTTGAATGAGCGAATGTGTTTATTTTGATCACTTGAACTATTGTTTATGGTATTTTTTTTTTGATTTGCTTGAGGAGAAACAAATGTCCAAGTATGGTAAAGTTGATAAGTGCCTAATATGTACTACATTTTGTGACTATTTTAAGGATTTTTAAGGTCCTTTTGCTTGAAATCAAGAAGGAAAGTGCTAGTAGTAATTAAAAGTTGATGTTTGAGTATTGTTGATTAAGGTTAAGACTTTTGTTCTTTTTTACTTGTTTAATTTGGTTGTTTTTGTAAGAAAGGGGCAAAAGACTTGAACAAATAGAAGTTGCCTAGTCAAGTAAAGAAACAAGAAAATTGTCAAAGATGCAGGGCAAGGTAACTGGCTAGCCCGGTAACCTTAAGAGCTAGGATCAGTTAATTGGAGCAGTTATATGGTAGAATGTTGACCAAAGTTGTCTTGAAATAGGACAGAGTAACTGGTTCTGTAACCTCAGCAACATGAGCCCGTACCAAGGCTAGTTATTTGATTGCAATTCTAAGCATGTTGCGCAACTTTTGCCACTTGATTTCTTGTGAGATGCTACTTCTATGTGATTCAAGCATTGACAAGACATGGTGGTGGGTAGAAGGAGAGTACAAGCATCAACAATAGACACCTTTTGTCACTTCAAATCTTCTTAGTTCCACTGGAGCCACAATTGTTGACTTTTGAAGCCAACTTTTATGAAATGATCACACTAGAAGAAAGATATAAGTAAAAGGACTTGAAGATTTCTCTATAGACAAAAGCTTGTGTCTTCTAATTAAGGAGCCTTTTGAGAGTGAAGACTACACCACAAAAATGTGGTCTCCATCTTTTCTTAGATTAGGTTAGTGTAGGAGTAATTTAGGTTTAGTTGTTCATTCTTTCTTGTATAAGACTAAATAAAGATAAAGTTGGAGGGTGAAGAAGGTAAGGAGGGAACTTATGTGATAAGGGTTATTCTTCCTTCCAAACTCTTTATCTTTTGTAATAGATTTGAAGTTTGATTTTTATACAAGTTTGGATTTTGTGTTCATTATGTGTTTCTAAAGTCTATGCCTGGAGTTATGATTCACTTTCTATATCGTGTTTGTGAGGTTTATGTGGGTATTTGAATATATTATTTTGAGCAATTTATTTAGCACTTTTTGATTTTTTTAATCATGATTATCTGGCCATTAATTGTGATAATATCAAGGTGTTAAGTTGGCAATAAAAATTGGGATTTAATGCTAATTCAAAAAAGTGTTCAATTAAGGGAGTACACTCACGAGAATAGAGGTACACCTTTGTGACCTTGCTAGCTTGTTCCATGTAATTTCATAAAAGTAAATGAATTTATAACTAGTTTCATAACCATAAAAGTAAGTATGAAATAGTTATAGGTATAGTTGATTCACTGGCGAAAGAGAGTTTCACATATCTTAGAAAATTACACGATAACTAACCGATATAATAATATCAATTAACCAATAATTTTACTTGTAAGAGTAGTTAGAAATTTCATAACCCTAGGAGCTTTCTATTGTCATTTTTGTTACTCTTATTTCATGATTATAGTGTAATTTTAATTGTTTTAATTCTGATAGTCTAAATAATAAAAAAAATTGAAAACCATTGGCAGTTGATCACCCATTTTTGTGGGACCAATATCTAATATCCCCAATACTTGATAAATGATATGTATACATGCAGAAAAAGGAAAAATTAGGCTTATAAAATTGGGTGTGAAAGAAAAACCTCGTCAGCATCTTATGTGAGGACTCGAAAATTATTTTATATTTTTCTTATAATTTCCCTTATTTTTTAATAAGCTAATTTATATTTTCTTTTGGTTTAATTCACTTGCCTTAATTTTTTAGATACTTTAATGATTGACTCAAGAGTTTTATCTTTTTCTTCTATAATTCGGCGCATATTGAGTTTTGTAATACATTATGGTAGTGTGACTAACTAGTGAGGTGTGTGCAATAAATTTGGTGGACAAGAAGTGTCAAGAGTTAATTAGAAGAATATAAGTTATGATAGTGATTAGAGACAATTAGAGTGATTAGAGGCAATAAGAGAGACAAAGAGATAGGCTTGAACCAAGTTTCGCCAAGTGTCGCCGATCCAAGTAGTCTTTGACCAAGTAGTCTTTTGTAATTATCTTCTTATTTAGCACAAAAAATTCCTTCATTTTCCTCCATCGTGGCCGAGCTTCAGAGAGAGAAAAGCGAGAAAACTACTCCAAATTTCATCTTGATCTTTGCTTGATTTGGGGAGACAATCAACAAGAACCCTTAATCTAATCCATAGAAAGTTGTAACAAGTGAGGAGGTGGGCTTGTGGTGAATTTATTTGAGGAAAGAAAGCTCTTGTTTGCTAGGGTTTAAGGTATTATACTAAGAATTTCTCTTCTTCCTCTTTCCTTGCAATTTAATCCATTTATGAGGTGATTTTGTGGAAGATTTCATGATTTTACTAGGGTAGCTTGTAATTTCCAACTTTAATGGTCAATTTCCAGCTTTGATATGTTATTTCCAGCCTTGGGATGCCATTTCCAACTTTGTTATGCCTTTTTTGGTTTCAACGTGAGAATTCCAGCTTTGGCATGAACTTTTAACTTCGATATAGAATTTTTCAGCTTTTGTTTGAAGTTTCCAGCTTTAGGGTTTGAATTTCCAGTTTTGATGTAGTTGCGTGTGAGCTATATATATATATGCCAACTTTTGATAGCTTTTGAGGCCTAGAACATGTACCACTTATAACTTGTAACATGTCGCCTTGATTGGTGTTGATTTGCATGAAACTAGGATTGGAATTTAAAGAGTAATTTGAAGAAACTAGGGGATTTGCTGCTGGATTTTCTTTTTTGTTGGCTAAGTGAATGAGAGTAAGAGTTGATGTGTGAATTTAAGACAGTTTGGACTTATTTTGCTTGAAGTTGCTTGAAACCACCTTGATTGTGATATGCAAGCTCTATTTTTGTCAAACTCATGCATTTTACGAGGAGGGAGGTAATGGTTACTTCAAACATGTTTTCTGGTTGCATGTGTCTGGTTTTAAACTTGAAGGTTTTAATTGTTTTCCTTCCAAAAGTCGTGCATATACCTCACATATGTTTTTACTGAGTTTCATGAGTTCCATTTGCATGATTTTTCGTTTGATATTTACAAGCAAAGGTTGTGTATTTTGAAACCCTGTTTGATTGCATTTTGCTATACGATATTCAATCACAGACTTCGCGAGTGGCCAGGGAGCTAGACCTGAGCTCGACATTGATAAACAGTGAATCATTGGTGAGTGTTTCACTGCATGTTGTGACTTGTTCCTTGATTGAAGTGTATAGTTGCTTGCTTATGCTCTCTTGTCTTGAATGAGTGGTTGAATGACCTAAACTTGTTCTTAGCAGGGTGAGTGTGTACTTTATCACATTTGCCCCAAACTTGTCACTATTTACATGTGAAATAATATGTTTTCCATTGGCTATATGACATGCTTGGGATCCTAAACCCTATCGACCAGTTGGTCAAATCGAGCCAGCAAGGGTTTGGTCGAAGTGACTGACGAACCATGGGTCCTGTATCGTGTTACTGGCTATGGTATACTAGAGTATTATCCCACTTGTTACTTGTTTGGCGTGCGGGGCTGGTAAAGGAGAATGATTGGTGGACGGAGACTGGCATGAAGTGGTGTTCTACTAGGTCTTGATATTATATTCCAAGCTTGATGGAGTGTCAACAGTTGCGAGACAAGCAACCAATGCGAGAGAAACTATATTCTTCCACTTGAAAGTGCTACTTGTTCCTTGCTTGCCTGTTATTGATTTGCCTAGTTACAGTTTTCTTACTTGTTTTGAAATTGCTACTTTGTTTACATGTTTCTTGGAACCTCACTGAATTTTGGCACACCCCATTGGTTTATTTTTCTTACAGGAGGCGAGAGTGAACTCGTGTGATTGGGAGAAGACAGAGATTTCGTCTAGACCCCTTGACTTTTGTAGTAGTATTAGTGTTCTTCTAGAGTTAGTATCTCAACTTGAGTTTGAATGCTTTGTTACATTTCAGGTCTGTATGGATATTCGCAGTAATCGAATGCATATATGTTAAGTTTGACTGTTGCTGCTCCTCTTGCTCTTAAAATTATGATTCGTGTTTCTAAGAGTTGTGAGTGAGTTCTGATGAGAGTTAAGCAGACGGGCTGCTAAACCCTGGGATATGCCCCTAGGGGAGGTGGGGTCATCACAGGTGGTATCAAAGTTTAAGTTTGAATTGCCTTGGGAGGATCCAGTGAGGGTCTTGTTGTGACAGTTTAAGTATAAGTGTTTAATTGTGAAACCCTAAAGTGTTAGGTGATGAATCTTGCTTTGTTTGCCTCAATTTCTCACTGTCCTGGTGCTTGGTTGTAATGTAGGTAATGGAGGTAGCTAGTGGAAACGAGAGTCCTGAATGGTCTCAATGAGTTCTTAGCTACCAAGACTGTGAGGGAGGGGTTGTTTTTCGATAGGCTCTGGGGTGTAGAGTCAGGCATTGTGATTACTAGCGGACTTACTCGTATCCCGATAGGGTAGTCCTCGCCATAAGCGAACGAGATACGAGTAAGTCCCCTAGCAATCACAACGCCTGAGGGCAGTGCTAAAGATGCAAGGGAATAGAATTCGAGAGTTTGAAATTTCTAGTCTTGAGGAATAGGAGCAAACTAACACTTTTCAAAAGTAAGTACAGGAGGTCAATGGTCATCTCGTTCGGGTGGTGAGAGAAGTGAGGGACCGAACAGAAAACATCTTAATTGAGTGCGGGGTGCTCATTGATGAGGTGGTACAAGTGAACTTAGCCGAGAAAGGTCAAGGGAATGTGACCCCTAATGAATCTGATCTTGAACTTGAGGAAGGTCAAGCTGAACTTGAAAGGGAGGTGGAATCGACTGGTTTGGTGATAAACTAAGTGAGAGATTTAGGTTTTGTGATTTTGTACAAGGCAGTTAGGGTGTGTTACAAGATAGCTGGGGCGACACGTCACTTTTCTTATTTTGCTTTTTTTATTAACGTGTTAAGGTTGATGTGTATAGCACTTGCTTTTGTTTTGTGTACTTTGGTTTTGCTATGTGTACTTGATTTTATTAGGCTGACATGTACAGTATTTTGTGACCTAGTATTTAAGTTTGTTGTGGTATCTATATATAGAGTGTGTTCCATTTTAAGTGTGTTTCATTATTTTGACTTCATGGTTTGGAAATGCTATGTTCGACCAACTCGCTATTTTCTCGAATACTATTTTAAGGAGTCTGGACTCACTTAAATGTCAAATCTAAATTCTTACTCAAACGACCATAGCTAGTAAAATGTTGTATGCTACAACAATATGATTAGAAAAAAACTTTCGAATTTCATATATATTTAAAAAAAAAAAGAGTTAATTTGTACCTTTTGACTAACTATATAAAATACGAATTTTTTTTGATGTATTGTACTACACGAATAATATTTAAATTTATTCGCATAATTTAATATTTGTGGCAAGGATAATAACACATCTTTCTAGTTTAATACAGCACATATCATAATTTCTATTGATTTGTACAATATAAAACTAATAAGATGATGAAAATTTAATAACCCAATGTCTCTTATGGAAGAATAAGACTTAAAATTGATATCAATGTAGCACTATTTTTGAAAATTTCAGTAATTTAGTACATATACTAGCATTCACATACTAGTATATATATATATATATATATATATATGATCAAGGGAGAACTCTTAGAGTCTTTTCTATTGTTAGATTTAGGATCAAATCTTGCATCTGACAGTTGAGAGTGAAAAGATGTGTGAAAAATGGGAGGGAGGATTAAAAAAATTTAAAAACAAAGTACCAGAATGTCTATATCTATATAAATCATAGAACAGGTTTTTGGTTACAAGCCTTCCTAGACCACTAAACTCTCAATTCCCTTTTTTTTTGTAGATTTTCTATTTATTTTAATTTCTAAAATGTAATGAGTTAATTTCAATATATTGATTGTAGACTATATTCTTATCATTTCAAAATTTAAATTATTTCCTAATACCTTGATAATACACACGACTTTAACAAACATTTATATCTGTATAAGTTACAGAAGGAGTTTTTGCCTTTTTGGTTGGAAGCCTTTCTAGGCCTCCAAGCTCTCACTTCCTTTTTTTTTATTATAGATTTTCTAATTATTTTAATTCCTGAAATTTAATGACTCGATTTCAATACCATCTATATTCTCATCATTATCTCAGATCCTAACACCTTGATGATACTCACGACTTTAATATCTATATCTATATTTGTTTTAATTCCAAAAATATAAAGAGTTAATTTCAAAATATTGACCATAGACTATATTCTCATAATTATTTCAAATCCTAACACCAAGATGATATGCACTTTAACATCTACTATGCTTTTGACACACTTTATGTACTTATTTCAAAATTTATAAATATTTATTTTTTTTATAATGAACTATTATATGCAAAATTACGTTAGGGGATTTATGTGCTTTTCTGAAAAATCTATAGATACTACTATATTTCTTTTTATTTTTTAGGAAGTTGTTGTATTTAAAATGATGGTAGAGAAAAAGAGGGAATGTGAGTAAATGTACTCAAAATTAGGGTTGAAAAATAAATCAAACTATTTGATATTCGAACCGAGTTCGATTTGGTAAAAGCTTGTTCGACCTTGGTTCGCCAACTAGTCAAACTAAATCGAAACAGCATTTTAGGTTTGACAACATTCAAGTTTGATAAGAATCTTGTTCAAACTCAATTTGATGAACAAACAAGCCAAGTTTGAACAAAATTTTAAATTTATTAAAATAATCAAACAAGTCTCTACACTAGGGTGTTCAGATTGATTATATTCATTTACATCCTTACTCAAGATCATGGCATAGAAAAAAGAAGGAACTTGAATATTTTAAAATTATTTTTAGGGGTTATTTTTGGTATAATATTAGGTGACATAAATTGTTTGCATTAAAAGGAGGCTCTCTCATTATATGTAATATAGATATCCATATCTATATAAATTATAGGAGGAGTTTTCGGTCAAAAGTCTTCCCATACCTTCAAACTCTCAATCCTTATTTTTTGTAGATTTTCTATTTATTTTAATTCCTAAAATGTAATGAATTGATCTCAGAAATTGATTGTAGACTATATTTTCATCGTTTTAAAATTTAAATTATTTGAAATCCTAACACCTTGGCGATACACACGACTTTAACATTCAAAAGGAAAAATGAGTTTTCTAGTCCACATATATTTTTGGTTATGTATTAATCTAATCTAAATTACTATTGTGAATTTTTTCCTTTATTCCCAAAATCTATTTGGTTTTTATATCTATTATCTGTGTTTTCAAATTTTGAGATTATCTAGACAAATGTCTATATTTTACATATTATCATCTATGTCTCTCTATATATGTATAAATTCTTCATCTAGTTTTTATTCTAGGCCATTCGAAAAAGCTCCTAAAAACTCTCTTTCTCTAAAAATATGCAATTCAAAAATAAAAAATATATCAATTTACAATCTAAAGACCTAACAAGTACGTGAAATAATAAAATTAAAACTGAAACAAAATTTTAAATCATTACGATTGAAAACAATTTATCCAATTATTAGGTTAAAAATCACTAATAAATTTACTAAATGAAAGAATAACTTTACAATTTTTAAATTTTGCTATAGGAAGTAACATATGCAATTCCCATTCAAAATAAAAAATATAAAAATGTAGTCAACCAATAGTCTAAATTTTATTACACAATAAATAGATTAAACTTTTTTATCATTTTTATCTAAAAAGCTTATTTGTGATAAAGAATAGTAAACAAAAAAAAAAGAGTTTTTCACTGAATGAAGAATGTAATTCTTGTTCTTATGTTAAGTGAATTCCAATAAAAAAGTATGAATAGTATTTTTTTCTTAAGAATTTGTGGCAAATTTAAAGTTTATATATATAATTAGTTTTGATAAATTTAGGGGATGGGAAGGGTCTGGAAAAGTATGGGGTTTTGAAAAAAGGTTGTAGTAATAAATTTAGTTGTTACACATTATGGTCCATAGATGACACAAGTTGTTTCTCTTATGAATATTAAAGTATAACAATACTTTTATCTTTTATGTAGTGTGCATGCTCCTATTCATCATTGTATTCTATATCTTGCTTAAAAAATTGGAAAAATCGTTCAAAACGCCCCTTACGTTTTGCAAAATAATTTTTTTTGTTCCTCGCTTTTAAAAGTGTATTTTTACATCCCTTACAAATTCACATTGGTCAAATATGATTCATATCTAGGTTTCTGACTAGTTTTTTTATCGTACTCCACCACGTACCTTATACGTGATCATTTTTTAAGGGTAAAATTGTCAAATCAAAATTTGCATTATCTGATCCATAGTCCCTCACATTTCATACAATGAATTTTTTTGTCGCTCACATTTCATAAAATGAATTATTTTGTCCCTTACATTTGACAAAATGAATTTTTTCATCCTTCATATTTTACAAAATAAATTTTTTCATCCCTCATTGATCATGCGTACGAATAACTTTTTTTTAATTCATGTATATATTTATTTGATTTCACCTAAATATACTATTTAAGTAAAATTAAATAGATATATATAGGGGTTTAAAAAAATTATTAATTTTTCACTAATGTTCATTTTCTTTTGCTCGAAAATTGAAAATAAAGAAGATATTTAATTCTAAATATTATCAAGTATTTATATTGAATTAAATTTGGACAAAAAATAAACAAAGGAAAAGTATAACAAAAAGAAGTAAGTGATTAACACTTTCAAATTTTAAGACAATCAAAAATAAGAAATTCAACTGTTGGTCTTAAAGGTGGTGAGTAAAAATTTCAGATTTAAATTGTAATTTGTTAGCATGACTATAGAATTCGAATTAGGACTGATTAATTAGATGATCTTATTATACAACTTAATAAATGAATTATTATCAAAAGAGAAATGCTATAAAAATTGAATAGATTCACATGGTAAAATCAAATAAATATATATATGGGTTTAAAACAAAATTGTTAGATTTAAACTCATGTATACATCTATTGAGTAGCATGTATACAATTACAATTAGTCTGTTTAGATGAAATCAAATAGAGATATATTACATGCTATTCGTACTGTTTATGTGAAATCAAATAGATATATACATAGATTTAAAAAAAAACTATTTATATACATGGTCAATGATGAATGAAAAAAATTCATTTTCTGAAATGTGAGGGATTAAAAAATTTACTTTGTGAAATGTAAGGGACGAAATAATTCATTTTGTGAAATATAAGGGATTATAGATCAGATTATATAAATTTTAATTTGACAATTTTGCCCCTAAAAATGATCACCTGCAAGGCACGTGATAAATTCCGACAAAAAAACTAGTCGGAAGCCTACGTAGAGACCAAATTTGACCAATGTGAATTTGTAAGGGACGTAAAAATATACTTTTAAAAGTGAGGGACGAAAAAAGTCATTTCACAAAATATGAGAGACGTTTTGAATGATTTTTCCTAAAAAATTTACTCACCTCTATTCACCAATATTCTCCTACTTAAGTTGCATATATTTAACGCATTATATTCTTGTTTTACAAATATAAAGCCATCATGTACTACTTACTATTTTAGGCCAAATAAACAAACAAAGATTTTGAAATTTAAAATTTAAAATTATATAAAATAGAGCCTTGATAATTATTTTTATTCTTCTCGAAAGAATATGATACTCAATGGATTTTATGCCCAATGTAATGAATTTGACATTTTGGCAAATGCTTTATTGAAATTTCTAAATATTGGACATAATAGTTGTGAAATGAATTGACATTTAGCAAATATAATAGGGTAAAAAACAAAAAAGTCTCTTGTGGTAAGTTTAAAACACAGAAATGCTATGATCTCAAAATATATAACACGACATCTTATGCTTTGGACTAAATTGTAAAGGTGACGGAATCCGTTAAACTTAACGGAAATGACTTATTGGAACCTAAAAAAAAAAATTTATACCTAATTTTTATCAAATATACCTATTATATCCCTTAACCCTCAATTCTCTCTATTTAGAGAATAAAACAAATGATTTTTTGAGCTGTCTTTTGCTTAATTATATCAGGGCATTTCGGTCATTTTGTCCATTTCCGTTAAGTTTAACGGATTCCGTCACCTTTACAATTTATTTCAAAGTATAAGGTG
>NC_040036.1:56008819-56138864 GCF_003713205.1 Coffea eugenioides | reverse complement strand
GTTATTTCCAGCCTTGGGATGCCATTTCCAACTTTGTTATGCCTTTTTTGGTTTCAACGTGAGAATTTCCAGCTTTGGCATGAACTTTTAACTTCGATATAGAATTTTTCAGCTTTTGTTTGAAATTTCCAGCTTTAGGGTTCGAATTTCCAGTTTTGATGTAGTTGCGTGTGAGCTATATATATATATATGCCAACTTTTGATAGCTTTTGAGGCCTAGAACATGTACCACTTATACCTTGTAACATGTCGTCTTGATTGGTGTCGATTTGTCATGAAACTAGGATTGGAATTTGAAGGATAACTTGAAGAAACTAGGGGATTTGCTGCTGGATTTTCTTTCTTGTTGGCCAAGTGAGCGAGAGTAAGGGTTGAGATGTGAATTTAGGACGGTTTGGACTTACTTTGCTTGAAGTTGCTTGAAACCACCTTGATTGTGATATGCAAGCTATATTTTTGCCAAAACCAAGTGTTTTACAAGGAAGGAAGTAATGGTTACTTCAAACATGTTTTCTAGTTACGTGTGTTCGGTTTTAAACTTGAAGGTTCTGGCTAGTCCTTATCTTCCTACATACGGACGTATAAGTCGCGCACTCTCTCACTTGTTTTTTGTGGTTTTATGATTCCATCTGCATGATTTTTCCTTTGATATTTACAAGCAAAGGTTGTGTATTTTGAAACCCTGTTTGATTGCATTTTGCTATACGATATTCAATCGCAGACTTCAAGGGTGGCCAGGGAGCTAGGCCTAAACTTGACATTGATAAACAGTGAACCATTGGTAAGTGTTTCACCTGGATGTTGCGACTTCTTCCTTGATTAAAGTGTATAGTTGCTTGCTTATGCTCTCGTCTTAAATGAGTGGTTGAATGATCTTAACTTGCTCTTAGCAGGGTGAGTGTGTACTTTATCACACTTGCCCCAAACTTGACACTGTTTACATGTGAAATGATATACGTGTGCTTGACTTGAATGTCGGTTAGGCATGTTTTCCATTGGCTATATGACATGCTTGGGATCCTAAACCCTATCGACCAGTTGGTCAAATCGAGCCAGCAAGGGTTTGGTCGAAGTGACTGACGAACCATGGGTCCTGTATCGTGTTACTGGCTATGGTATACTAGAGTATTATCCCACTTGTTACTTGTTTGGCGTGCGGGGCTGGTAAAGGAGAATGATTGGTGGACGGAGACTGGCATGAAGTGGTGTTCTACTAGGTCTTGATATTATATTCCAAGCTTGATGGAGTGTCAACAGTTGCGAGACAAGCAACCAATGCGAGAGAAACTATATTCTTCCACTTGAAAGTGCTACTTGTTCCTTGCTTGCCTGTTATTGATTTGCCTAGTTACAGTTTTCTTACTTGTTTTGAAATTGCTACTTTGTTTACATGTTTCTTGGAACCTCACTGAATTTTGGCACACCCCATTGGTTTATTTTTCTTACAGGAGGCGAGAGTGAACTCGTGTGATTGGGAGAAGACAGAGATTTCGTCTAGACCCCTTGACTTTTGTAGTAGTATTAGTGTTCTTCTAGAGTTAGTATCTCAACTTGAGTTTGAATGCTTTGTTACATTTCAGGTCTGTATGGATATTCGCAGTAATCGAATGCATATATGTTAAGTTTGACTGTTGCTGCTCCTCTTGCTCTTAAAATTATGATTCGTGTTTCTAAGAGTTGTGAGTGAGTTCTGATGAGAGTTAAGCAGACGGGCTGCTAAACCCTGGGATATGCCCCTAGGGGAGGTGGGGTCATCACAGGTGGTATCAAAGTTTAAGTTTGAATTGCCTTGGGAGGATCCAGTGAGGGTCTTGTTGTGACAGTTTAAGTATAAGTGTTTAATTGTGAAACCCTAAAGTGTTAGGTGATGAATCTTGCTTTGTTTGCCTCAATTTCTCACTGTCCTGGTGCTTGGTTGTAATGTAGGTAATGGAGGTAGCTAGTGGAAACGAGAGTCCTGAATGGTCTCAATGAGTTCTTAGCTACCAAGACTGTGAGGGAGGGGTTGTTTTTCGATAGGCTCTGGGGTGTAGAGTCAGGCATTGTGATTACTAGCGGACTTACTCGTATCCCGATAGGGTAGTCCTCGCCATAAGCGAACGAGATACGAGTAAGTCCCCTAGCAATCACAACGCCTGAGGGCAGTGCTAAAGATGCAAGGGAATAGAATTCGAGAGTTTGAAATTTCTAGTCTTGAGGAATAGGAGCAAACTAACACTTTTCAAAAGTAAGTACAGGAGGTCAATGGTCATCTCGTTCGGGTGGTGAGAGAAGTGAGGGACCGAACAGAAAACATCTTAATTGAGTGCGGGGTGCTCATTGATGAGGTGGTACAAGTGAACTTAGCCGAGAAAGGTCAAGGGAATGTGACCCCTAATGAATCTGATCTTGAACTTGAGGAAGGTCAAGCTGAACTTGAAAGGGAGGTGGAATCGACTGGTTTGGTGATAAACTAAGTGAGAGATTTAGGTTTTGTGATTTTGTACAAGGCAGTTAGGGTGTGTTACAAGATAGCTGGGGCGACACGTCACTTTTCTTATTTTGCTTTTTTTATTAACGTGTTAAGGTTGATGTGTATAGCACTTGCTTTTGTTTTGTGTACTTTGGTTTTGCTATGTGTACTTGATTTTATTAGGCTGACATGTACAGTATTTTGTGACCTAGTATTTAAGTTTGTTGTGGTATCTATATATAGAGTGTGTTCCATTTTAAGTGTGTTTCATTATTTTGACTTCATGGTTTGGAAATGCCTTTTATTTAGCTCTATAGCTGCTTTATTTTTACTTATGTATAAAAAAGCGTATGGAGGGTAGACAAGGTTGAGGACATGGGGTTAGTCGTGAACGTGGGATTAGGCAACCATCGGAACCGAGGGATGAAAGAGAAGAGGCGGCCGACCAACAACGTGAACCAAGGGCCGAAGCAGAGGATCAAGTAGTGACGGCCATACAACGAATGACCGATCTCCTCGCACGGTTCGTGGAGCAATAGGGTTAAACCCCTGTTAACCAACCTATGACCCCGAAATAGGAAAAGATGGGGCCTTAGAGCATTTTCAAAAGTTTTTTCCTCTTAAGTTCTTTGGAGGGTTTGATCCGGAGGTAGCCGAGAATTGGTTGGAATAGATGATTAATATTTTGTAGCTTTGAACTATATGCAGGAAAGGCAGGTGACCTTTGCTGTATTTTAATTTGAAGGACCGGTCTGAACATGGTGGAATGTGGTTAGGGCTAAGTAGGAGAGAGAATAGACGGTGTGGATTTGGTTAAATTTTGCACGGGAGTTTAATGAGAAATACCTCCCACTCTTAGTCCAAGAGAAGAGGGAGGACGATTTTATCAGGTTGCGTTAGGGAGCCTAAAGTGTGTCTGAGTATGAAACTCGGTTCACCAAGTTGTCCAAATTTACTCTTGAACTGGTGGTTATGGAGCAGAGGAGAGTAAGCCTGTTTATACAGGGGTTGAATGTGAAAATCCAGGAGGTTACATTTACAAAAGTTCTAGAGAAAGCTCAGAGGGTTGAGAACACGAGGGCGCATGTAAAGTGTGACGGCCCCACTTCTCCCAAGGGCGAACCCAAGGGTATCCGCGGAACGCCTGCCTAGCTCTCGGCAGGACTCGAGACAAATCGATTCAACCTTAACAATATATAACAATTTATACTAGTCTAATAAGGAAAATTCGCTTCCATAATCAAATATCCAAATCTTACACCACGAGTTCAGAATACATCAGTTACCCAATTCTTACATCAGGATCCAAAAGATACATCAATTCCCAAATATATACAACATCCAAAAGTTGTCTAGACAAATACATCCAATATGCCAAATCAAAAGTGCATCAAGTTTCAAAATACAACAATTATAAGTCGACTAAACAATTATAACCAAGGTACTAATCAAAAGAGTAATCTAGTCAGCTTTTCTCCAAAATCTTTTCATCCGATCCTGTTAAGGAAAACAAATCTAACGGGGTGAGCGAATGCTCGTGAGGCCAAGAAACACACATGCAAGTACGTATTCCAAATAGCAACAACAAATACACCGTAAGTAAAGCTATAAAGTTCGAATAATTCACATTTCCAGTAAGAAAAGTAGACAGAAACAATTCAAGGATACTGTAGCTCTCAGGAGCTAAATTCCACGTAGTCGAGACGAGTCAAAGTCTTGATCACATCTCACGTTGACACTCCGTCAACCACATAAGTATCAAATCCATAGATACACCACTTTTTTTCGAATCCCGTCACCGTTACACCCCCTTACCGGGCCCGCTCATCAAAGTTTTGATAATACTCGAGTATATCATGGCAATACTGCACGAGTAATGCCGAGCAAGATCTCTCCAATAGATCATGCTCTACGAATATCTCATGGTTGGCTAAGCTTATCGACCAAGCCCATGCTGGCCCGATTCGCAAAGTTAACCAACGAGTTTGGGCATCCCCCGAATACGAATACGAATACGAATATAAGTCGATGAACAACGCTCAAATCGACGATTCCGACTAGGAATCACAAATACGAATCATATATACGAATCATATCCACATTACTACATACAAGTCGAATATGAATTCACGTAGCAAAATTTGAATATAATTTCATTTGAAAGAGAACGAGTGCGGTAAAGTACACACTCGTCTCTAAATTGCCAAATTCAAATAACGGATAAGAAGCAGTAAACACTTAGCAACAAATTCATGCACTTGACACTCACCAATCGAAACAAGGGAGTAAGTGAGTAAACGATCTCTTAGGTGTTCCCCTCGAGATCCTCTTGAAGGTCTCCTTGAGCACCTGAGCAAATAGTAATTGTCTATTACACACTATCGCTTAAAACCCCTAATTATCGAGGAAGATTGCACACTTGTACAATCTAAAAAAATTTCACGAAAATGAGCCTTAATTACTCGTAAATCGAGACTCAAAAATGGGGTTTTAAAACACAAGCGAAATCTGATTTTCATCTTTGAAATCAAGTGTAAAACGGTTTAGCAATATCAAAGGAAAATAGAGAGTTCGCAACCCTCAATTTCCTTTAAGTTCGGAAATTTCAGATTTGTCACCCATACTTTGAAAAATTGTATCTCATTCTCTATAAGTCCAAAATTGGAAAACTTAGTGCCGTTGGAAACTAATTCCAAAGTACTAAAAGTTCCTAGAAGACAATTTTCCATGATTCCAAACGGAAGGTATTCAAAAATTAGCTCAAAGTTTCTGTTCTGGGGCATAGAAGACAGGTTTAGGTTGGTTTTTGGCCAACTTTGTAAATTCGGAAAAATTCACTTGATCCGAAATAACCTCTGAAATTTGGAACTCAATTAGAGTTGCAAACAAGGTTTAAAAAAAAGCAAGCGGAATGAGAATCGGAGTTTTGAGCACCGAGATACGGTAGCTCAAAGTTGCTGAAATTTGGAACCTGTTTACCATTTTCCAGATTTGAATCACTGTTTTTGGGACATCGGTTGAACATCGAAACGAACTTGAAATGACACCAAATTTTTTAGGTTTATCCTAACATATAAGGGTTATTTCTCTACCAAATTTCACGGGAAAATTCATTCGGGAAGTTGGTTAACGAAAGCACGAAAACTCCAAGAACTTCAAGGCAAATCTGCCTTGTATGTTCCGTTTTCCGTTTTCAAAACATTCGGCCAACAAAGTACCTCAAGCACGGTCCATTTGCATAGAAAATGTCTAAGAGGTGTCCAATACACATTTTTTAGGTAATTAATCACCAAAATTCCGGATAACAAGTCCCAAGTCATTGTTAGTTTCAAATCTGTCCAAAACACTGTTTTCGTTCACAAAGTCAGTTTTGAATTTCCATCATAAATCACTCAATTCAACTTGGAATTGAGTGTGGTTTGTGGCGTTAGAAAATAGACTCATAAGGCTATAGTTTTTCAGAAGAAACCATTTTCAAAATCTGTCGATAACCAGCTCATTCGTGAGCATCAAGTTGCGGCTCATGTGCTGCCTTCCAGGAAGCAACGAAACAGGACAGTGGAATTCAAACGAATCGTTTGGCTTGATCAAGTGGAACCAGGACATGCATTTTACACCAACAGAAATATGGAAATGTCTAGTTTCCAATGCCGCAAACGGTACGCGATTTCGACATCGGAGCAACAAGTTATGGCCAAAACAAGAAGACTGCCTGGGCAATCCGGGAACAAAATTCCAGTTTTCTAACCTTTCGAAATTTCAACATTTGAGTGACCAAATCAAGTTATTTTTCAATGCAACTTTTTACACAACCAATATAACATGTAAACAACATAAAAAAGCCATTAGAACCTCAAAATTTTGCACAAAAGTGGTCGGACAAGGCAGGGGTAAAACGGTCACTTTTGCTCCAAGCACCTCTTTTGATTTTCTACCAACCATACAACATTAATCCACTAATTTAAGCACTAAACCACCATTAATTTCATCATCAATCATCAAATCAGTCCATATATTCAAGGTGGGAGTTCATAGAGCCCACACAACCATTTTTCAACATATCCAAGCTACCCATATGCATGCATGCTCTTAAATGTGCATTACTACTCTCATAAAACAAGAATTTAAGAGTTGATCGTTACTTACTCGCTTTGATGTTCAAGACAGAAATTTCAGCTCTTCTTAGCTCAAGAAAACCTGCGGATTGTAGCTCCTTTTCTTAGCTAGATGTAATCTCCAAGTGTTGAGCTATGTGTGGTCAAATTTTGGTAGGATTTGGTGATGTTTTGTTGAAGAAATGAAGATGGAAAAATGGAAAACTTTGAGTTGTTTCTTTGCTTCCCTTGGCCGGCTGTTTGGAGCAGAAAAAAAAGAGCTAAAGCTGAAAGTAAGCTTCCATGAGAAGCTTTATAAGTTGTGGTCAAAAGTTGCTTCAAAATCAATTAGGAATAGTGCGCGCACGCGCGCGTTTTGTGCTCGATTCCTCTTAAGTTTGTTGCACTAGTGCACTATACCTCTAAGGCACTTGTATTCATATTAATATTATTCACTCTTAATTGTCCCAAAATAAAGGTCTAAAATCACTCAATTAATCGCGCGCGTAAAAACGCGTACTTCCGATTTGTGCGCGATAAAGTGGAATTTTCAAGAATTTCTTATTACGATAGTATCACTAACTAATAATTGAATACTTAAACATAAAAATACCTATTTCAAGACTAATGTACAAGTCTCCAATTTTTTTCAAGCTTATTGTATTCTCGAATCGATTATTATTTCCAATCGCGTATTCACTATTCTCACTTTACGAGCATTCAAAAATTAAATTTTGAAACAAGTCACTTTAAAAATATAATTAAGCTATAGACTCCTGTAATTAGGTCTAAATAGGCTAGAAAATAATATTCGAAGTAAATGGGCAATTAAATATTTAAATAAGCTCGAAATGGAATTTAAAATAATAAATTTTGCGAGTCCTCACAACTTTTCTTAGTCTACTATTGATCATTCTTATTTTTCCAAAATTAATACACTCTCAATTCAAATATAGTCTCGAAAACGTGTACTTGTTGTCACGAACTAAACGAGTTTTCGAAAAGTAACTTTTTCTAGCAAAACATTTTAAAAACATAAAAGATGCGTTTTTCCATATAAATGAATTTTAAATAGTCGAACTAAATAATTAATTAAACCAGTAAAATAAAATAAAATAGGAAAATTTTTGGGTCCTCACATAAAGGCTTTCCAAGTAAGAAAAAGGGATGCATCTAGTAGAGGCCAAGGTGATTGCAGTATGCCATCCCCTAAAGTGGGACGAGGGTCCAGTGGTGTGTGATTTTCAGGGACATCCAAGGGAGTTTCTCCGAGAGGAGCTCCAGGTGGGAGAAGACGACAAGTGGGCATTTCACAAGGAGACCGAGTATCGGTTTCTTGTATAACCTGTGGATACTGCGGGAAGCCAAATCACTCTGAGGACGAGTGCTAGCGAAAGGCGCAAAAATGCTTGCGTAGCAGAAGTACTGAGCATCAAATTGGTAGCTGTCCATGATAAGAGTATATTTTACGTGTTTTTAGTGTATTTTATTACTTAGTTTTGGTGTGTTTTAACTACTTTTATAGCTAATTAACTAGGATTCTAGTGAAAATATGCATTTTATGGTTTAAAGTATAAAAATTGCATTTCTATGGATTTTAATGGTGAAAACTTCATATTTTTATAGGTTTAATGATTCAATCATCAAAAGAAATGAATTGAGAATACATTTGGATGATTATTGATGATTTGAAGTAGTTTAAAGAAGATATGAAGTGCAAAGAAGAAATGCAAGCAAGAACAAAAGAAAGCAAGTTTTCACAGCCTTGACACAATATGGTATTTTAGCTATATCTTGAGCTGCAATCATTGGATTGAGGTAATTTTTGAATCATTTTGAAGTTCAGAGATATATCTACATTTGGTATAAAGACATCAAAATCCAGTTCAGTCGTTTTCTAAGTCAAAAAGTCGAAATACAGAAGTGCAACTCTGTTATCAAAAGCTGAAACAGAGCTCTGATCAGTTGATGGTATTTTGATCATATCTCGGTCCAAAGAGCTCCAAATGGGATGATTCTTGAGGCATTAGAAAGCTAACTCAAAGCGCTACAACTTTTATGTTTCGTACAAGAGTTAGTTCGGTATCCATTATCAAGAAAAGAATAGTTGAAGTGGTACTAAATTCACAAAAGTGAAAACACGACTTCATGAATACGTGGCTTGAAGTCGCGTATTTCAAGGTCGCGTATTCTCTTCTATTTTTTGAAACTTGCTCATCAACTTGCCATGCTTTCATACAACTTTTTCAGCTCAATTTTAGCTATCAATTCCGGCTGTATTTGATCAAGAAAAGGTTGGAAATTTGGAATGACAAGTCATGAGAGTTTCAAGAGTCAAAAATGACAACTAGAAACAACTTATTTGGCTCTTGAATCCTCTATAAATAGCGGCCTTTGGAGGATATTTTCACAACTTTGGAAGGCTAGAGAAACTCACCAAAAATGTAGCTTTCACTAGAATTTCCTTAGTTCATTAGTTAAGGTAGCATAGAGTAGTTAGTACAATTTTTCCTTCATATATTTGTAGTTAGATTTAGATGAAAATTGAGGAGCAAAGATGGAGAGTTTGAAACTCATGTGACAAGGGTGACATCTCTCCTATCACTTTTTGTTTTGTATTTAAGTTCATGTTTAACTATAATACAAGTCTGGATCTTATTTTCATGTTTTGCTAAAATTTATGCCTAGAGTATGGATGAACTTTCTATATCTTGTTTGTGATGTTTACTTGGTTGTTTGATGATATTATTTTGAGCAAGTTATTTATCACTTTTGCTTTTCTAATCATGATTAACCGGCCATTAATTATGATTATCTAAATGTGTTAAGTTTGCAATGAGAATTGAAATTTAACACTAGTTCAAGGAAGTGATAAACCTACGGAGTTCACTCACGAGAGTAGAGAAGCACCTTTGTGGCTTTAGTGACTTGTTTCATGTAATTTCATAAAAGAAATGAGCCTGTAGTTAATTTCATAACCACGAGAGTAGGTATGGTTTAGTTACAAGTATAATTGATTCACTACAAAAGTAGGTTGCACATATATTAGGAAATTACGCCATAACTAGCCAAGATAATAGCATTCACTTAACCGATAATCTCATTTGCAAGAGTAGTAAGGAATTTCATATCTCTATGAGTTTTCTAATGTTATTTTCATTACTTTTATGTTTATGGTAGTCTAGATAATAAAGGAGTTCGAAAATCATCGGTAATTGAAAACCTTTCCAGTGGGTTCGACTTTTAATACCTTATACTCGCTCACGGCCTGTATACTTACAGAAAAATCGCGTGTGGGGTATTTAGGATGTTATAAATATAAAACTTGACTGTTGATGAATCAATTATATACGTATACCTCGCGCTCGTCAATCCATACCTGGATGGAGGTGATGCCTCTCGATTGGACAGGTTGAACCCTAGACAGACAAATATAGGAGGGGACAAGCCGAGAGTGCCGGTCAGGGTATACATCTTAGATCAACACCAAGTGTCTGACTCGTCTAAGGTGATAGAAGGTACGATTCCCGTCTTCTATTGTCTGACTAAGATTTTGATAGACTCTAGTGCAACTCATTCTTTTGTAAATCCTAATTTTATGTATGGGATTGATGTGAAAGTTGAGAGACTACTATATGACTTAGAAGTGAGAACACCTACAGGTGATCAATATTTGCTTGCTAATGAGGTGTATAGAAATTGTGAAATTTGGATTAGCGAGCAACAAGTGGTAGTAGATCTTATAAATCTAGCCATCAAGGGGTATGACGTCATGATAGGAATGGATTGGTTGATCTGGTATCATGCTCGGTTAGATTGCAGAACAAAAGTGGTTGAATTTTGCATATCAGGCAAAACGACCTTAAAACTAGAAGTAAGGGGTACCTTAGCCTCATCTGCCTTTATTTTAAAAATTCAGACTAGGAAATTGTTGAGTAAGAGGGTACAGGGATATCTAACCTTTCTGTCAACATCTCGAGAGATAAGATTAAATTGGAGAATACGCTGGAGATAAATGAGTATCACGATGCTGTCTCTAATGAACTAGTGTTATTGCCTCCCGAAAGAGATAAAATTTAAGATTGATTTAGTATCTGGAACTACACCTATTTTGAAAACTCCTTGTCGGATGGCACTTGCCGAACTTAAGAAATTGAAACTGCAATTGCAAGATCTGTTAGAGCGATGATTTATACAGAAAAGTGAAGCACCTTGGGGCACTCCAATACTCTTTGTTAAGAAGAAGGATAGGAGTTTGCGATTGTGTATCTATTATCGGGGTTTAAATGCAGTGACCATTAAGAATAAATATTCTTTGCCCCACATTGGCGAGTTATTTGACCAATTGCAAGGAGTTGTGGTGTTCTCTAAGTTGGATCTGAAACAAGGATATTATCAATTAAGAATTAAGAAGGAGAATGTGCCAAAGACCGCTTTTAACACTCGATATGGGTATTATGAGTTTGCATTTATGCCTTTTGGGTTAACTAATGCTCCGATAGCATTCATGGATTTAATGCATCAGATGTTTAAACTCTATTTGGACCAATTTCTCATGGTATTCATTGATGATATCTTGATTTATTCAAAGACTATTAGGAACATGAACGACATTTGAGAATAATATTGCAGACCCTAAGAGAGCATCAACTGTTCGACAAATTTAGTAAGTGTGAGTTTTGGTTGGAGAAAATATCATTTCTAGATTATATAATTTCAAAAGATGGACTCACTGTGGATCCGGTTAAAATAGAACTTATTGTCAAGTGGAAACAGTCGGAGAATCCTATTGAAGTTCGTAGTTTCGTGTGCTTAACGGGATATTACTGTCGGTTTATAAAGGATTTCTCCAGAATTACTTGGTCTCTAACGGATTTGATGAAGAAACAGAGTAAATTTATTTAGGACACTAGGTGTGAAACCAATTTTCATGAGTTTAAGAAGAGATTAACAATGGCGCCAATGTTAGCTCTACCAAATGGGAAGGATAGTTATACGGTATATACAAATGTTTCGAGGGAAGATTTGGGGTGCGTTTTAATGCAAAATAGGAACGTAATTGCCTACGCCTCTCAGAAGTTAAAACCTCATGAGCAAAATTATCCGACCCATGATTTAAAAGTCACAACTATTGTGTTTGTTTTGAATAAATGGCGGCATTACTTGTATGGGGTAATTTTTGAAGTATATACGGACCATAAAAATCTTAAATGTCTGTTCTCCTAGAAAGAATTAAACTTGAGGCTATGTCAGTGGATGGAGTTTTTCAAAAATTATGAATGTAGCATCAATTACCATCCTGAAAGGCCAACATAATAGTGGATGGCCTAAGTCGAAAGGGTCAACTAGCAAGTTTAATGGCAAAAGAATGGAACCTGTTAGACGATGTTTGTGAATGGAATTCTCGCCTCGAACAACAAAAAGTTATCTTTGAAAATATTATGGTGAAATCGATGTTGTTGGACTGTATTAAAAAGATTAAAAAAAATGAACCAACGGTACTAAGATGGCTAGAAAATGTACAAAAGGGAGAACTGCCCGATTTCAATCTAGGTTCTGATGGAATTTTAAGATTTTGAAATCGAATTGTAGCGCCAAGGGATGAAGAATTGAAAAAGAAAATCATAGAAAAGACTTACCGTTCTAGGTATACTGTGCATCCTGATAGTGGCAAGATGTATCAAGATCTCAAAAGACTATAATGGTGGGATTACATGAAATTAGAGATTACTCGATTTGTCCAAACATGTCTTACTTGTCAGCAAATAAAACATCAGAAATTATCAGGATTGCTGCAACCTTTGAAAATACCTGAGTGGAAGTGGGAGCACATTACGATAGATTTCGTGTTAGCTTAGCCGTAAACTCACGGAGGTCATGATGTGGTTTGGGTGATAGTGGACAAATTGACTAAATCGGCACATTTTTTGCCAGTTGATATGAAATATTCTTCAAAAAAACTTGCTAAACTCTATGTGGATGAAATTGTGAGATTGCATGGGGTACCAGTAAACATAGTGTCCGATAGAGATTCTCGATTTGTATCTCGATTTTGACAAAAGGTACAAGAACCTTTAAAGACTAAGCTGAATTTTAGTATAACATATCATCCTCAAACCGATGGATGGTCGGAGAGAACCATTCAAACCCTTGAGAATATGTTAAGATCATATATCGTGAATTTTGAAGGAAGTTGGGACTAATACATGACATTGGTTGAGTTTTACTATAACAATATTTATCACGCTTCTATTCAGGTGGCACCATATGAAACACTTTACGGACAAAAGTGCCATACACCCATTTACTGGGATGAAGTAGGAGAGAGAAAAATTTTGGATCCGACAGCAATACCATGGATTAAGGAAGCATACGACAAGGTAAATATAATCCGTTAGACATTTCAAACAGCACAAAGTCGACAAAAGAGTTATACCAACCATCGGAGAAAGGATTTGAAATTTGAAATTGGAAACAAAATATTTCTTAAGGTCACTCCTTTGAAAGGAAGTATCAAGGTAGGAAAAAGAAAGAAGTCAAAATTGAGATATATAGGGCCTTTCACCATTCTCCAACAAGTAGAAAAAAGTGGCGTATCGATTGGAGTTGCCAATAAGTTTGTTCCGAATTCATGATATTTTTCACTTGTCATTGTTTAAGAAATATCACCCAGATCTAACTCATATACTGCAGCTAGAGGATATTGAATTTGACAAGTTTCTAACCTATGAAGAGCGCATGTTTGGCTTCTAGATCGGAAGGTGAAAGACTTAAGGAATAAACAAATTCCATTGGTTAAGATTCTATAGAAACATCATGAGATAGAAGAAGCAACCTGGGAGTTAGAAATGGACATGCAAGAGAAATAATTCGAGTTATTTTTCTTATAATTTCCCTTATTTTTGAATAAGCTAATTTATATTTTCTTTTGGTTTAATTCACTTGCCTTAATTTTTTTAGATACTTTAATGATTGAGTCAAGAGTTTTATCTTTTTCTTCTATAATTCGGCGCATATTAAGTTTTGTAATACATTATGGTAGTGTGACTAACTAGTAAGGTGTGTGCAATAAATTTGGTGGACAAGAAGTGTCAAGAGTTAATTAGAAGAATATAAGTTATGATAGTGATTAGAGACAATTAGAGTGATTAGAGGCAATAAGAGAGACAAAGAGAAAGGCTTGAACCAAGTTTCGCCAAGTGTCGCCGATCCAAGTAGTCTTTGACCAAGTAGTCTTTTGTAATTATCTTCTTATTTAGCACAAAAAATTCCTTCATTTTCCTCCATCGTGGCCGAGCTTCAGAGAGAGAAAAGGGAGAAAACTACTCCAAATTTCATCTTGATCTTTGCTTGATTTGGTGAGACAATCAACAAGAACCCTTAATCTAATCCATAGAAAGTTGTAACAAGTGAGAAGGTGGGCTTGTGGTGAATTTATTTGAGGAAAGAAAGTTCTTGTTTGCTAGGGTTTAAGGTATTATACTAAGAATTTCTCTTCTTCCTCTTTCCTTGCAATTTAATCCATTTATGAGGTGATTTTGTGGAAGATTTCATGATTTTACTAGGGTAGCTTGTAATTTCCAACTTTAATGATCAATTTCCAGCTTTGATATGTTATTTCCAGCCTTGGGATGCCATTTCCAACTTTGTTATGCCTTTTTTGGTTTCAACATGAGAATTTCCAGCTTTGGCATGAACTTTTAACTTCGATATAGAATTTTTCAGCTTTTGTTTGAAATTTCCAGCTTTAGGGTTTGAATTTCCAGTTTTGATGTAGTTACGTGTGAGCTATATATATATATATGCCAACTTTTGATAGCTTTTGAGGCCTAGAACATGTACCACTTATAACTTGTAACATGTCGCCTTGATTGGTGTTGATTTGCCATGAAACTAGGATTGGAATTTAAAGGGTAATTTGAAGAAACTAGGGGATTTGCTGCTGGATTTTCTTTTTTGTTGGCTAAGTGAATGAGAGTAAGAGTTGATGTGTGAATTTAAGATAGTTTGGACTTATTTTGCTTGAAGTTGCTTGAAACCACCTTGATTGTGATATGCAAGCTCTATTTTTGTCAAACTCATGCATTTTACGAGGAGGGAGGTAATGGTTACTTCAAACATGTTTTCTAGTTGCATGTGTCTGGTTTTAAACTTGAAGGTTTTAATTGTTTTCCTTCCAAAAGTCGTGCATATACCTCACATATGTTTTTACTGAGTTTCATGAGTTCCATTTGCATGATTTTTCCTTTGATATTTACAAGCAAAGGTTGTGTATTTTGAAACCCTGTTTGATTGCATTTTGCTATACGATATTCAATCACAGACTTCGCGAGTGGCCAGGGAGCTAGACCTGAGCTCGACATTGATAAACAGTGAATCATTGGTGAGTGTTTCACCTGCATGTTGCGACTTTTTCCTTGATTGAAGTGTATACTTGCTTGCTTATGCTCTCTTGTCTTGAATGAGTGGTTGAATGACCTAAACTTGTTCTTAGCAGGGTGAGTGTGTACTTTATCACATTTGCCCCAAACTTGTCACTATTTACATGTGAAATAATATTGTCGCGCCCCATTTTTAAATGAAAAATAAAATTAACAAGTTTATTCAATGAAAAGTGAATTTTGATTAATTTTTGAGTAAAAATGAATTTTTATTTATTAGAGAATAATGAAAAGAAATATGGGTCTAAATGGGACTTAAAATTGCGACGATTTTGACCCAAAATAATAGTTTAAAAAAGATTTTTTAATAAAATAGGAGTCGCCACTTGGTATTCAGTTAAGATGTACCAAATCACCTAAAAATGAATTTTTAAAGAAAAAAATAGAGAAAATCCTTTTTAAACGACTCCAAGTCTACGCAAATCAAAGAAAAGTATTCGGGAGTCACATTTGAAGAAAGGGAAAACAAGGATAGAAATCCAAGGCACTCTTTCAACCTAGCCAAGGTTAGTTGCGTGATTTAGTCAAAGATTTTCTTATTTTAACCTAAAAATTTATCACATTTGGAAGTCACCGTATGGATGCAAAACCTAGACCTAGGAGGATATCGGGGGGTCAGAATATCTCTTCAAAACTTAATTGGTGCCAATCACATTAATTATGATGCCCAAGAGTGACTTTTTGAAGAGGTCACGAATATGCAAAAATATGAGACTCTAAGAAAAGAAAAGAAATAATAATATATAAATATACAAATATACATGACTTAAAGGAATGCATCATAACGGGTGCGGGGAACTAAGATTCGTGACTTCAATTTTCCCTTTTATAGAGGGAATACGAACGTGCTAAGGTTAGAAAGCCAAACTCATCCATATCCCATATTCGAGGGGTATTTCCAAATCTAAGCAAGCAAGTGTACTAGCCTATCTCTAATTTTTCTTATATGAAATGCAAGTCTAATGTCATGTGCCACACATGGGGTTATATAGAGGGAAATATGGGATAAAAGGTGTATATAGGGGAAATATGGGATAAGGGATGTGTATACATGGAAAATGTCATGCAAAAATGATAAAAAATCCTAAAAAGTAGCAAATATGCATGAAAGTGTAGTGATTGTCACACAAACATGTTTTAACGCGTGGATGGTCCCTAAGGGTCTAGCGTTGGACTAGACCACATCTATGAATCCTCACTAGCGTTGGACTAGTGGAAAATCGGAACAAAGGTCCACAACTAGCGTTGGACTAGTGTGAAATCGGGAAAGGGGCCACAACTAGAATTGGACTAGTGTGGTGACGTCACACATTTATTATAATCAAATAAATCATGTAAAACATAATAAAGTAAATAAACACATAAATCACATAAAACACATAACACATAAGCATGATATCTAGATGCAAGACCCTAGGAAGGCGAATAACACGTAACACACAAGCATGCAAGGCACACAAAGCAAATAAAAGCAATAGGAACCTAACTATTACATTAGGGGGGCCTACTACAATCTAAGGGCAAAAATAAAATAAAACAACATAATAACCTAACTATTACAACTTGGCATTTAAATGCCTTCCAAATAATTAAAATTGACCTAAAATAAATATACAAAATTAAAACAAATAAAGCGACTAAATAAATAAATGAAATGAAAACATTCAAAAGGCATGCAATTAAGCACATAAAGTCACATAGGGGCACATACGGTCAAGTAAAAATCAAAATAAGGGGTAGAGTGTTCCTCCCTTGAATTGATGCCCTAATGAAGTGAAGTTACTTAATTACCCTCCAAAAATCAAGAAAAGGTCAAGGCATCACTTTATAATAAATAATCAGATGAAATGGAAATAAATACCAAATTGAATCACTCAAAGCATTCAAATGAACTAAACAACCCCTATTCATCAAATTGAAACAAACAAGGACCCATTTGAAAGAATTAAAGAAGTTCGAGGGATCAATTTATTATTATTAAAATACTAGGGGTCTAGAAAAAAAAGGAAATTAAAATTAATGACTTAAGATGAAACATGTCAAAATCAAATGCTAAACTTCACAAAACTAGCTAAAAATTTTAAGGAAAATTGAAATCAAAACTATAAATTCATCAAAATCTATTAAAGTTTCAAATTTTATCCTAAAATCCCACTAAAATCTGTCCAACAATTATGTTAAAACATATTACAGAAAAAAGACATGTTAAGGGGATACAATTGATTAAATTATTCAATTATTTGGGCTAAAGTAGCATTATCCAAAAACTAAGGGGCTAAAATGCAATTCTTGGAAGATTTTCATGCAAATTTCAAGCAAATGCTATGAAACATTTCTGCAACAAGAAAAACTTTCGGCAGCCAGCTGATGAAGCTTTCTGCAATTGTATACAAGCTTTCGACAACAAATTTCATTCAAGACTTCGAACCAAATCCAATTAAAACCGTTGCTCAACACCTCTTAACAACACTGAACACTTCAACTAACCAATGACCCCAAAGTTATTGCCTATAAATAAAAACTTCAGCTCTTCAAGACATCAAACCCAGACAGGAAAATGAATACCAAATGCGTGGTTCACGCCCCCCCCCCCAACAAATTTCAAAACTAATGGCTTTGAGATAGCAGATATGTTCATGGTGTGACGCCCCGAAAAGTATAAGTGTGAGAACCCGTACTTTTCCCATTTTCTAGGGTTTTATTTATTTAATGGCTTGTTTTCTGCGTTTTCTTTAGTAGGGAAATTTTCTAGATATTTTTAAGGAGCAGATATAGTTTTTGGATGATTTTCCTAGTATCAAATAGGTTTTGAGAAATTAAGAGTGTATACCGGATGTGGGACCCACTAGGGCGAAAAGTTCGAAAAAATTCGGCCAATAAGGTTAAGTTTCGGATACTGGTTGAAATTTATCGGGTATTAAGAGATAAGTAGAGGTTGTGATGTGATTGATGTGAGAGGAAAAAAGAAGGATAGAAATGCATTGAATGAAGTGACATGTGTCACTTTAAGAGAGGTTGCCACTTATTTGACTTATTTGACTTTTGACCTTTCTTACCAATTGTTGATTAAATATCTCAAATTTACCACAAAAATCACCATTTCTTTCTCTTCTTTGGCCGACCAACCTTAAGGAAGAAAGGAAGAGAGCTCTTCACCATTTAAGCTTCCAACTAGCTCAAATCATCCAACCCAAGTGCTGAAATTTGTTTCTACTCCATACAATCCTTCCATTTGGTGCTAGTAAGTGATTTTGTGGAAGTGTTCAAGGAAGCTAAGGTGTCCATTAACTCCTCTTCTCTTGTTTACTAGGTAAGTGGTGATTGAACTTCCTCCTACACTTAATGAAGCTTAAGTTGTGCTTAGTGGTAGCTAAAGTGCTGAAATTTGTGGTTTATTTCTTGGTTTGAGATGAATTGGTGAAGTTTTCAATTTATTGATGAATTTTCTGGTTTAATATGAATGTGATGTTGTGGCTATCCTTGATGATGGGAATTGATGGTTAATGACTCTAGTAGGTGTAGATGATTGGTAATTGCAACCAATTTTGGGTTTGGAAGGAATTTGAGAAAGTTAGGGTTTCATAACCCGCTTTCTGTCCGGTTTTGTATCATATGGTTAGAGGCCGAATTGGCCTTGGATTAAAACATGAAAGTTGTAGGTATTGATGTTTTAAAGGTGCCTACAAAATTTCAGGGAAATTGGAGTAGTGTAGAATGAGATAAGCCGAATTTACTGTTGCTGTTCTGGGTTCATCAGGATGTAAGAACTGCGTCTGAAATGGGTTGTTTTGACTGGCATTTTTTTGGATTTGGTTGTTGAGGTCTTCTGATGAAATGTAGCTTGATGTCTTAGCTACTGCATGCCTTTGGAATTTCTGCATTTGGACCTGTATAGAATGAGTTGGACTAATTACAACATAGTGTGATTTGTAAACCTGCAATTACGGTTCTGGTTTGTTATTTGGCATATTTGACTTAGTTGTGTTGGGATTTGGACTGAGTGACCTTCTACAATGTTGTAGCCCTGTCTTTTAGCTTCGAAACGGTGTATCTTGTACCTTCATCCGATACTCGATGTGCCTTTGGTACCATTACCGCAAAATGACGTCAAAACTGTTTTTCTGGTTTTGAGCTTAACTTTCATTTCCGGACTTTTCCCTAGCTTGACTTGTACTAGTACTACTTGGAGCTTGCTGGATGGTTATTGGATGAACTTGTTGTTGTGTACCTTTGGGTTGGAATGAGGAAATAATGAAGCCTTGATGGCTGGAAAAGTAAAGAAAGATAAGAGGAAGTGCTGTCCGAATTTTGAAAGGACTTGTTTGCATTGAGTTTGTGATCTAAGACTTGGATTTGAGCAAGGCAATGCTATATGATGGATGGTTTCAGGGCCGTGGAGGTGAGTGACCTCAAACTATTTCTAAAATTATTTATGAACCATTTCTTGCATTATTTACTTTTGAACTGTTTTCAAAGTTACTTTTGGAACTGTTTTCTTACATATCATGCGTGCTTGCATATCAGTGTCTTGTTATTATTGATTTTGCTTTCAATGATTGTTAAAACGAGTTTTTTAGGCGAGTGTGTACTTTATCGCACTCGACCTAAATAAATATGAAATTTTCAATGATTAATGATTAAATGCTACTTGCGCATGAATGTAAGCCTTTTAGGCTGAACTAGCCATTGCCCCTTGTTACCGGTCGTCTCGAGCCAGAAGCGGACTCGGTCGGACGACTAGGAACTTGGGTGAACGTTTCGGTATACTCGAGTATTACCTTGTAGGTTGGTGGAGCCTGGCCAAAAGCCAGGGACGGGGTGAATGAATGCACGAATGAAACCAAATGCAATGAAATGACAGGAGAACGAACGTATCCTTTTCATGAATGTTACTATCGCTTTCCATTGTAAATGTTTCGTGAATTATTGATACTCCATATTGAAATGACATCATTGAAATGAACTATTGTTAAACAGATTTGATTACTGATTTTACTGGTTACTCGCTGAGCTTCTAGCTCACCCCAAAATGTTTTATTCCCCTCCACAGGGCTCAAGGCGAAGGAGTGGCTTGTAGTGTTTATTCATGGATTATCTCATGTATGGATTGAATTTGGATTCCTTTTGTGTAATCATTCATATCGGGATTGTATTGAACGTTTAGAATTGATTGGATGTGTAATAGTCAAGATTTGGACTTCCTCCTGTATAATAATTGTGATCAAGGATCAGAGTGGCAGTGGAAGCGTGGACGCTTCGCTTTTGATATATAAATGTTGGAATATTTGATTTTTATTTGAGACTTTATCTTGTATTTGTTTGAGGACTGTAGTGATCGACTGAGTCCCAGCGAGAGTTGGGCAGGCGGCCCGCCGAACCCTCTGGTTCGCCTTAGGGGGAGGTGGGGTCGTCACACATGGCATCCCAAGCAAATCAAACACTTCAAACAATCCAAAAACTTCAGCAACCAAAAGAAAGAAAAGGGTCTGTCCACGCTCCACATTGCTGCAATAAGCCGAGAGCTCCAATCTGTCAACATTGCTGTGACAAACAAGGAGTTCCAACCTTGTTGCAGCAACTCTTAGTTGCTCATGCCAAGTCTAATACATTTAACCAGAAAAATAACTCAATGCAGGTCCTAACTTATTTAGGCACACAAATGCAAGAAACTTGGGACAGGGAGAGAGGGGACATTCAACAAACTTTCGGATACAAAACGCAGCAAATGTGACCTGAACATCTGTTAAGATTTGACCTAGGAATTTCAGGAAAAACAAAGCAACCAAAGAAAGAAAATGTTTTGGACACATTGCTGCCATATCTCAGCCCAACATCATCTAAACTCAAGAAACAAAACCAGCAAGCATTCTTCATACCTTTCGACCTAAAACCTTAGGAGTTAACACAGAAAGAATCTGGAGAAAAACCATGCAAATCTAACAATTTTCTAAAACCTTGCGTTTTGAACAACCTCAAGCATGTATTAAACTATCAGAAGATACATAAGGCAACAAAAAAATAAAAAGGAAATAACTCAGAATCCAAGGTTTCCTTCATCCATTCCCAACTGATGAACTTATGCTTTTCATTTCTAAAATCTCATACCCAAAATTAACAAACAAAGGATAAAATAGCAATGAAACCAAGTGTTTTAAACAAACTAAGAACTTGAGCAACCCAAAATGACTAATCAACCCTGTGGCAACTTCATTTCTACAATTCGGCATGCATGAACTCCAATAAAACTAATTTCACAAGACTCAACCCAACAAGATACCATGTAATGATACAGAATTAAAAATTAAAAATCCCTCCCTTCAAAAACCAGAACATCATAACCCAACTTCACTGATGAAGACACATATTGCTCCAACCACAACAAAACGAGGATAACCGACAAGGGAGGGGAACGGGTTCGTATGATTGGTGAAAAACAACTCTAGTTGAAACAACTCCAGTTTGAACAAAGCCAACTCTACACTTACACATGCCAATCATTCAGAATAAAACAAAACATGCAAAGATGGAAAATTTCTTCAATCTTATCCAACACATAAACTCACATGCATTGTCAAACAGGCGGCCCATGTAAACATCACTTCCCTTTTCACAACAAGTATCTTACTACTAAACCACAGCCTAATAACAAAGTCACCAAACAAATTCCAAGCCTTAACATACCTAACATGCAAAACAGCAAAAGACAACGACTTTGGGGCTGTAAAACACAAACCAACGCAAAGATAACAGCAAACAGCAAACCACGGGATGATGGAGGATACGTTCACGGACTTCGAACAGCTTGAGGCTGATCGAAGCTCCTCTCACCAAAACAGAAACCACATCTCAATATTAAGGCATAAATACCAGGAAAAGGTAAGAACTTTTACCGAAAGAAAGGAAAAAACCGGCAGCAGACTAAGTTGACGCCCAAAGCAGTGCCTTTCCAATGCTGTTTCTTCCCTTCGGCCTCCTCCTTTTTGCAGCTTCTCTCCTTATCTTCCCTTCCAAAACCTTTGATGTTTCTCTCCTACCCGTAGCTTTTCTTTCTCTCGTTCTCTCGGTCTATCCTTTCACTTTTTCTCAATTTTTTCTTTCAATCTCGTTTCCTCTTTTCCCTTTGATTTTTCTCTCTAACGCCGCTGCGAACCTCTTTTTCTATCTGTTTTGTTCCTTCCTAGCCGTCACCTTTTTTTTTTCTCTCAGCTCTCGGTTTTCTATGTTTTCTTGTTCCTCCACTTAGTTTTCCTATTTTTCAGCCCCTTTTCTTGCTAGATTTCTTTTCACTCAGCCGCCACCCTTTTCTCTCCTCTTTTTTTCTAAAACCCTCGGTTCTCCCCTTTTGTTCCATTTATATCAAAATGACAGTTTCAAACCCTGATCTCAAGGGTTCTCCATAAACCTCAGCCCACCGCCTCTATTTTTAGCCATTCGATTTGCTTTGTTTGTGTGTGATTCTTGAGGTCTTGATCAAGGCCAGCTGGAATGAGATTAAAGTGATCCAATGGTGAAGAAAATGGAGGAAAGAAACGTGGAAAAAAATGAAAAAATGTTGCTGCATTCTGTACTGTAGCACTCTGTGACGCCCCCACCTCTCCCTAAGGCGAACCAAAGGGTATCCGCAGGATGCTTGCCCAGCTCTTGCCAGGATTCGAGACAAATCCAATTCAAACCTAATCTAATACTAACAACGAAAGTCGGAATAAAGGTACGAAGTCATTTCTATACATAAATATCCAGTCTTACATCACAATTTCAAACTCACAATCACTTTCCCCAAAATACTTTACACTCCCAAAATATACAGCTTCTAAAATCAATTTCTAAACAAATACATTCACAATTCTAATCAAGTGAAGCATCAAGTAAGTTTCTCCAAAATTCCTCCCATTTCAGCTTCTGTTAAGGAAAAACAAATCTAACGGGGTGGGTGGACGCTCGTGAGGCCAAGAAAACATGCAAGACAAGTAATTCAATAGCAATAGCACTTACACAATAGTGACAACTATAACATTCAAGAAATTCACAATTTATAATAAACCCCCTTGAGTAGGATGTAGGAGCTCTCAGGAGCTAAATCTTTGTTTACTTTGCCCCAAGTTCAATTCAATACCTTCTTGTGACGACACCCCGTCACCCGGGTAGATAATTAAATTCATAGCACTTTACGTATTCCATTTATGTTTCTGAGACGACTCGAGAGGCACCTCCCGCCCAAATCGGTGTGGTACTTACTATCGCTCAGCTTATGGTCTGAGACGATTCGAGAGGTACCTTCTACCAAATCGGTGTGGTACTTGATATCGTTCAGAAGTCGATGAGACACCGCTCCAATCGACTTAGAATGCTTAAGGGTTCTGAGACGATTCGAGAGGTACCTCCTATCCGAATCGGTGTGGTACTTGCTATCGTTCAGAGGTCGATGACACTCCGCTCCAATCGACTTAGAATGCTTAATGGTTCTGAGACGATTCGAGAGGTACCTCCTACCCAAATCGGTGTGGTACTTGCTATCGTTCAGAGGTTTAGGGTACTGAGACGACTTGAGAGGTACCTCCCACCAAATCGGTGTGGTACTTACAATCGTTCAGTGGTCGATGAGGCATCGCTCCAATCGACTTAGCATAGTTTAAGATACTGAGACGACTCGAGAAGTACCTCCCACCCGAATCAGTGTGGTACTTACAATCATTCAGTAGTCGATGAGCAACGCTCCAACTAGGAATCACAAATAGGAATCAAAAATAGGAATCACACCTACATTACTATGTACAAGTCGAATATGAATTCACATAGCAAAATATGAATATAATTTCGTTTGAAAGAGAACGAGTGCGGTAACGTACACACTCGTCTCAAAATTTCAAATTCACATAACGGATAAGAAACAGTTAACCACTTAGCAATAAATTCATGCACTTGACACTCACCAATTGAACAAGGGAGTAAGTGCGTAAACAAGCCTTTAGGTGTTCCCCTCGAGATTCTCTTGAAGGTCTCCTTGAGCACTTGAGCAAATAGTAATTGACTATCACACACCGTTATTTATAAACCCCCCTTGTTACAGGAAAGATTGTACTCTTATACAATCTAGAAAAATATCTCAAGGATGAGCCTTAATTTTCTTTTAAATCGAGGCTCAAGAGTGGGGTTTTAAAACACAAGAGAAATCTGATTTCCATCTTTGGAATCAAGTGTAAAACGGTCAAGTGGTGTTGAATGAAAATGATGAGTTCAAAAAACTCAATTTCCTTTGAGTTTGGAAATTTCAGATTTGTCAAGCAATCTTTGAGAAATCGTATCTCAATCTCTACAAGTCCAAAATTGGAAAACTTGGTACCGTTGGAAACTAATTTCAAAGTACTAAAAGTTCCTAGAAAACACTTTTCCATTATTCCAATTGGAAGACATTCAAATTTTGGGTTCAAGATGTTGTCTTGGAGTACCAAGACAGTTTTGGGTTAATTTTTGGCAAAGTTTGGAAATTCGGCAAAATTCACACAATGCGAACTAGCCTCTGAAATTTGGAACTCAATTAGAGTTACCATCAAAGTTTAAAACACAATAATCAGAACAAGAATCAGAGTTTTGAGCACCAAGATATAATGGCTCAAATTTACTGAAAAGTGAGACCGTTAGCCATTTTCCAGGTGGGAACATAGACTTTAGGATTTCAGTTGAGCATCGAAACGGTCTTGGAATGGAACCAAATTTGGTAGTATTACCCTACCATATGAGGGCTATTCCTCTGTAAAATTTCATAGAAAAATTCGTATGGAAAGTCAGTTAACCAAGCCATTAAAACTCCAAGAACTTCCAAGGCAAAACTGCCTTGTCGTTCCGTTTTCCTTTTCCCAAATGAACCATTGCTTGTCCTCAAGCAATAAGAAATACAAACCAACAATGATCCAAAATTTGAAAATAAACATATGTAGCATTTCAACTTTATTTCCTCAAGACAAAGTAAATAACTATTATGCAATCATTCAATAACCTCAAGTACTCATAATATCAAGTAAATGAGAGCCAATTATACCACCATTATAACAAATTCAAGTCAATTTCTCCTCCTTACCCAATTTCATACGCAAGTAACTCATATGGTCAATAATATGCTTCTTAAACTCATGATCATTTCTTATTCAAATTTAAAGAGGGATTTATTCATATAATATAGCTAAATATTACTTAAGTTGTGAAAATGTCTTTTGACGCGAAGATCGACATTTTTAGATGAAAATCGCCGGTTACTCAACATTTCACATACTCAAGTTATTTTTCATACTCTTAATCCGAGTACCGTTTTACGCGAAAGTCAATATTTGTAGATGAAGACTCCCGGTTACTAAGTACAAGAACCATTGGAGTAGAACAAATCTTATTCTTTTTTTTTTCTTCTTTTTGTCCTTTTCTCTTTTTTTTTTTTCATTTTTCTCTTTTTTTTAAGTAAAAATAATAAACATTCCCTCAAATGATTAATCATGAGAGGAGTGTTGTAATTACTGACCATATTTATCACTTAACTTATAAAATCAAATAAAGCGAAGAAATTTCATCAAATATGCAAAAAATATAGGCATAATTTTCTCCACTTTAAAAGATATACTTTCCTACAAATGCAAAAATTATAATCACATAATAGTCATTTCCAAGTTAAATGAGAAAAGAAGTGCTTAAGCCACATATATTTATCTCAAATGTAGAAGGAGTTTGAACTACTAATGGTATGGAACTTGTTACCCCTTTGGATAAAATTGAAAAAATTTAAAACTTTTTGGGGCAAATTCTCAAATTTAGACAAGATTTTAGAAAAATTTTGAATTTTAAAACAAATCCAATAGTTGCAACCAACAAGTCAATCACATACAATGTATATAATCTCAATTTTCTCCCCCACACTTAATATACACATTGTCCTCAATGTGTAAAAAGAAAAATTAAGATAAAGAAAGGTAATACTCCCCTATGTTGTGGTTGAATATGAAGCTTCAAGGTACGTTGTGCGCCTGTCTTCATCGCTTCATGAGTTCCATTTGATAACCATTAGTGATATAAACCTAAAAATGAAAAATGAGAAACAAAATGGATATCAAAGGCTCAAGACATCAAAACAGCGATCCGTAACTTCAAGGCTTGTTTTGGTGATGTACTTATAAAAAATACATAATAAGCAACTCAAAGTACAAGAAAATATATGAGGAAAAGAATAAAAAGAGAATCTAGGAAACTGCATGTTTTTTTAAAAAAAACGTGCTCAGAAAACGTGACTCATCAAAACGCGCCACCAAGCCGCGTTTTGTGAAGTCGCGTTTCTTCACATATCTTGCAGGATCGAAACGGCGCCAAAAAATTGACGGGTATTTTTCATACATACAAGTTAAAAAAAAACCGAATTACACCCGTTCACTGCAAGTATACAGGTCAACTAGTAGTTTAGGGTATTTATGGGGTCGATCCCACAGGGAAGATTGAACAATTACCGGTATTACCAAAGATTCTCTATTATTTAGACTATCAATGAATTATAACAAATTTAACCTACTGAAATTATACAAAATAACAAATAAAAGCTCCTTAGGTTGTGGTATCCCTAACTACTCATGCAAGTACTATATTTGGATCACTGAGTACTACATCTAGGCTAGTTATGGTATAATTTCCTTAAACATGTGAAACCTACTTTCGTAGTGAATCAACTATACTCATAACTAATCCATACCTATTCTCATGGTTATGAAATTAGCTATAAGTTCATTTCTTCAATGAAATTACATGAAATGAATCACTAAAAACCACATAGGTGCACCTCTACTTTCGTGAGTGTACTCCCTATGTTTAGCACTTCTTGAACTAGTGTTAAATCTCAATTTTCATTGCTGAAATAACACCTTAGATAATCACAATCAATGGTACCAGATTAATCATGATTTAAAGAGCTAAAATGCTAAATAACTTGCTGAAATCATAGCAGTCAAATAATCAAATAATAATCACTAACAATTATAGAAAGTTCAACCAAACCCAAGGTATAAACTTTAAAGACACATAAATAACATAAATTCCAGAACTTGCATATTAACTATATTTAAGAATCCAATACAAAAGATAAAGAGTTGGAGAAGAGATAACCCATATCACTTGAGCTTCAACTTCTCTTTCTTCATCTCCATTTTCATCCTAATCTAGCCATTATACAAGAATGGATGAACTACACTTACTACACTATCCTACACTAAGGAAATGGAAGAACTACATTTCTGCACTCTTCTAGATCTCTTCCGTATGATAATGTTTTTTTCTGGTTGTTCTCTATATAAAACTGATATGAAGCTCCTTTCCACCGGTCCAAATTTGCTGCTATGATTCTTCAAATTTCCTTTTGTTAAGATAGTCAAAAACCATTGTTTTTGACTTGAAAATAAGCCATATTGTTTGCCATTTTGTCTTCTGAAGCATGTGCATCGAATTCTCTTGCAACTTATAGCTGGAAAGTAGTCTGAACACAAGAGAATTGCCTGAGCAAATTGCAGAATTTCGGCCAGAAAACGCGCCTATACAAAACGCGGCTAAAACTCGCTTTTTGTGCACTCGCGTTTTCACTTTGGCCTTACTTCAACTGAAATTTTCTCCATGATTGAGGCTGAACTAGCTTTTGTGCAAAACACTAAAGTTGTAGCCCTTTGAGTTATATTTCCAATGGTCCAAAAATCATTCAAATCGGAGTTTTGTAGCCTGATATATGATCGAAATACTAACACCTAGTCAAACCCCTGTTTTCAACTTTGGACAGCAGTGTTGAATTTTGGTAATTCGACTTTTTGACTGAGTAATCGGCTGAATTGGATTTTGATGTATTCATACCAAATCTAGATCTATCTCTTAGCTTCAAAATGGTATAATGATCACCTCAATCCAATATGTGTAGCTCCAGATATAGTCAAAATACCAAAACGTGTCAGAGTTGTCAAAGCTGACTTTTCTTGATTCAAATTGCATTTCTCCTTTTACACGTCATATTTTATTTTCACCACTTTAATCCATCTTCAATCATCCAAATATCTTCTCAATGCACTTCATTTGATGATTGAATTATTAAACCTACAAAATATGAAGTTTTTACCATAAAAATCCATAAAATGCAATGTTTAGCCACTTTAACATAAAATGTAGTTTTTTACCAAAACCTTAGTTATTTTAGTTATAAAACTAAATAATCAAAACCAAAATTAACTAATAAAACACACTAAAAAATACGTAAAATAAATTCTTATCACCAAACGTTTGGCCAATGAAAACATCTCAAATATGGTTCATTTGTATAGACAATGTCTAAGAAACATCCAATATATATTTGGTAGGTGATTAACACCAAGAATTTCGAAACAACAAGCCCCAAATCAAGATTAGCTATAAATCAGTCCAAAATTAGGGTTTTCTTTCACGAAGACAGCTCTGAAATCCGGTCACAACTCACTCAATTCAACTCGGAATTGAGAATGGTCAGTGGCGTTGTTAACTAAATTCATAAGGCTACAATTTCTTAGAAGGAATTGTTTTAAAATTCTGTCCACAACTAGCTCATAGTTGAGCATCAAGTCGCAGCTCAAAACAGGGCTTCCAGTACAGACAAGAAATAGAACAGGCAACTTTACAAGGTTGGTACGGCTCACTCAGGTGGAATCAGGGCATGCACTTTATATCATTGGAAAATTGGAAATTTCTAGTTTCTAGTGCCACAAATGGCACTTGATTTCGACATCGGAGCAAAGAGTTACAGCTGTTTGAAAATCACTGCCAGAACAATACGGGACACAATTCCAGTTTTGATAAAATTTCGAAATCTCAACATTTGCTCATCCAAATCACGTAATTTTTTGTGACAACTTTTCACACAACCTATATTACACATCTACATCAAAAAAAAGTCAATTGGACCACAAAAAAGTGCACCAAAGTGCACGGCAATAGCAGGGGCAGAAACGATAAAATTTCCTTTTCACTTCCTTTGAGCTTTCTTCCACAATACAACTTATTTTCACTAGATTAAGCACTAATCCAACATAAATAACATCAAAACTCATCAAATCAGTTCATCAAGCCATTATGAGATTTCATAGAGCCCACTTACAATATTTCCAACAATATAAAACTACCCATGTGAATCTATGAGCTCACAAGTGCAAGATAACTTCCATAAACCAAGATTTAAGAGGTTGATCGTTGTTTACATTTGTAGGTGACTAAAACAGAAAATTTTAGTCCTTGGAAGCTAAAGAAAACCGTGAGAAGCAAGCCCTTTCCTAGCTTACGTTGATCTCCAAGTGGTTTGCAAGTTGTGTGTAAATTTTGGAGTGATTTGGGTGAGTTTTGAGTGATGAAATGAAGAAGAATTTTGGTGGCTTTCTTCCTCCTTGTGGCCGCCTGCTATGGTGAGAAAGAGAGAGTGTGTTTTGCTGAAATGAAACTTCCTTGAGAAGCTTAAGTGTGTGGTTCAAATTGCCTCAAAAGTCAACTCTCTCCTCGCGCGCACACTCGGGCGTTTCGTGCTCGATTCCTTTCGAGTTTGTTTCACTTGTGCACTAAACCTCTAATGCACTTCCATTCATACTATTATTATTCATTCTTAATAGCCCCAAAATAAAGGTCTTAAGTCCCTCAATTAATCGCGCGTGCGAAAATGCGTACTTCCAATTTGTGCGTGATAGAGCGAAATTTCTAAGGAATTCTTGTAATGATAGTATTACTAACTAATACTTGAGTATTTAAACATAAAAATAACTATTTTGAGACTAATGTATAAGTCTTAAATCTCCAAGGTCACTATACCTCAAATCGACTATTGCCTCCAAACGCGTATTCGCTAAAACTCACTAAACGAGTTTCTGAAAATAAAATTTATTAACGGGACATTTTAAAATATATGCAAGTCATGGTTCCATGTAAATGGATCTAAAATGGTTGAAATAAATTACCCAGAGAAAACGGGTGAATAAATATTTAAATAAACCAATAATAATCGATAAAAATAAGAAAATTTTCGGGTTCTCACACATTCTCCATGGTTTCGTATCAGAAGCCATGGAAACAAAATCTGCACGTGCGCGTGAGGTACACACATTTTTTTTAACAATAATAAAGTGATTTTTTAACAAAAAATGGAAATAAAATAAGATCAACTAAAAGATAATAAAATACTAAAATTTTTTTTTGTGTTTGATTGATGATTTGTCCCTTTTTATTTTGTAATATATTTTTAAACCTGATTTTCATTACTTTCTCTTTTTTATTTTCATCAAAATCAATTTAAGTAAACAAAATTCCCAACTGAAGTTATGTTGCAACAAATTTTCATTTATTGAATCTAAAAGGATTAAAACACATTTTTTTTGCGAAAAATTTTCTTTTCCGAAATTTTAATTCAAGAAAACTTAGGAATAAAAATGAAACTAATATAAAATAATTTTAAAAACTAAAAATCGAGAATCAATCTAAAATCGAATTAAATAAGGAATGAAACTAAAAAGATCAAATGAGTGAAATTTTTTATGTCTACAGATTGCTCCTCTTTGTCTGAGTTTCGAAGAAACTTGAGACAAAAACGTAGACACCAAATACTTACCTATAGTTATTTTGCCTAGAATTGAAACATGAAAAGGTCAGCGGGATAACACTCGGTCCGGCCAAAATTCCAAATTCGACATGATAAAACGGTCAATGGGACGCAACCCAAGCCTGCCGAGATTCCAAATTCAACATAATAAAACGGTCAGTGGGGACACACCCAAACCTGCCAAAATTCCAAATTGAACATGATAACACGGTCAGTGGGACATACCCAAGCCTGCCGAAATTTCAAATTCAACATGATAACATGGTCAGTGGGATACAACCCAAGCCTGCCGACATTCCAAATCCAACATGATAGAACGGTCAGTGGGACATACCTAAACCTGCCGATATTCCAAATACCACATGATAGAATGGTACAATGGGACATACCCAAGACTGCCGAAATTCTAAATTGAACATGATAACACGGTCAGTGGGACATACCCAAACCTGCCGACATTCCAAATCTAACATGATAAAACGGTACAGTGGGACATACCCAAGCCTGCCGAAGTTCCAAATTCAACACGATAACACGGTCAGTGGGACATACCCAAACCTGCCGACATTCCAAATCTAACATGATAAAACGGTCAATGGGACACACCCAAGCCTGCCAACATTAGTCAGTGGGATAATACCCGAACCTGCCATTCCACTGGTCAGTGGGATAATATCCGAACTTGCCATTCAATTGGTTAGTGGGATAATACCCGAACCAACCGTACCATTGATCAGTGGCATAGTTCCCGAGCCTGTCATAGCATCGGGCAGTGGATAATTGTGAGGACCCGTAAATTTTCTTTATCTCATAATATGTTATTTTCTTTTCTTGCATGCATTTTCTTCATGAAACCCTATTATATTGCTTTTTCCGAGATTTTTATAAGTAAATATAGTTTTTAAATCATTTTTCTAGTATAAGTTAGTTCATGAGAAATAAAGAGTGTATATTGGACGTGGGACCCGCTAGTGGCGTTAAGTGCGATAAATTCGACCAATCAGGTTACGTTTTGTATACCGGGATTAATTTACAAGGTGTTAGGAGATAATTAGAGAATAGTTATCTAGGTTAAGCTTGGTAGACAAAGGGATAAGAATACACTTAAGAAGGGACAAGTGTCGCGATCTGATTGGAAGTTGACTTTCCTAACTTTTCTTTAACTTTACTAAAACTCTTATTTTGATCCAAATCATCTTCATTGGCTATCCTCCTTGGCCGAACTCCACCTTGAGAGAAAAGAAAAGAAAGCTTCAACTATATCTTCCATTTCTTGCACAAATCTTGAAATCCAACCGATTAACTCTTGAATTAGTCCACAAAATCGACTTGCTAAGGGAGTTTGAAGAACTTGGTGGAGTTGTTTTGGAAGAAAAACCCCTAAGCTACTACCTTTCTTGAGGAGTTAAGGTATTTTGCTTGGAACTCACTTTTTGTTTCTAATAATGGTCAATTGGTGACTTATGGTAGCTAACTAGTTGATTTTATGGAAGATTTTATGGATTAGAGTGGAGTTGGCTAAATTTCTGATTTTTGTGGGAATTTTCTGTTTTCATATGATGCTTATGGTTGGCCTTGAATTAATGGATCTAAATTGTGTTAAATGGATCCCTTGTGTGCTAATTGCGATTGTTTGCGGAAAAATTTCGATTTTGTGCGGAAATTCCAGTTTTAGGGTTCCATTTTGCCCTGTTCTGCCCGGTTCTGTTTGACTATGTTAGAGACTGAATTAAGCTTACCATAAAACATGAAAGTTGTAGGAAATGATGTTTTCTTACAAAATTTCAGCTCGATTGGAGCACCGTAGCATGTGAAATGACTGAAATACCCTTGACTACCCATAAGCCCTATTTTCGTGGACAGTTTTCTGTCTTCGTGGGGATTTCAATTTTTGACTCTGAAAATGCATGATTTAGCTTTGGAGGCCTTCATAAGAAATGTAAGTATATGTCTTGGCTTCGAAACACCATAAGGTACACCTCAATCGGACTGCGGTAGCTTGAGTTATTACCATTTAATCATTGTACGGTGAACTAGTTTGATTGTGAGATGCTAGTTCTATAATTTGAAATTTTGACCTAGATACACTATGAACTGGACGAAGTGGTCTTCATCAAAGTTGTTGACCTTTATCTTAGCTTCGAAATGGTATAAATTTGACCCCAATCCAATAAGCGTAGCTTTGTTTGTGTCTGTTTCGTTAAGAGACGTCAAACCTGTTATTTAGCTTTTGTCCTTAAACTTGATTTCTAGTTGCATTCTTAAACTTGCTTTGTATTTGGATGAACTTGAGCCTGGTTGAAGGGCTATTGTATTGACATTTCTTATGTGTTGAATTGGACTGACTTGAGAAAAAATAATGAAGCCATAAATGGCTGAAATATAACAAAATACAGAGGGCATGCTGCCCAAAATTTTAGGGCTACGCGATTCCTTCAAGTTGAGTTGATCTTAGTAAAAATGAAGGGTTTTGAGGGTTGTTTGTAACCCTAGGACCAACTGTTATCTTTTTACTCAAAAGTCATATTTTTATTCTTCTGTACTAGTACTTAACCTGGAAAGGCGTACGACATGTAGTCGAGCCTCATTTATGCATTCCATTTACTGGGTTTGTGGATGTGCGAACTATAATTGTTTTATCTTGATTATTTTAGGGTTTCTTGGCGATTAAAGCCACTTTGGGTAAAAAACTTTTGAAGTATCTATACTGGAACCGGTGAGTGTACCACTCCCCTCATTTGTTGCTTAACTTGGTTTCTGCATCTGCAATCTATGAGTTGAATGACTGTATCATCTGTTTATTCTGTTTGAGACGAGGGTGTACTTTATCACACTCGTTCTCGTCTGTCTGTATGCCTATTTACTGTGTATAATCTGTTAACTGTATCTGAGTCTGTTCGAACGTCATTTGGAGACTGGTATCCAACGACCTTTCTATGACCTCTGAGCTCAACACCTGTGGTTAGTTACTCAAGTCGGGCCGGCAAGGGCCTGGTCGATTAGATAACGAACCATGGTAGTCTGTTCTGGAAATCTTTGGGTATTGAGACTCTTGATTCTGGTATACTCGAGTATTACCATTACTGTTCCTGTTCGGCGTTCGGGCCCGGTAGGGGTATGTTTGGTGGACGAAAAATTGGTGTAAAGTGGGGTCTACGGATATGTTGGTTCTATTTTCGTTGACGGAGAGTCAACGGGTTCGGAACAAGTATACTGCAAATGGAAATCTGGTTCCTGAGAGCCACCTGTATCCTCTCCCTTTGAATCACTGTGTCTAACTGCTTTCCTTTATATATGGTATATATATCTAATTGGTTAAACGGGAAAGACCATGATTTTACCCCTATATGTTTGGTACCTCATTGAGCACAAGCTCACCCCTTTCTGTTACCTTTGTTTTTCTTATCGGGGATAAACTTGAAAATCACGATTTTGGAAGAAAAAGGGTGAAACTGGTATATATGTCGTGTTGTTAAACTCTTTTGAAAACGAAGCCCTAATTGTATTTTGTGTAGTATGAATATCTCGAATTACACTGTATGTTAATTTGTTCAAGACTCCAATGTAAATATATGTATAAGTGATTAACCTTGTCTATTAAATATATTCCGATGAGACTCTGATTTTATGATTTGGTAAGCATGTTCCCACCTTAGTAGTTTCCGATTGTTCGTTTTCTTTAGGTCCTATCGCGCGTACTAGATTGGATTTGTGTAAATCGACTCCGTAGTCCTAGCGAGAGTTGGGCAGGCGGTCCGTCGAACCCTTTGGATCGCCTTAGGGTGAGGTGGGGCTGTCACAATAATACCCAAACCTGCCATTCCATTGGTCAGTGGGATAATACCCGATCCTGCCATTCAATTGGTCAGTGGAATAATACCCGAACTAACAGTACCATTGATCAGTGGGACAATTCCCGAGCCTGTCATAGCATCGGCCAGTGGATAATACCCAAACCTGCCATTCCATTGGTCAGTGGGATAATATTCGATCCTGCCATTCAATTGGTCAAAAAATTAAATGTGATTGTCAAGAAGGGGGTAGAAGGGTGCACGACGGACGCTGAGACTTCACCAACAAGAATTTAAATTTGGTTTTGATTTTTGATTTTTTGATTTTTTTGATTTTTTGATTTTTTTGATTTTTTTTCGGGAGAACCCTTTTTTTTTTTAATAATTTGCCCCAATTTTGACCAATTATTGTGCAACCAATCATTCAATTTGCATTGTGACATTATTACTTTTCCTTAAAACTTTGATTCACCTCTTCCTCGATCCGAACCCTTCAATTCTTGGGTGACATTCCACAATCATATAAAATTTGCCCCAGTGTGTTGCTATTGAAACATTAGACCTATAAAAATAGAAATAATCGTAATGATAGATAATGCCACCACCATCCGATCAATCTTGCTTTCAAGAAATGTGTAAAGACGAGTACTTGGGCGTTTTTCCCCGATGTAGCGAAAACTTAACTTTACTCTATGAACTGTGTCAAGTTTCCTCAACTTCCAATACTAACAAGACCCTTGATATCCAATCAATCATAGGGGTTGCCGTTTGATAAATTCTAGACACAACTTCGATCCTCGAATTACATCACATCTTCTTGACTTCTAATGCTAATAAGACACTTGGTATCCAGGTAATTCCAATAAATCACAGGGATTGCCATTGGATAAATCATTTTGTGTGTTTTAAGTGTGCTTTCTTATTTAGTTTTGGTTTGTTTTATTTACTTTTATAGTTAATTAACTAAGTTTCCAAGTGAAGTCATGCATTTTATGGGCTAAGTGTCAAAAATTGCATTTCTATGGATTTTAATGGTGAAAACTTCTTATTTTGTAGGTTTAAAAAGAAGACATCAAGTGCAAAATGTTCAAAGGATGAAATGCAAGTTAGACAGCTTTGACACCTGTTGGTATTTTGGCTGTATTTTGAATTACAAGTATTGGATTAAGGTGATTCTTATGCCATTTTGAAGTTAACACATAGCTCTACATTTCTTACAGAGACATAGACATGGAAATCCAGTTCATGAGTTTTCCTTATCAAAAAGTCAAAATATAATCGGCTATTTTTGTTGTCAAAAGCTTAAATAGGGTATTGACCAGTTGAGTGTATTTTGGTCATTCCTCCATCTACAGAGTTTCAAATTGGATGATTCTTGAAACATTAGAAAAATAACTCAAAGGGCTAGAACTTTCATGTTTTGAAAAAGAACTAGTTCAGCCTCTATCATTGGAAAAATATCAGTTGAATTGGTGCAAAATTAGAGCCAAGTTGAAGACTGACAAAAAAATGAGCAAACCTGCAATAAGGCAGAACGGGTGGGTCAATATGAGACCAAGGTGCATTTTCAAGCGCATGTAATCTGCAATTGCACCTGCAACTTGTTCTCTGTTCACACAAGGTTTTTGACTAATTTTTCTGTAAGAATTTCGGCTAGATATGAGCAAGCAAGCATAGAATCTTGTAGAAATAACTTTTGAGAATTTCAAGAGCCAACTTTGCCAACTAGAAACAACTCATTTGTGGCTTGAATTCTCTATAAATAGAGGCCTTGGAGAACATTTTCAAAACTTTGGAAGGCTAGAGAAACTTTACAAAAATGTAGACTTTCACTAGAATTTCCTTAGTTAATTAGTTAGGGTAGATTAGTATAGTTAGTGTAGTTTATCCTTCTTGTACTTATAGCTAAACTTGGATGAAGATTAAGGAGCAAGATGGAGAGTTTGATCTCATGTGACAAGGGTGATATCTCTTCTACTACTTTATCTCTTGTATTTGATTTCTTGTTTAGTTATTATACAAATTTGAATTTGTGTTTCAAAATGTATTTCTAAAGTTTATGCCTAGAGTTATGGATGAACTTTCTACATCTTGTTTGTGATATTTATTTGGTTATTTGATGATATGATTTTGAGCAAGTTATTTAGCACTTTTTCTTTTCTTATCATGATTAACCGACCATTAATTATGATAATCTTAAGGTATTAAATTTGCAATGAGAATTAGAATTTAACACTAGTTCAAGAAAGTAATAAACTTAGAGAGTTCACTCACGAGAGTAGAGGTGCACCTTTGTGGCTTTAGTGACTTGTTTTATGTAATTTCATAGAAGAAATGAACTTATAATTAATTTCATAACCACGAGAGTAGGTATAGTTTAGTTACAAGTATAGTTGATTCTCTACAAGGATATTACGCCATAATTAGACAAGATAATAAAATTTAATTAAATGGTCATTTCATTTGCAAGAGTAGTTAGAAATTCCATACCTCTAGGAGTTTTCTATTGTTATTTTTATTACTTTTATTTCATATTTGTAGTGTAGATTTAATCTCTTGCATTTGTGGTAGTCTAAATAATAAAGGAGTTCGAAAATCATCAGTAATTGACATTCTTCTTTGTGGGTTCGACTCTTAATACCTTATACTCAATCACGACTCGTATACTTGTGAAAAATTACGTATGAGGTATTTAAGAATTTATAAATGTAAAACTTGACTGTGAATGAACTAATTGTTATATGTATACCTTGCACTCATCATGTTGGAATGAGAGTTGTTTTGATTAGAGCAATTAAATTATTCACATATTGTACCTGCTCAAAATTAACACAATTAGTGTCATCGTGATTTACTCCACAAAAAGTACAACATGTTGCACTAATATTAGAACTTGAACCAATCTCACATTGTCTGTTTAGTATTTTTACCACATTGTCCATTTTTGCACTTAACATGTTTAAAGCATTCAATTCATATATACCTGCATGCCTTCTAGTATTACCTCTCTCATTGGCCCAATCGCCACCATTTCTTCAATCAACTATTGAACTTCATTGGTTGATTTTCCCAAAAGTGCTCTACCTACGACTGCATCAATATGAGTTTTCATAGGATATGTTAAACCATTATAGAAAATTTGTACAATTAGCCAATAGGGAAGTCCATGGTGTGGACATCTCCATTGCAACTCTTTGTATCTCTCCCAAGCTCACCATTTTGCTGAGCAAAACTCATTATATCCATGCGCTATTTAGCAATTTTACCAAGAGAAAAATATTTAATTAAAAACGCTCTAGACAAATCATTCCAAGTAGTAAAAGTGTTTAATGTGTGTGAATTAACCATACCTTAACTTTATCCCTGAAAGAGAAAGGATGCAATCAAAACTTTATAGCATCATTACTTACTCCATTAAACTTGATGGTATCACAAATCTCCGAGAAATTAGCTAAATGAGCATTTGGATCCTCTATTGAATTACCTCCAAATTGATTTTGTTGAATCATTTGAATTAAGTTGGTTTAATCTCGAAGTTATTTGCATTAACTACTGACCTTGTGATACTTGTTTGTGGTCTCGAAGTATCTGACAATGCAAAATTCCTCAAAGTTTGTTGATTACAATTTACTCATTCCTCCTCCATGGTTTCAATAAGAGTGCTCAAGTGAAATTTAACCTAAACTTTCTTCCCTTAGACTTTCTTCTCCTTCTTCTTATTATTGTTGTTGCTGTCGTCGTCATCGTTCATGACATCTTGCTTTCCTAGTGGTCTTTTCAATCTCTAGATCAAGTAGAACTACAACCTGAAATGATTGATGCATGCACTACACAAAAACACAACAAAAAAATTAATAAAAATTCAACTACTATACATATATATAATACTAACTTGGCACAATATATGCAATAAAATTAGAAAAATTAAAACTAACAATTATAGACTAATAAAGCTTATTTTTGCCCAAATATTATTTGATTCCCTAGCAATAGCATCAAAAACCTGACGTGGCTTAGCCTTTCAAGTTATATATTCTCAATTATCAATTAAATTAAACCCAATTATCTCAATTTTTTGCAAGTATGCGGGTCAAATGTGTATAGTGATAATTAGGGTCGATCATATGGGAATTGGTAAATTACTAAGGCTTTTTAAACTAACTTTATTATCTAAATAATTGAAAATACTACAATAAGTAACACTACCAATTAAACTAATTAAATGGCAAAATAGTGAGGTCAAAATTAGTAGAGAGATTATCCTAGGGTTTTTGAATCCCTTGTAGTTCTAGAATAATGATTAATTTGATTGATTAGGCCATTAACTTGTGACTCATTAAGGAAGTAACTTTCTAATTTATTTGAATATTGCTTCAACAAATAAACAAACATACTCATATCAAGACTTTATGTATTTGCAAGATAAATTAACCTAGCACAAGTTCATAAAACTCAATGATGTTACAAGCTTTTTTCCATCTAAATCCACCTCCTACTAACATGAAGATGTAATCTAGAGTTTATATATCTTGAACTGTACATGCAAAGTAAGTACACAAACACATGCTTCGATGATTTATACTTGATGATCAATCAACTACAAATATGAGATGTTAATATATAAACTACCAAGCTCACAAGATGGCCAAAAACCAATTCTAGTTATAACATATTCAAGGGACTACAAGTTCATCTCTTCCTAGGCTTCAATGAGTTTATCTAGACATAGAGTCAATGATATTGAAGCTCATAAAACTCTTGAAATGAAACATGAATAAAGCAAGAAATTGAAGAGTAAAAGCTGAAGAAATCTTATTTAATTGAATGAAACAAGCTCCTCAAGCTTCATTTTACACCCTTTTTCTTCAAGCTTACTATAACAAAGTTGTTCATCTACTAAGAATATCTCACTTTTTGCTCGCACAACTTTGTCTTCTATTTTCTAAGGTATTCCTAATGGGTTCTAAAAGTCTCTCTTAATTCCTCTTAGCAAATGTTTATATAGAGGAAAAAGTTACAAAAGATACTCCTAGAGATTCCAAAATGATGCTTCTACAAATTTTCAAGGCTAGTTGGATTTCTTCAGAAGAATCTATCAAAAAAGCAGTGTGAAATGACTGCAAGTTGCAAAACAACTTGTCAAAAGGCTGCAAAGATCCGCGAGCTCACCTCATGGATCTGCTTCCTTGTTATATCTGCACTTTACCCGTGAACTTCAAGGATCCATGAGGTATGTTTCATGTGTTTTAGGTTGCATATCTATCTCAAAGAAGCGTATCTTGGAACTTTGGACTTGATTCATGAAGTACGCTTCAAGTATCCATTTTCATGGTCACACAGCAACATTTCCTCATATTTCACAACTCTTGCAAATTAAGATTGACTACAAATCACTCTCTCTTGTAGAGCTTCATTCACAAGTGATTTTAGTCGATTGCCCAAACCCTACAAAAACCATACCATTATACATTAGTTTGTTCAAATACAAGTGTTGGTTATAAAATGATGCTTATAACAATTAATAGCTTAATGAGCAAGTTTCACTCTAGAAAACCCTAATTTCACATCAAACGTAAGCAAATAAACAGAGTTTAAAATGTGAAAAATAAACACTTATCACTTTTCTTATATTGGTGACCTACAAAAAGTAAATGACAAAAAGAGATTACTATAATGTTATGGATTCTGAGACTTTATAAAGAGCTTAATAATTTTTGTTTTTTAGTGAGGTGTTATCATGCTTGACCTATCCACTACTTGAAGTACTCGTGGATGTCAAGTGAATTTACTTGAGTGAGCGTGTAGTGGAGGAGACTAATAAAAACTCGAATATGCAGTGCAAATTTTCATATCTAGGTAGAGTACTCAGCCAATCCTATATGTTATCTTAACCAGCTATACTATCTTCCACGTCAATTCACTTAGGGTGCGTTTGGTTCTACAGAATTGGAATTGGAATTCTATAGAATTAAAATTCTGTGAATTAGAATTTCAAAACGTTGGAATTCTTTTGTTTGGGAAATGCATAAAATTGACACAGAATTCATTTGAAATTCCAAATTCTTTGTTTGGATGCGAAAAGAATTCATTAAGAATTAGAATTGTTTCCATCCAACATTTACTTACATAAAAATTTTCTTTTTTTTCTTTTTCCTATGGAATAATTTTTTTAACATTTAACTAATTGTTACTAAAGCTTCAAAGAAAAAAATCAATTAGTGCCTTTAATAATTTATTTTTTCTTACATTTAACTAATTTTTATGAAAGCTTTAAAGAAAAAAACCAATTAGTTCCTTTTTTGCAAAAAAACATATATAGTTTAGAACTTTAAAATTTAGAAAATTAAAAGCCTACCCTATTATATGAATTGGGAAGGGAAGTCATAACTTGTACCTATTATAAATGTTTGAGTTTTGCATCTAACAAGAAGTTTCAATAGATGAATACGCAAACAAAGTGATTTAAGCAAAAAAGAAAAAGAGAAAGAAAAGCACAATTATACATTACTACTATTCTTCAATAAATGGCCATCCTAATATTAAATTAAGCCCGAATAAGTTCCTATCAAAATTCAACTTACATGATGGCCTTGTCTAATTTGATAGTCAACAAACATTGCTCGTGCTAGAGCATTCCTAAATTGTGTCCACTCCCTGGTTGGGAGTATTGTTCGAATTCGATTCTCATTAATAGCACTCACGCCACCATCATTATTTGGACCATCATCTTCCATTCCATCTTCCTCATCTTCATCTTCCATTTCATCTTCATCTTCATGATCAATCTCATGCTGTACTCTTCGCATCTCAGCATCAACCTCATCCAAGTAAGGATCATTTGGTTCTTCTACTCAAATAAGATTATGAAGGATGACACATGCATTAATTATTATGACATGAGTATTGACATAAAAAAAAGATGCATCTCTCAAAATGGCCCATCGCTTCTTGAACAAACCAAATGTCATTTCAATCACATTTCGAGCAATCGAGTGCAATTCTCCTCCCATTTACTGCATTTTTTCCCCCAAGACGTAGATATCTTACTGTTACATGTCTTCTGATTCCAGGCTAATCTATGCGGGGCTGCTGTTTCTTCTCCCTCTACTAAGGATTTAAAAGCAGACGGGAAATGCAATGTGGTGTACAAACCTACGGCCAAGCTCGTCTCCAAGACAACAGTTTCTATCTTGGCAAATATGGTTAGTATTCAATATTCACACCATCGGAATTACAGGGCAGCCAACTTCCCCTCTCCCTGTCTGTGCATGTGTGAGGATCATGGCATAACTCTAAACTGCATCATAAATGTATTACAAGTTACTCATTTAGATCTATGCTAGCATTCTCCAGAAATCTATCTTGACAAGCATGGCTAGTGAAACTACTTGTTTACCCTACTCATGTATTGACCAACCTGAGCATGGGCTCTTTGAATGTCTTGCTCAAGTTAAGGCTTATCCTACTTGTTTCTAGCTGTTGTTGTACATAAGCCAACAAAATAGCACATAGAAAATGTCCAAGAACATAAAAATGGAGAAAAACGTTAGTCAAAAATTATGCTAATGGTCCCATCAATAGCGAGAAGATGGCACTAACGTGTAATTAAACATGATAGGCTGAGGAATTACTAGGATAGGAGATGTTTAAACGTAAGCAGCAGAGGCAATTAAGGAGTACCACTAGTTAATATTGGGAATCAAGCTAAAAGCAAAAGATAGAAAATCAAGAAATGAATATAATGATAGTACTAGTAGTATTATTAGTTTACTTCTAACCAAAGGTGGTTTTTCCAAAAGCCTCATAATCAATAAAAAAATGCCCAAGTACCCAAAGAAATGCGGTAAGCAGATCATTTTACAGTTCAAAGAAGCAATCTTGATTTTATAAGTACAAACATCAATATAAATTTCTTCTACAACTCCACATGTAAGAGAATGAAAGAAATGTTTAGAGCAACAATAATCAAATTGAAAGACGTAAACACACAAATATATTGGATGAGATATAATTCACTATAATAGATTTTTTCCCCAACATCATCATCACCTTCTACTTTCTGCATTTTTTTAATTGCAAGGTAAACTGACAAATTTTAGTAGCTAACTTGTACATAAGTACTCTCAAATCCTAAACATTCAGGCATTATTCCGAAAAGGTTCCAAGCCAAACTTTGACTAGTTAACTAAGACTCATACAAACAAGAAACTCGAAACCAAAGACCAACTTGTTCTTTTGTTCACATAACAGTGTAAATTATAAGCTTAAAATAATAATAATAACAACCGTATAGAATCAATACCACAAATTATCAAAAAAAACCCTAAAAAAATGTTTAATTGGCAAAAATTAAATTTTAATGTTACCTTCGTAAGCTCTAAATCTATCTGGAATAGTAGGGGGAGAGGAATTATGCCATGGAGGACAGAGAGAAGTTCAGCTTGAAGAAAGAAGAAGGCGTGATTCAGAGTTTGAAGAAGGCGTGGCTCAACTTGAAGAAAGAGGAAGGCGTGACTCCAAAAACACGCCTTCATTGGGAATAACAGAATTATCCTTCGGTTAGGGACCACTGCAACTGATGATTCTAGAATTACACGTGTCACTAGCTTATTGATCAAATTAAGAGTTAGTTAGTCCTGAAAAAGATAAAAGCTCAGAGGATCTTTGTGATAGTTTAGTTTTTATCATTTTCTTCCAATTGGTTGTACGGGAGAGTTGGCTCTGCCAATCTCATTCCCTCCCTTTCTCATGTTTCTTTTCCTTTCTTTCACCTCTTCTGCTGAATTCCACTGTTTCTGTTTATGTAAGTTGTTATCAAAGTTGCTCAATGAAAAGCTGAGTTGAATTCTTCTTAATTAATTGGGTAAAGAGTTCCAATTGCCCTCCAACTCTTTTCCAGATAAAGTTTTAGCCCTCCAAAAATTAACGGTAAAATCTTGACCCTCGATCTAATAAAATAGCATATTTATGACCCTTCTGTCAAATCCAGCAGTTAAAATTGACGGAAAGCATCATCTGGTGAGACGCACGACCAAATATCAAGGGCATTATAGTCTCTTTCCTAGGACAGAGTAAAAACACTTTCACCATGATTTTCCCTCCGACAATTTCCACTCCTTTTGCTCCAAAACCCTAGTGCAAAAAAATCAGACTACTCAATCCGGATGCTGCAGCAAAAGTGCTAATTGTCGGCGTGGGAGCGGTTGTAAAGACAGATCCGATTGGTACTTCCGAAGTCTGGTTGAGATTGGTGTAAAACTGAATACGGATCAAAGTCGTTGTCTCCCGAACAAGAACTTGGTTAAGATTGGTGGAAGCAAATGATGTAGGGGTGAATGGCTGATATAGATGATGGTGTTGGAGTGGGGTGGCCAGGCGAGGGAAATTATTTGTAGGACTGGTATAGTACTTTTTACCAGTAGCAGTACCGGCCGCATAACCGCCGTTGAGGAGCTTGAAATGGAGGGGTGCAAGTGGAAGTGGGTAGGTGGCCGGATGATTCTTGTTTTTAAAGGAAGAAGCAGCTCCAACTCCAACTCCCATTCCCATTATTTCCATTTCCCTTCCCTCCGTTGTTGCCACCATTGACTGCTATGGAGTAAGCTTCTGTAACCTCACACTACCGCTAAGTTGTACTTCGATGGGATTACCAACTACACTCCCCCACCAAAGCCCACTTTTCGCAGCCGTGTGGTCATGCAGCTTATTATCGTGAGGAGAAGCAAGAGCAACGGCAGCAGTGGCGGTGGCACAGTGGTGGGGTGGTGGAGGAGTAGGTAGGGGCGAAGGTGCTGCTGCTGCTGCCTGGTGGGAACAGAAAGAGAGGAGGCCTGCCTAAGAGGCGGTGGGGGTAGAAGCAGAGGAGGAGAAGGACTATAATACCCTTGTTATTTGGTCACGCGTCTCACGAGATAATGCTTCCTGTCAATTTTAACTGCTGGATTTGACAGAAGGACCACGAAGATGCTATTTTATTAGATCGAGGGCTAAACTTTTATCGTTAATTGTTGGAGGGCTAAAACTTTACCTGGAAAAGAGTTGGAGGGTCATTGGGACTCTTTTCCCTAATTAATTCTTGCCCCATTCATTTGTTAAGAATTAATTCCCTTTTCTGCTGCTAAGTTGTCGCCATTACCATAACAATTTTTGTTTATGAAATTACACAAGCTTATCAAATGATATTGTGTGAAATCTTGCGGGTAGCTGACTTTTGGAATCAGAATAATGGAAGTAGCAGTAATTCTTCGTGGCAACTCTGCTCCACAGAAGAAACTAGAGACTGCATTGTAGATATCTTCGGCAATGACTTCCTAAGCGAAGGTGAAAAACTTTCCAATGAAACCATCTGAGCCCACTGAGCTCTCCTCGTCCATTGAGAAGATAACACGTTTTACCTCAGTTAAAGTGGGGAACTCCATCAACAACTGATTATCCTGGTCAGTCACCAATTTAGGGATAACATCTAAAAAATCATATGTGGCAGAGTTCGACTCGGCTGTGAACAAATCCTGGAAGAAAGAAATTGCTTCGCTATAAATATCCGCTTCCGAGTCCACCCATACACCAGTGGAGGTACGAATTCTATGAATAATTGCTCTACTTCTTCTCTTGGCCACCACAGCATGAAAGAATTTTGAATTCCTATCCCCATCCTTCAACCATTTCACCCGCGCTTTTTGCCTCCAAAATCCCTCTTCAATCTTCAGACCATTCCTAAGATGTGCCTGTGCTTCATGCAACTCAACAAATAAATGGTCTGAAGATCCCTGTTCATGGGCAATTTCAGCCTGCGACAGCCTTTTTTCCGCATCCCTAACCATCTGAAAGATGTCTCCAAAGGATTCCTTTGACCATCTCTTAAGGACATGCTTTACGTTGCGCAACTTAGTGGACAAAATACATAGGAGTGATCCTACCACATCACACGCCCATCCTTCACGAATGGAATCTAAAAGCCCCACTTTTGTGGTCCATATGTTCAAAAATTGAAATGGTTTTGGCTTACTATCCAACATCGATGAAGCCACCAATAAGAGGAGTAAATGATCTGAAGGATTTCTGGCCAAGTGTTGCACATGTATATTATGTTCAATATGTAGCGCATTCGAGTTGAGGAGGAGCCTGTCAAGTCATTTCCAAACCCGAGCCCGTCTTTGCCTATTATTACACCAGGTATACCTCGTGCCCGAAAAACCAACAGCACATACACCAGCTTCCGTCATGAAGTTCAAAAAATCCACCCCTTCACTAACCCGAAATGGCAAGCCCCCTCTCTTTTCCTCCTCATTAACAATCACATTAAAGTCCGCAGCCAGAAACCAAGGGTAAGAGGACGGCTTATCCATCAGCAAACCTGCCCACAGCTCCGCCCGTTCTTGTATAGTACATTGGCATGAACAAAGGAGAAGTAAATAGTAGATGGGAATAGCGTACACTGGACTCGAAGCGTTAAATACTGACAAGACTCCCCCACACCTAAGCAAGTAAGAGGAGATTTATAAAAGACCCAAACGGTCCCCCACCAATTCTAGATACTATGGTCCATTCCCAACTTCAACCAAACACTACCCATGTAATCCAAATCAGTTTTTGGTTCACAAATTGCCACCAAGTGTAAAGAGTGAAGTTTAATTAATTTCCTAAGCCTTCTAAGGTTCGGGGCATGATTCACACCCCTTATATTCTAGAATAACATCTTAATCATCGGATAACAAAGTGAAAGAATTAAATGACACAAATTTGCTAGATCGTAAAGTACGGTCAGAAGGGAACTTAGCTTGTACTCCTCGCTATTTGGAAAGAGCTCCGACCTGGAAAGCATCTCCAACTGTCGTGGAAGTCAACACAACCGAATCCAGGTTTAGCGTGTCCGAAAGCGAAGCCCTACCCCTGGGGAGGTTGCTGATTGGTTCACCATGAGGCGATAAGCCCCCACACTTCCCCTGAACCTCATTCATCTCTGCAGCCAGTTCCGTATCAATTCTCACATCCATCCGCTATTGCAATTCCAGGCCATACACTCCCCTAGAGCCCTGTAGTTCCTTGTTTACAGGCAATGCCAGCACTTGACGCTCCAAAATGCTTCAGCTGCATCAGAAGTCCCATCTCCATTCACCAGTGCAGCCCGCTTCGCCGGTACATCTGCTACATCAGTATGATGTCCAGTATTGTTCACCTCTAAAGGCAAGTCATCCAGCCCAACACGTGTTCCCCTATGCTCAACCATCACCTGCATATTTTAAGCTGCAACATGAGACTCTAGATCCCATTACCCCTCAGCCTCCGCAACACATTGATCATATCCCAGTCGAGACGTGCATACCCCGTTCATCACCAGTGCAGCACCAACGACTAGATTCTCATGCCTTTCCTTCTTCTTATTTGTCACCTGCCCTTTTATCCCTTATCCCTTCCTCTTCCTACTGTAGCTGCACCTTTCGGGAATCTGCCCTAGGGATTTGCAGTTCAGGTTTCAAAATATGGCAACCATCGACATCATGCCCCTGTTTAAAGCAATGTGAACAATATTTAGGAAGATCCTCAGGGATAAAATTCTGCCAGAAGCCATCATTGTTGCCATTTCCAATCCAAACCCTCGAAGGCCTGGGTTTGAGCAAGTCGATTTCAACATAGACTCACGCAAGACTAGGCCTTGAAGACGCAAGAGTTACAGTGTCAACAAACAATGGAGTGCCCAGAACAGAAACAATCTGAAAGATAGCATCTTTATGAAAGTAATGTAAAGGTAATTTGGGTAATTGGAACCAAACAGGAACCACTGATGGTTCCTTGTCAACGTGAAAAGTTGGAGACCACATAAATACTCGTATTGGAAAGCCATTAACATACCAAATAGCTCGAGCCCAAAGACAGAGATAATCAGCCTCATTGCTGAGTTTGATGAGCACATGTCGTGCATCAAGGAGATTCACGGAGACTGCTTCACATAGATCCAGTGAGCGAGAAAATTTTCATACCTCCTCTACCTTCGGCCTGCCCTTGGAGAATTTACCAACCAGGGCAAACTTGTAGGGTAAAGATAAATTATCCAAGGCCTCCTGGGAGAACATCACAGCCGGTTCACCCTTGTGAGTGGCCAACACTGCCTTAATAGTTAAAGCTGGCTGCAAAGAGTTTGCTACGAAAAGTTCAGAGAAAGACTTCCGATGAAAAGCAATGGGGAAAGAGGTTTGCCCTCCAGCAGGAGGCAAGAGGGCAACCATGACCGTCGCGGACATTTTTGGAGCAGCCTAGAGCTGAGCCGAGGGAGAGGACAAAGCCGCTAGGGTTTTTCGTTTACTCGCTAACAAAGTGGTAATCTTTCTAAAAGAATTATGTTTGCCTAGAAAGCCAGAAGTTTCTTGTACAAAACAGTAAAATTTGTGCTTTTTTTTTGACAAACCTCGTACACGGGAGAAGGATGAAAGTCCTTAATTTTATTAATATAAAAATAAAATTTATAAGAGTTTATAAATCAAAAAACTGGGCAGAAAATGAGTAATCACAAAAAATTATAAAAAGAGTACTACTCCTTAGTCCTTAATTAAGAAGAAGTCCTCTACTGCCCAATCACCTGCCTTCTAAACTCCGACCCACAAAAGAAGCTAACAACAACACTATAAAGATCCTCCGCTATAATATCCCATACACAGGTAAAAAATTGACCTGTAAATCCATCCAGTTTAGCAACACTCTCACCATCCATCGAAATGACCACCTACTTTACCTCATCTAAAAAAGGAATATCTTCAAGAAAGGCATTTTCTTCATGAGTAACAACTCGAGAAATAACCTCCAATAAAGACAAAAGAATAAACCCAGATTCAGCTAAGAATAAGCCTTGGAAAAAGTCAACTGCCCCCTGTGAAATATTAGCCTCTGAAGTCAGCCATAGGCCCGAGGGTGACTTGATTCTATGAATGACAGCTTTTGCTCTACGCTCTGCCACAATAGAGTGGAAACACTTAGTATTCCTGCCCCCATCCTGAAGCCATTTAACTCTTGATTTCTGCTGCCAAAATTGCTCTTCAATCCTCAACTTGTGCCTCAGGACTGCTTTTGCATGATGAAGATTCTTGCGAGCCACCTCAGAATCATCAACATCCAAGGCTGACTCAGTAGCTATAACATCCTGCTTTGCCTGCCATACTGCCTAGAAAATATCCCCATAAATGAATTCCTGGGCCACAATAATATTATTACACGCTTCCCTACCAGGAATGAAGCTACACTGATATGGTACAATTAGGTCCACTAATAGTGGCCTGATTCTTTCTACAATTAGTTTGGTAATGACTTTATAGGATACATTACATAGTGATATGGGTCGAAAGTGAGCAGCCCTTTCCGGCCTTTCCACCTTTGGGATCAAGGAGATCAGCGTTCCATTCAGAGTATCGGGGATAATTCTAGTGTTAAAGATATTCTGGACAAATTGCGTCACCGAGTTACCTACCTGCTTCTAGCATTTCTGATAGAATCCGGAACAAATACCATCTGGCCTTGGAGCTTTAGTAGCCTTTATATTGAACATAGCCTTTTTCACTTCAACAGAACAGACTGGGCGAGATAGGGTCTGGAGCCTTCTTTTTACAATAATAAGAAAGCCATTGAGCAGGTCTCCTTTGTCTCTGCTTGAGTTTTCCTCCGTATAGAGATGGTGAAAATGGTTTCTAACCATGTTACGAAGGACTGCCTGGTCCTCCTGCCACTGCCCGTCATCATCCATAAGGCCATAGATTTTATTTTTCCTACAACAAGTGATGGTTGTAGTATGGAAGAATTTAGTATTACGTTCACACCATATTGTAGCCAATCCATACAAGCTTTTTGACACCATAAAACCTCTTCCTAATGCAGAATCTAATTATACTCTTGTATCAGCTTTTCCTCTATTTTCTCCAGTTTTCTAATTGGTCTTTGTGCTAGAATTCTCTGAACGTCATTCAGACGAGCCAACCTTCTTCGCTTGCAGTGAAAGATATTCCCAAAGGTTGTGCGGTGAAAAAAGGCACTTGAGATTTATCCAAAGCAAGCAACCCTCGGTTTGGTCCTGCAAGAGCAGAAATCGAGTTATATAAATGCTGACAATGTTAGAATGTTTGTTTATATTTAACTTTTGGTGAAAACCATCACCTATTAAATCCAAAATTTATATGGCGATTATTAAGAGTAAATTAGCAGTAAAATTGCAGAAGCGTACCTGGATTCTTGTCGACAAACTGGTATTTGAATTCTTAAAGATATTGAGGTGGCCTTCCAGGTCAACAAGTATTTGCCAATCCTTGAGAGAGCTCTTTAATTTCTCTCTGGTATCTTTCCTGATGATGAGATATCAGGAAAGAGATATTTTGTGGTACTGGAAAATACGACAATAAGAATATGTGTGACTTGGGGACCATAACCGTATTTATAGATAACATTCCTGTTACCTTTTGGATTCCTATTTCAGTCCATCATAGAAATAGAAAATACTCTTAAGTTTCTACACATTGAAGGCCTACACCCTATTAGATACATTAAACCCAATCCATATTTGATTATTTTGATTGGACTTAACCTTATTTGACAGTTTGTAATGCATAATTATTCACATATAAGTCCAACGTTAGATTAAGGATCCAACAATCTCCCATTTAGACTATATGTGTAACCTTATAATTATATTTTGCAATTAACCGTATGAGTTCAACTTTACTGTTATTACCAAAATGTATCTGTAGCCAATTCGATCCATCAATTATATCAACATAGGATCAAAGCGGCTTTTGTTACAGTTTCGTAACTCGGCCCATCAATGGTCACATATATTGATATAATTGAATGACATGAATCATGGTGTGGATGTGTAGCATAGAAATTTCATATAATGTGATCATAACATGCCTATTTTCAATTGGTTTATCTTAAAATTTCAGGAGATCAAACCATACCAAAGTTAGAGTATAAATAAATTCAAACTTTATTTATGCATAAAATATCCTTAAATCATTAATAATCGAAAAATATCATAAGAGCATTTAAAATAACAAACTCCCACTAAAACTGTACATCATTTAATAACATAACACTTATACGAGCATTATGCTTATGAAACATTTTGGATGGTAATCCCTTAGTAAGCGGATTCGTAACCATAGAGTTTGTTCCGATATGCTCTATCGATAACTGTCCATCTGTACTCTTTCTTTAACAATCAGGAACTTGAAATCTATGTATTTAGATTTTGTCGAACTTCTGTTGTTATTGGAATATAGGACTGTTGACTTATTATCACAAAATAATTTGAATTGTCTTTCTACACTATCCACTACACGTAATCCAGTGACAAAATTTGACAGTCAAATTCTATGGTTGGACGCCCTATAACAAGTTATAAACTCTGCGGCCATAGTATAAGATGTTATAAGAGATTGTTTAGTACTCTTCCAAGATATTGCACCTCCAGCCAACAAATAGATATAACCTGATTTGATTTCATAGTATCTTGGCATCCAGTATAATTTAAATCAGTATACCCAATGATCTCAAACTTGTCTGACCTCCAATACGTGAGCATGTAATCTTTTATTTTCTGTAAATACCGCAAGATCCATTTGGTTTCTTTCCAATGATCTAATTCAGGGTTGATTAAATATCTACCCAACATCTCAATAATATACGCAATATTCGGACGCGTACAAATTTGAGTATACATCAAACTCCCTACTGTTGATGCATAAGGAATCTTTTGCATCTCTTTTTTCTCAAAAAGCATTCTTAAGACATTGGTCGAAACTAAATTTGTCTCCTTTAGTCACAAGGGTGTCACCTGATTTATAATTTTGTATGCTATATCTTTTAAAAACCTTTTTGATATAACCTTTTTGTGATAGTTTCAAAATACCCCGAGTAAGATCCCAGTATATCTGTATGCCTAACACAAAATATGCATCACTAAGATCTTTCATTTCAAAATTCTTAGTTAAAAATCTTTTGGTTTCATGCAATAAGCCTATATAGTTGCTGGTAAACAAAATGTCATCAACATACAAAATTAGAAAAATATACTTGCTCTCACAGAATTTATGGTATATACAATCATCTACTTAATTTATCTCAAAATCAAATGAAATGATCACTTGATGAAATTTAAAATACCATTATCGAGCCACTTGTTTGAATCCATAAATGAATTTTTTAACTTTACAAATCATATTCTTTAGATCTCACAATACGAACTTTTCTGACTGCACCATATAAATCGTCTCATCAATGTTACCATTGAGAAACGCTGTCTTTACATCCATTTGATGTCACTCAAGATTGAAATGCGCCAATAATGCCATGATAATTCTAAAAAAGTCATTTGAAGAGACCAGAGAGAAGGTTTCTTTATAATCGATACTTTCTTTTTGTGTAAATTCCTTAGCGACAAAACGAGCTTTCCACATTGCCTTTCGAATCTCTCTTAATTTTAAATATCCATTTACAATCAGTAGATTTCGTACCTTCTGGCAATGGGACAAGATCCCAAATATTATTATTTTTCATGGATTTAATCTCCTCATTCATGGCATCAATCCACTTTTGAGAATTTGAACTTTTCATGACTTGACAGAAATTGATTGGATCATCTTTCATCAATTCAGTGTCATCCTAATGTTCCTGGAGAAAGACAATGTAATAATCTGGTATTGCACTTTTTCTTTCTCTAGTGAATCTTCTTAATGACACTGGTTCTTGTAGAGGAAGAGTTTATTCTTGTGCAACAGTTTTTTTTTCGACATTATATTCGTTATGTCATGATTGAGGTCAGGAATGGAATCCTGAACAATATCAATGACACCTGTGGGAATATTAACATATTTCTCTTTAAAGATGAGATCCCTTACTGTATTTTCTCTCCCAAACTCGACATTCTCAAAGAACCAGGCATGTCCTGTCTCGAAAATCAATTTAATCGTGGAATCATAAAACTTGTAACCTTTGGATCTTTCGAAATATCCAATAAAATAACAACTAATCGTTCTTGAATCCAGTTTCTTTTCATTTGGCTTATAAGGCCTTGCCTTAGTTGGACATCCCCAAATATGTAAATGTTTTAAATTGGGCTTTTTCCTGACCAAAACTCATAAGGAATTTTGATAGTTACTTTAGTTGGAACTCTGTTAAGTATATATGCTGCAGTCAGAAGTGTTTCTTTCCAGAGTGACTTTGGTAAGACAGAATGACATATCATACTCCTTACCATGTCTTTCAGCATTCTATTTCATCTTTCAACTACACCATTCATAGTGGGTGAACCCGACATAGTGTACTGTGGGATGATACCGCATTCCTTTAGGTATTTCGTAAATGATCCTGAACGTTGTTCACCTGAACCGTCATATCTACCATAGTACTCACCACCATAGTCAGATCTGACGCTTTTAATCTTTCAGTTGAGTTGGTTCTCAACTTCAGATTTAAAATTTTTGAACACATCTAATGACTGTGATTTTTTAAAAATGAGATATATGTAGCCATATCTTAAAAAATAGTCTATGAACGTTATAAAATATTATTGACCTTTCCAATCAGATGTAGAAAATGACTCACAAATATCTGTATATATAAATTCTAAGACGTCTAAAAATCTATTGGTTTCAAATCTCCTTTTATTGGTTTGTTTCCCCTTTATACAGTTAATACAATCATCAAAATCTGTAAAATTTAAGGAGTCAAGAATTTCATTTGACATAAGTTTTTTCATTTTCCATTTGGAGATATGTCACAATCTCTTGTGTCATAATACAGCTGAATTCTCATTGATTATTTTCTCTTTACTCCTCCAGTACTCAAATGTAGAGATTCATTAAATGAGACGATTGTATTAATTAAATATAGATTATCATTGTGCATTAAAGAACCAGAACCAACCAATTTTGAATCAAGAAACAATTCAAACTTTTCATTTCCAAATGAACAAAAATAATCAAATTTGTCCAAAACAGAAATAGAAATTAAATTTCGTCGAAAAGATGGTACAACAAATGTTTCATTAAGATCCAAATAAAATTCAATTTTTAACAATAATCTAAAATCTCCTATTGCCTCAACTTAAACTGTTTTGTCATCGCCTACGTAGATATATTTCTCATTATCATTAGATATTTGACAATTCATGCAACCCAACATAGATACACTAATATGAGTTGTTGCACCAGAATCTAACCGCTATGTGTGTCTAGGTACTGAAGTTAAGTTAACATTAAAATAAATCAAATTAAGAAGCATACCTTTCTTAGCACGTCAAGCGTGATAGTTGGTGCAATGCTTCTTTTTATGCTCTTCAGCACCACAGAAGAAACAACTATTCTTTTATTGATCAACTGATTTCTTTTGTTGTTCTTTTATGGTGCCGTACCTACAGTTTCTTTATCCTTCTTCCTCTTAAGTCCCTTGTTTTTATTATTAGTGGTTGAAACCAGATGAGTATTCTCTGTCTGATCTTACTTCAACCTTTTCTCTTCTTCTACACAGTGTGAGATGAGTCCATTTAGAGACCAAGTCTTCTTTTGACAGTTGTAACTTACCTTAAACTGACTAAACTGATAGGAAGAGATATTAAAATCAAATGCACTAGCAACTCTTCAAAGAGTACCAATTTAAGTGCATTTAATTTTGACGCAAGATGAGACATCTTCATGATGTATTCTCTGATATTACCTTTACTACTATATTTCATTGAAATTAGGCGTGTCAAGAACGAACTAATTTCAGTCTTTTCGTTCTGGACAAACCTTTTTTTCAATGTCCTGAAGGAACTCTTTAGTGGTTACTATCGTTTCTGACATTGTTCCTCTGAATGCTTCTGGAACGGCCTTTTTAATGATCATCAGACACAAGCGTTTTGATCTCTCCCACCTATCCTTATTACCGCGCCCCATTTTTGAAAAATAAAAATCAAGTGCGTGTCTGAAAGTGTATTTTTGAATAAATGAGTTTAATAAGCAAAGAGGGCCTAAGATGGGACATGAAAATGCGACATTTTGGCCCAAAAAGGGTTTTTGATAAAATTGCAGTCGCCACTTGGTATTGAGTTGGGGTGTGCCAAGTCACCCTAAAAGTTTGATTTTCAAAAATAAAGAAAATCCTTTTAAATGACTCCAGGTCTTCGAAAACTAGAAAAAATGGATTCGGGGGGTCACGCTTGAAGAAAGGGAAGGCAACAGTCGATTTGACTGGACTCGAAGGCACCCTTTCAATCTAGCGGAAGCTAGTTGCGTGATTTAATCAAAATTTTCTTTATCCTAACCTTACAATGTATCACATTTTGGATGTATTTACATGAATGCAAGCCTAACCTAGTGATGGATCGAGTGGGGCAAAATATCTCTTTAAGGTTTGATCGGCATCGAACACATTAATTGTAACGGCCATAATTGATTCCTCGAAGAGGTCATAACAAATGCAAGTGATGAGACTTAGAGGAAAAAAGAGTAAAATTAGGATTTTAAAAGATGCAATTGATTGAAATTTAGAGACAAAAAGAGATTAGTGTTTTGGAAAATGAATTTTTAAAGGGAAAGGGAAATTAGGGTTCAAAAGATGAATTTTAGAAGAAAAGAGAAAATCATGCATGTATGCCCTAAAAGGATCAATGCAAAATAACGGGTGCGGGGGACTAGATTCGTGACTTGAATATTCCTTCTTATAGAAAGGAGAACGAGCGTGCTAAGGCAAAAAAGTCATACTCGTTCGTTTCCCTTATTCGAAGGATGACTCACTAACCTAATCAACCAAATTAACTAATCCACTTTCCTAATTGCCTAAATGAAAATGCAAGTCTAGATGTCATGAATCGCATAAGGGAAAGGGAAATATAACATGCAAAATGAAGAAAGAGTCTTAAAAGTAAAACATGCATGGAAATGTAGTGAGGCATGCAAAATGTGATTCTAGCTCATGAACGGCTGTAACGGGTCTAGCGCTGGATTAGCTCATATCGAAATGCTTCTCACAAGCATTGGACTAGTGAAAAATCAGAACAACGGGCTACAACTAGCGTTGGACTAGTGTGGTGACATCACGTATTTATTATAACTACATGAATCATATAAAACATAATAAAAGCCAGTAAACACATAAATCACATAGAGCACATAGCACATAAGCATGATATCTAGATGCAAAGAATCTAAGAAAGCGAGTAAACATGTAAACACACAAGCATGCAAGCACACAAAGCAAATAAAAGCAAATAGAGACCTAACTATTATATTTGGGGCCCTAACTACAATCAAGGGGGGGAAAGAATAAAATAATAAAATAAAACCTAACTATTACATATTCTATTTAAATACATATCTTGAACCCCCTAACTATTATAATTTGGCATTTAAATGCCTTTCAAACAATCAAAAATTAAATTAAAGTAAATATACAAAATTTAATTTAAAAAAAAAACAAATAAAGTGAATAAATAAACAAAATAAAATAATAAAAAAATTCAAAAAAAATGCAATTACACACATAAATTCACATAGGATCAAGTAAAATAAAAAAATAGAGGAGTAGAGTGTACCTTTCTTGAATTAGTGACCTAATAAAACAAAATTTCTCTTATTTACCCTCCAAAATACCAAAATGGTCAAGGCACCAATTCATTAGACAAATAAAAGCAATAATATGTAAAAAAAATGGAAATAATCATGAGATTGAACAATTAAAGCATTTAAATGAAAGTAAACAACCTATATTCAAGAATTTAAGAACAAGTAGGGACCTAATTGAGACACTGAAAAAGTTTTGGGAGTCAAATCAAAGCAAAATAAAAGCTCTAAAAAAAAACTAATTAAGCTCTAATTATCTCCAAAAACCAGAAAATAAATTTACCCAAAACATGATTAAAACCATAAGGAGATGATTGAATTTCAAAAGAGTAAAATTGATTGATATTCCATATTTTTCGGGCCATACCAAAATTAAGTAATCAATCTGGGGATCAAAATGCAATTTCCAAAAATGTTCATGCACCCTAGTCGAAGACTTCATCTTCTTCGTTGGTTTTTTGAGTTCCCATTAAGCATGGCAGGTCATCCAAAAGGTTGTCATATCATGAAACAGAGAGGAACCAAAACATTATTTTAAGGAAACAAACCCCATGTAAACATCATTCTCATCCTCACAGCAAAACCTCAAACATCAGACAGGTTCCTCCACTTTTAGGGAGAGGAAACAGATTCTAGAGACAAAACAAAGAATGAAAGAAAACAAGGGATGGACAGGAATCAACGAACAGCAACGAGGACATGCATAACTAAAGTCGATGTAACCGTAGTCAAGCCATTCACATATCTTGTCCTCCCATTTACAACAAACACAGATTGAACTTATCAAACCACAGCCATGCTCATTCAAAAAAAAAAACGCAGCCTGCTAACCCGGATACCCAACCATGCTAATAAGCAAGAAATCCACGTTCCAGTTTAGAAGATTTGATTTCATATAAAAACTGAAACGAACAAGAGAAGGGTTCAGGGTTACCTCTTTTGCTGCCTTTGGAGTCGAAACTTCAGGAGTACTTCGCAAGGGGATGAATGAAATCCACTAGAAATTGAAGGAAACAAATTGCAAGCTTTGGGTGAAGGAGTGAGAACCTAGGGAATTTGGGCTCGGATTTGAAGCTGTTTTGGTCATATTTTCTGAAAAACTCCTACACAAAACTTCCTCCCCTACCAACGTAGATTATCCAGATAATGAAATCTCCCCAAAACAAGCACTGATGCATTCATAAAATGGCCGGGAATCTCCCTGAATATCCAACCCTGGCTCAGATTTTATCATCAAAAATTTTTTGCATCTTTTCTCTCCCTCTCTCCTTTCTTTTCCTCTCTTTTTCCTCCCTTCTTGTTCTTCAGCCACCCCCTCTTGTTCCCAGATTCCCTCTTCTCTTTCTTTCTTTCCGTTCTCCCTTTCCTTTTTCTCCTACCCGAAGGTTCCAGTTTTTTTTTTCGATTCTCTTCTTCCTTTTCCTTTCTTGTGCCGCCAGCTCTCTCTGTTTCTTGCTCTCCCCCAGATCCTCCTCCCTCTTCTCTTGTTTTCTCCTTTGTTTCCTCTTTTCCTTCAGCCGTTACCTTCCCTCAATCTCTCCTTTCTTCTCTCTCGGTTCCTTCTTTTTTTTTTTTCTTTCTCTCCCCCCTTCCTTGCTCCCGCAACCCTCTTTTTTCTTCCTTTTCGTTCTTTTCTTTTTGCCCCTTTTCTCCACTGCCCGCAGCTCCTCTCCCTCTTAGCCGCAAAAACCCCTTTTTCCTTTCTTTTCCTCTCTTTTTCCTCCTACTGCCCGAAGCTTCCTTCTTCTTTTGTCCTTGTTTTTCCAGATTTTTCCTCTAACTCCACCTGTCCTAGCCACCTAGCCTTTGCATATTATGGTGTGCAAAATGCCAAAATCACATGGCTAATGATCACCTATCCCACTTAGCTACTATGCATGCCTTCCACCTATCTTGTTTTTTCCTTTTTATTATTTTTTTTTGTTTTTCTAAACAAATTTAGGTTAAACAAAATGTTAAACTCCTATTTGAAATTACCTTGCAAATTCATTTTATTTGGAAGAAATTGAACTTAAAAGATTGAAAACAAATTTTTGTGAGACTTTTCTTTTTCTGGAGAATTATTTAAAAGAAAATGAACCCTAATTCAATAACAATAGCTAACTATCATTTTGCGAATTTAGTCAACTAAAATAAAATAAAATAAAATAAAATACAATACAATTAAAATAAATTTTTGGTGTCTACATTTATCTCTCTTTTCATCAGAAGTACTGTGATCTATAAGAGATGGGGGAGAATCATCCCTTAATGCAAGGTCGAGATCCATTATTCCAAATACTATCAAGAGATTTTCTTTTTAGGACTTGAAGTTTGTGCCATTCAACATAAGAATATTATTGATGTTGGTAGTAATATTCGTAAGATCATTTGCAACTGAACAGAAAACATAAATAATTAAAACAAACTCACATAAACCAAAATAATAATAAATTCAAATAACGGTAGTTCCATCTCAAGATACCGATATTCCATTAATATTTTATCTTTCGACAAAATATTAACTTCTAAGTGATATCTTGACACAGTAATAAACACTGACAATAATAACATGTCAAAAAATAAAATTTTTTTGGGTCAATTTATAATTCACATGTAAAAATTGAATAATTATCACATGTTTATTACCACAAGTGCACATGTAATCTTATTAAAAATTAACCTTTTTCTGGGCCGATCAATATTCATAAAATTATAAGTACCAACTAGTTATATTCTAAAATAAATTAATTTTCACAATAGAGGTCACTCTGGTGGCATATTGTTTCAATTAATTTATTCCAAAATATATATAATCATATCAATATTCAAATTTAAAATTATACAAAAATTTTGATGAAAGTCAACTTTGGTCAACTCTGGTCAAAACGTGGTCAAACCAGTCAATTGGATTAAGACTTATTGGACCAAAAGTCCATATCCATAATTTGATCCAAATTTATCATGCAAGTCCAAAAATTTTCTTGAAGTCCATAATGTCTTACAAAACTATATATTTACTCAAATTAAAGAAACATTAATTTGCTTAACATAAATATATTGAAAATCAATTTGCATAACAATGAATCGGCCAAGTAAAAACATCAACGCAAACAACCAAGGTTTGAATACCATGGGACCTAACCGAAGGCATAACCATAAGGAATTAAACAAGACAACTATTTAGTCATGTGGGATCCACTGAATTCAATGATGCGAGTTGACCAAAGGTATAAAGATAACATTGGAACAAGAATGCATGCTATCGAAAGTCATTGCTAAAGCTTGGCCACCGTGGAGCCCACTAGAAAGTCATAGCAGTAGACTTATTGTTTTCATGGTCCAGGATTCATGTTGAATACTGTATAAACAAAGAAACGGCTACTTAATTTCGGGATTCAAGATATAAAAAATTAAACAATCAAGGACAAGTAAACTTGATTCTCGAAATACATATCAATTAATCATAGTTTTAACAAGTATCTTGATGGCCGATTCTTCACCAATATCATACATAATTAGATTTAAAAATAATTAAAAAATTACTAAATCCAAATTATTTTCTAATAATCAACCATAACCTAGTTCTGATACCACTTGTTAGAGTAGCTGTTTATATTTAACTTTTGGTGAAAACTATCACCTATTAAATCCAAAATCTATATGGCGATTATTAAGAAATAAATTAGCAGTAAAATTGCAGAAGCGTACCTGGATTCATGTCGACAAACTGGTATTTGAATCCTTAAGGATATTGGGGTGGCCTTCCAGGTCAACAGGTATTTGCCAATCCTTGAGAGAACCTTTTAATTTCTCTTTGGTATCTTTCCTGACGATGGGATAGCAGGAAAGAGTTATTTTGTGGTACTAGAAAATACGACAATAAGAATATGTGTGACCTGGGGATTATAACCCTATTTATAGATAACATTCCTGTTACTTTTTGGATTCCTATTTCAACTCATCATAGAAATAGAAAATATCCTTAAATTTCTACACATTAAAAGACCACACCCTATTAGATATATTAAGTCCAAACCATATTTGATCACTTTAATTGGACTTAACTTTACTTGACAGTTTGTAATGCATAATTATTCACATATAAGTTCAACGTTGTATTAAGGATCCAACAGACAATTCATCTGAGCACCCATCTTTGATAAATGATCAGCCACCTGATTTGTTTCTCTATAACAGTGAGCTATAGACTTAAATGATGAATAAACTTCCGCAGCTCCTGAACTTCTGACAAAATAATTCAAGGACATGAATACTTGTTGAGCAAAATGTTGACTAACAAAAGTGAATCAAGTTGGACATAAAAACAATCATAACCCCTTGACACACGCTGCTGTATACCAAATAACAAGACCTGCGCCTCTGCTTGAGTGCTTGCGGCAATATCCAAAGGTACTGAGAATGCAAACAAAAAGAAAAAGAAGTTATTAAAATTTGTGATTTTAATGGAGCAACAAGTTTCATTAGTAGAAAGCTTCATCTTTACTAATAACATAGTATTTTTTGGAGATAAATTGGTAAATTCATTTGAAGAAGTAAATTTTTCTAAACAATTAAGTTTGACTAAAACTGTATTATACTTAAGTAATAGTATCATTTCTTATAATAACATGGCAATACTATATCTTCGAGAAAAGTTAATATAGTTGTAAATTTACTAAGAAAATTGTAGTAGTATTTGATACTTAAATAGTAGTATCTTTTCTTATAATAAATATATTCTTATTTTTATAAAAACCAGGAATTGTTAATAATATAATTCGCAGTTTACTAAGAAAATAGTATATTTCCTAATAAAATTATATTTTTCTATAAAAAGAACCAATAATGATTTCAAGAAAAAGCACTATACTTTAAGGGCTTGTTCAATGATAACCCTAAAGGCATTGGTTAAGTAGACCTAAATAGTTAGTTTTTCATGAACGTTTATTTTGATTAAAACATGCATTCTGATGCAAGTAAGCGATGACTGTGAATATATAACCTATAGATGGAAAAGTGTGTGCACTAACTGGGTTTTTTCATGAAAATTTTTTATTTATAAATAAATTGATAAGTTTTGGTAAGAACACTGTATGTTTTTGCTAAGTAAGATTCCGTTAAAAAGTATTAAAAGTGATTGAGGAATGTTGTAAATATCACTAACATAATGATAAATTTTACCGAAAGTTTATTTGATCACAAAAAAGTAGTAAAAGTCCTTAAAGAAGTTATAAGTTTCACTAACAGGTAAATTTTACTTGAAAGCTAGTATGTTTGGCATGAAAAACAATGATACATTTTTACATGAAAAAATAGTAAGTTTTGTGTAAAAAATGGTATGTTTCGCTTGTAAGTAAGATTTGTTACTGATGTAGCAAATTTTACTAAACAGTTGTGGGAGCCAACAATCACTCCAATTCTTGATTGGCAGACCATTACCAATTCGCCATCCACTCCTTTCTATGAGAAATTTGCTGTACTAATGCTCCTCCAAGTATACCAACGACAAGTAGCCAAGCTCAACTCGAAAGAAGTCATAGTTCGTGAAACATTTAGCTTTAGAAACTTGAAGTATGGAATGAGCTTGACTGGCAATTCTTCATGCTTGCTTAGCAACGAATGCTTAATTGAAAGCTTTTATTTGTTTAAAGCCCACGCCACTACCTTCCTTCCTCAAGCAAAGTTAACATCAGATGTGGTAGAGGTTTTCCATGTTACCATGTTTTAAAGCTTTTGACTTTGCCTGGAATTCTATTTTGTGAACTATTCGAATTGGCCAAATGGTCAGAGAAGAACTCTTAGAACCTTGTTTCGCTCTTAGGCTTAGGATTCAAATCATGTGTTTAATAGTTGAGGGAGGAAAGTGTATAGAGAGGGATGGGAGAGTTAAAAAATAAAAAGAAAAGAAAAAACTCTTTTTCCCTTTGATTTGAAGAAGCAACAAGACTTGAATCTTTGGCATCACAGTCCTTTGAATCAATGAAATGGGACTCACTGTCTTTATGATTGTAATTGAATTCTTTGACTTTGAGAATTGTTGGAAAAGAAGAAATAAGAGGTGGACAATGCATAAAATTTCAATGTTTCATTGATTCTCTCTTCCTTGCTTGCCACCGTTCGTGCTAGTCGTGTCCCACCAACAATTCAATGATCAAGGCGCAAAAGACTTCTCCGTTCTTGTACGCTGAGAAGTGAAACTAAAAGCCAAAAGGGATAAGATTGCCTTTCTGGTCGATGAAATGACAGTTCCGACTCCACTCTCCTATCACATCTGTTTTCATTTGCAAAAATTCAATAAAATGGTTTCCTTTTTATGACATATTTGGAAACAATTAGTCAAGGTTGTAAAATGGTTCATTAAAAATGATTCAGTCCTTTAGCAAATAGTAGGAGTCATTAGTTGAGAAGTAAGTCAGTTCTTGTCACCAAAAATGTAATAAAAAAAATAGACTTTTAGCTTGCCTACTAGATTTTGGTTAACACTTGAAGCCGTAAAAATTAACCCAAATAGCTTGAGTTCTTGATGCATAAAAGTAGACGCGTATTAAAATTTTTAGCGAAGGAGTTGGCCAGACTAAAGAAAATTTTAGTGATGTTTAGAGTATGCACACATATATACATTGATTGTTAACACAAAAATTAACACAGCAAAAATGTTAATATCATATCGAAATTTGCCAAACAAACAAACAAGAGGAAACTAATAAAATTTTAAATAACTTGGTTTTTTTTGTGGTCAACATTGCCTCCCTTAAACTAAACTTTTCATGCCATCACGATTTTCAATTGTTATTGCAGCCTATGTAGCAGTACAGCTGATGTGCAACTCCATTTCAATTCTTATCTTCATCTTCAGTAGTGGGAGTAAAACATGCTTGTACTTTGCACACAATGTGGCAGCTAATCTCACTTGATTGAAAAATTCATCCATGTTCACCCATTCACCATTAAAGCATCCACATCCATGATAATCATACACACAATTTTCAAACAATAATTCATGCCAACAAGTTTTACCACAATAATCTCCAATTCTATAATTGCCAATGGATTCATTCACCCTATACGTACCAATAATTTCTTTTACATCTTCATCCACAACCAAATTGTTGCATTTGCTCACAAATTATTCTTCATCAATCACTCCAAATAATGTATGCAATCAAAAATTTCAACCAATAAATAAAAATTTTCACAAGTACTTTTTTCATCATCAACAAACACAACTTCTACCAAATTAACTTCCAATATCAAACCAAGTTTTGACTTATGATCAAACTCATAATTAAGCACCATCAAAATATAATAGAGATCAAGACCACTGAGGTGATTGAGAATCAATAGAGAGTCTCATATAATATTCTTCAACCATTTATTTCTGTATAATTTTGAAAGACAACTTTGCCTTCTTTTTCTTATCTTCTTTTGACAAACTATAGAAAATTTTAGTTCAAGAATATTGCCTAAATTAGACATTTTGAGATATTTTTTCATTTATTTGTTGGATCCTTAATCCAACGTTGGACTTATATGTGAATAATTATGGGTTGCAAACTGTCAAATAAGGTTAAGTCCAATTAAAGTGATCAAATATGGTTTGGACTTAATGTATCTAATAGGATGTGAGCCTTTAATGTGTAGAGACTTAAGGGCTCATATTTCTATGATTGGCTGAAATAGGGTTCCAAAAGGTAACAGGAATGTTACCTATAAATAGGGTTATGGTCCCCAGCTCACACGTAATATTCTATTTGTCGTATTTTCTAGTACCACAAAATAGTTCTTCCCTGATATCCCATCGTCAGGAAAGATACCAGAGAGATACTAAAGGGCTCTCTCAAGAATTGGCTAATACGTGTTGACCTGGAAGGCCACCCCAATACCCTTGGAGATTCATATATCAGTTTGTCGATATGAATCCAGGTACGCTTCCGCAATTTTATCAGTAATTTATTTCTTAATAATCGCCATATAGATTTTGGGTTTAATAGGTGATGGTTTTCACCCAAGGTTAAATTTAGATAACCACCCTAACAAATGGTATCAGAGCCCATATGGTTGATTATTAGGAAATAATTTTGTTTTAGTAATTCATAGTTTTATTACTATTGGTTCTGTTTTCATAACTACTGGCTGCGGACTCTGATGCGATTAAATACATGACTATTACGTGTTTAAATTTTCGGTCGCCAGTTGATTGTTTGTATGTTGTTTTCGGTTGACCAAAGCTCCAAGTTTCATAAATCGTAAAAGCATAAGGTTAATAGACCAGACAGCAAGAGTACTCTTTTTTTTTTTTTTTTTTTTTTTTTTTTTTTTTTGGCAAAACCCCGTACACGGGGAGGGGCGCCAGTCCCAAATCTTATTGCAAACAAAAATCACAACACTGAAAGACGGAGGAAAACCCCCCAAAAGTGACTGTTACAACCAAAACCCATCCTAACTCTCTTCACTTAACCAACGAACACCCGGCACACCACGTGCATCAAGACTAATGGAAGCCCGAACTAGCGCCGGCAGTTGAGGAACCCGATCATATACCCGGGTGCCTCCAGCCCCAATAGCTGCTAGTCTATCCGCAGAGGAGTTTGCCTCCCGAAAAATATGTGAGATAGAGGCCGAAAACCCGTCCAAAAGATGTCTAATCTTCCTCAAAATATTACATAATGGCCACTTAGCAAGTACCCCAGAGCCAATCAATTGCACCAATGATTTTGAATCCACCTCTACCAATGCAGGACAACACCCCCTTTGAACACACAACTGCAAACCAAACAACAAAGCCAGACTTTCTGCCTCCAACACCTCATGATCTCCAAATTCTTTGTAAAAAACAAAAATCAATTTCCCGTGACTATCACGCAACAGCACTAATATATATTATAGATCATGGGCCCCATAAGTATTTGACAATGGAGTTGTGGTTGAGTAAAGTTTCTTTCTTTGACTTTGTGGTCCTGGTCTCATTCACGTGGCCGTGCTTGTACGTAATCCAGTATGTCAAAAAAAAAAATTGAGTTGGCACGTATTTCTGGCATTGAGCTTTCTTGATTGTTTAATTTGGTTGTATCTCTTGATTGCAAACTTGGACGGCACTAGTCATGATATGACTTTCATGTTCTTGACACAAAGTTATAATACGAACTTAAGGGCATTGATTGCTCATTGATTAGTTGCGTTTTTTGCTTTCACATTTTGACTCTGAAATTGGATTATGTGACTCGTTTCTTGGTTGAGAAATAATGTTAAGGAAATTAGGGTTTTCTTAATTTAAGTGAACCCTAATAAAGTTAATAAGACATTTAAGTCCTATAAAATCCATATAGTAGGCCCACTAAATATAAATTTTTATAAAGTTGGATTTCAAGAAAATTTGGGACTTAAATGATAAAATTGGTTCAATTATGGATATGGACTTTTAGTCCAATAAGTCTTGATCCAATTGACTAGTTTGACCACGTTTTGACCAAAGTTGATTTTGAACAAAATTTTTGTTTAATTTGGATAATTTTAAATTTGAATATTGGTATGAATATATATATTTTAGAATAAATTAATTGAACTAATATGCCACCAAAGTGACCTTTATTATAGAAATTAATTTATTTTAAAATATAACTAGTTGGGTACTTGTAATTTTATGAATATTGATCGGCCCAAAGGAAGGTCAATATTTAATAAAATTACATGTGCACTTGTGGTAATGAATACGTGATAATTATTTAAATTTTTTACATGTGATTTATAGATTGGTCCAAAGGAAAATTTATTTTTGACGTGTTATTATTATCAGTATTTATTACTGCACCAAGATATCATTTAGAAGTTAATATTTTTGTCCAAAGACAAAATATTAATGGAACATCGGTATCTTGAGATGGGGTTACCTTTATTTAAATTTATTATTATTTTGGTTTATATGAGCATAGTTTTAATTATTTTATATTTTCTGTTTAGTTGCAAATGATCTTTGGAATATTACTACTAGATCAATAATATTTCTGTGTTGAATGACACAAATTTCAAGTCCTGGAAAGAAAATCTCTTGATAGTACTTGGAGTAATGGATCTCGACCTTGCGTTAAGGGATGATTCCCCCCCACCTCTTACAGATCAGAGTATCTCTGATGAAAAGAGGGATAAGAAAAGGTGGGAGAGATCAAATCGCTTGTGTTTGATGATCATTAAGAAGGCCGTTCCAGAAGCATTCAGAGGAACAATGTCAGAAATAAAAGTAACCGCTAAAGAGTTCCTTCAGAACATTGAAAAAAGGTTTGTCAAGAACAAAAAATTGAAATTAGTATGCTCTTGACACGCCTAGTTTCAATGAAATATAGTGATAAAGGCAATATCAGAGAGTACATTATGGAAATGTCTCATTTTGCTTCAAAATTAAATGCACTTAAATTGACACTCTCTGAAGAGTTACTAGTGCATTTGATTTTAATATCTCTTCCTACACAGTTTAACCAATTTAAGGTGAGTTACAACTGTTAAAAGGAGACTTGGTCTCTAAATGAACTCATCTCATACTGTGTAGAGGAAGAGGAAAGGTTGAACCAAGATCAGACAAAAAGTGCCCATCTGGTATCAACCACTTATAATAAAAGTAAGGGACTTAAGAAAAAGAAGGAAAAAGGAGCTGCAGGTACAGCGCCACAAAAGAAACAACAAAAGAAATCAGATGATCAGGGAAAGAATAGTTGTTTCTTTTGTGGAGCTGAAGGGTATAAAAAGAAGCATGCACCAACTATCACGCTTGGCGTGCTAAGAAAGGTATGCTTCTTAATTTGGTTTGTTCTGAGATTAATTTAACTTCGGTATCCAGATACACATGGTGGTTAGATTCTGGTGCAACAACTCACATCAGTGTGTCTATGCAGGGTTGCCTGAATTGCCGAAAGCCTAATGATATTGAAAGATATATCTACATGGGCGATGGCAAAACAGTTCAAGTTGAGGCAATTGGAGTTTTTAGATTATTGTTAAAGACCAGATTTTATTTGGATATTAATGAAACATTTGTTGTACCGTTTTTTCGACGAAATTTAATTTCTATTTCTGTTTTGGACAAATTTGGTTATTTTTGTTCATTTGAAAATGAAAATTTTGAATTGTTTCATGATTCAAAATTGGTTGGCTTTGGTTCTTTAATGCACTACCATATTCTATATTTAATTGATACAATTGTCTCATTTAATGAATCTCTACATTTGGGTACTAGAAAAGTAAAGAGAAAATTAATCAATGATAATTCAGCTGCATTATGGCACAAGAGATTGGGATATATCTCCAAACAGAGAATGGAAAGACTTGTGTCAAATGAAATTCTCGACCCCTTGAATTTTACAGATTTTGATGATTGTATTAATTGTATAAAGGGGAAACAAACCAATAAAAGAAGATTTGAAACCAATAGGTTCTTAGACGTCTTAGAACTTATACATACAGATATTTGTGGACCATTTTCAACATCTGCTTGGAATGGTCAATAATATTTTATAACGTTCATAGACGATTTTTTAAGATATGACTACATATATCTCATTTCAGAAAAATCACAGTCACTAGACGAGTTCAAAAATTTTAAAGCTGAAGTTGAGAATCAACTCAACAAAAGAATTAAAAGCGTTAGATCTGACCGTGGTGGTGAATACTATGGTAGATATGATGGTTCAGGTGAACAACGTCCAGGACCATTTGCTAAATACCTAGAAGAATGCGGTATTGTCCCACAGTACACTATGCCGAGTTCACCCACTATGAATGGTGTAGCTGAAAGACGAAATAGAACGTTTAAAAACATGGTAAGGAGTATGATATGTCATTCTACCTTACCAGAATCACTCTGGAGAGAAGCACTTATGATTGCAGCATATATATTTAACAGAGTTCCAACTAAAGCAACTATCAAAATCCCTTATGAGCTTTGAATAGGGAAAAAAACCCAATTTAAAGCATTTACATATTTGGGAATATCCGACTGAGTGAAGGCCTTATAGGCCAAATGTAAGTCCCAAACACAACCAAGAGGGGGGGGTGAATTGGGTTGATTAAAATCTTAACCAAATTTATGCACTTTTTCTTTAATAAAAATTTACCTTCTTTTCTAGTAAAGATCAACCAAGTAGATTAGAAGACAATAGCAATATTGATCAGAAAAACAAGTATAGATAAGCAATGAGAATTTTATTAAACAAAAAGTAAAATAGGAAATCAAACCAATTGTCTACCAAGCTTTCCTCAAACTTGAAGACCAATCACAAGGTTGAGCAACTTCTCTTTGATGAAAGATGATCAACTAGATGTACAATGGAAGGAGCACTTCCTCCTTGCCCTAAGCCTCATTTAGTCAAGCTAAGAAGTTTTACAAACACTCAGATAACCCTCAACAAAGCTACACTAAAGAAACTTTCAACCACAAGAGAAAAGCTCACCAGAAGTTCACACTCCTTAGAAAACAAATCTAACTTTGGAGACTATTTTCTAGCTAAAATATCTCTTGAGATCTTGTAGACCAAGTGTGCAAAAGTCCCTATCTGACTTAGAGTCGTTTGTATTTGAAGGGAACCAAAAATGGGCTTCATTAATACTTCCAACGGCTAGAAGGCATATGAAGAGTCAGCTAGCCGTTGGGGCTGTCGGACGTCCGATGGAGTATTCATCGTCCGAACACATCGTCCGAAAAATAGTCAAGTTGTTGTTCGGACGTCCGATGGAATTTTATCGTCCGAGCTTCAGTGTCCGAACGACGTCCAGAGAGTTATCAAATCTTCGAAGAATTTTCAGGACGTCCGATGATATCGATGTTCGTCCGAAGCATGCGTCCGATCCTTTAGGACGTCCGATGATTCCTTGCGAGCGTCCGACAGAGTCTTGGCAGAGAGTCATCAAAACTTTGTGGAATTTTTAGGACGTCCGACATGATCGATGTGCGTCCGACAGAGACTCCTTCCTGATGTTCTTCATCCCTTCGGACGTCCGACAGTTTCCTTTCGGACGTCCGACATGAGTGTCCTGTTTTTGCTTCTTCTTTTTGGTTGATTTGCAATTCATGACATTTTAGTACCTGATTCTTTGATAGGCAAAAACACTTATATTTGAAGAAGGTTAGATAGACATTTCAAAGAACTTTTGTGATCATCAAAACCAAGAATAACATTCTCCCCCTTTTTGATGATGACAAAACAAAAGTTTGAAATGAGATCTGATGATTACAATAAAAACTCCCCCTTTCTCAATAGACAAGAACTCCCCCTTACTTAATGAATCATAAAAAAAATTTGAAAGGCTCCCCTCACTTGGCTGAATTAAACAATTATCCAAAATGTGACAATTTAAGCAGCCAACAGGCAATCAATCCAATATCATCAATCATCAATCAACACTAATCATTAATCAACACCAATCATCAAATCAATCCAGTCCTCTCCCCCTTTTTGTCATCACAAAAGGGAAACCAATCACATAACTCATCCACAAACACATTCATCAATGAAATACTTAAACATCCATAAACATCCATAAACACATAAAATACTTAACATCCATAAACACAGTCATCATTCAAAGTACTTAACATAAACATACAGTACCAACAAAGAAAAACATTACAACTGTTGAACATTACAAACACATAAAATACACAAACAGAATGCAAATGTCCTAAGTAGTGAACTATGTGGATCCAGGTGTTCTTCGAGAGAGCTGATATTGAGAGAGGTCTTCCTCATCAGTTTCTTCATCATCTACAGCAGCTTCTTCAATTGGTGCCTTGCCTTTGTCTGATGTGGAAGGGCCATGAGGAGTCACAGGAGTTGATGAATTCGGATCTGGAACTGATGAAACTGGATCAGTGGTTCGAGGTTCTTTGTCATGTGAGACTTCCTCAACCACAGGTGGGGGAAAAAGAAGGTTCTTTTTGTCTAGAAAGGCAGTTTGTTGCTCAGAGGACATGGTGAGCATTAGTCCATGTTCTAGAAGAAGAACATGCTGTTTGAGTTCATGAAGAAGCTCAATCACTTCATCATTGGAGGAGGAAGATGCCTAAGTGGCAGATTTCCTAGGATGAATGGGAGTGAGTGGAATAGATGAAGGATCATGTGCAGCCTTAGACCTATGTTCACTGGACGATGCCCCCTTATAAGCCCATATATTATCTTTAAAAACAAGATTTTTCCTTTCAAAATATCCTTTGGAAAAGGCATAAGAAGATGCTTCTTTGGGACAAACACCTAGAATTGGAACTTTGTAATACTCAAAAATCTTTTGAAGAAACTTTCCATAAGATAATTTTCTGCGAGAATCAGTGGCATAGCGAAGCAAAAACTTGCACATGACAAAACCAAAATCAATACGAATTTTTTCTTGAAAACAGTAAAAGAGATACAACTTCATTTTGTTTGCATCAGTTCTATGGCCATCAGTAGGCACAAGCAGGTTTGAAATGATTGAAAAGGCAATTAGATTCACAGGGGCAAGATCATTTAGTTTAGCATCAGCAGGAGAAGAAAAGCTTCTTTTAAAATAAGTCATCATCTTAGCCCCATCAAAATGATTATCAGCATTTGGATGCTCTTCATAGGAAAAGAAATTTGCAATTTTACTCTTGCATCCAGGTTCAATAGAAGTTTTTAAAATCTCATTCACAATTTCAGAATCAAAGATTAAGTCTACCCCATTAACCCTGGACATAATCTCAGTTTGGTCAGTGCCTTTCCTAAGATTAGCAAAGAATTGATACAGCATTTCAGGGTAATAAACATTGGGCATAGAAATGATATGTGACCATTTCTGAAAAGAAAACAGATTCAGAAGGGATTCTAAACCTATTTGGCGAAATTCAGAAGAATTGACAGTGCGTTGAGGGATGACACCTTTCTGGGATATCCAGGAGTGTTTGTCTTTTGCAGCATCATCAAAGAATGCAGGGAGTGGGGCTGATTTTGGAGGCGGTTGAGAAGATGTTCCCTGTCCAGATTCAGGCTGAGAGGATGGTTGTGGTGTAGGCCGTGACACTTGACTCTTGATGGCTCCTCTTTTGAAGCGTTTGGATGTCCGTTTGACAGTAGGAAGATCCTCATCCTCATCCCTGAGTGAATGCTTGCGTCCGGCAGTAACCTTTCCTCCCCTTAGATTCACCATTGTGTGAAATGTGTGGAATGAGGAATGCAAATGATGCACACAGTTGTATGGAAGTGAATCGCACAGAAATTTTGGGACAAAAAGGCCTTGATCAAGAGTTGTCAGAGCAGTTATGAAAGAGTAGGGTTTGGAGGGAAATTTGGGAATTTGCGAAATGTTATGCGATTCGATGAAATGATCAGGAGAAATGAATCGCAATCAGTCAGGAAAAGTTTTGGTTGGGTCAATTTGGGATTGAGGGTTTCAGAGAAGTATGAATTTGAGAGTGAGAGAGGAGAGAGTTTTCGTCCGAGAGGAAATAGAATAGGAAGAGTCTGAAGCAAATGAGGAAGAAAGTTGATTTAAAAAATGAGCCGTTGCACTGTCGGACGGCCGAACGAAGTTGTGCGTCCGACAGTTGCGTCCGAACAGGCGCAATTCTGGAAAATGGCTGAAGAACATCATCGGACGTCCGTTTATCTTCTTTCGGACGTCCGAAGTCTATGAACAATTTAAGATGATTTTTCGATTATTCCTAATTTTGATCTTAGATGCATGAACTGATCTAATGGCAAAGCTTTTGTAAAAATATCAGCAAATTGATCTTTAGAACAAACATAATTTACACAAATTTCACCTTTTTGAACAAGATCACGAATAAAGTGGTGCCTTATATCTATATGCTTAGTCCTAGAATGTTGAATGAGATTTTTGGTCAGATTTATGGCACTAGTATTATCACAGAATACAGGCATGCAATCATACAACAATCCAAAATCATTCAAGGTATGCTTCATCCATAAAAGTTGAGCACAACATGCACTAGCGGCAATATATTCCGCTTCGGTTGTAGACAAAGAGATTGCATTTTGTTTCTTACTAAACCAAGAGACTAAACAATTTCCAAGAAAATGACAAGTTCCACTAGTACTCTTTCTATCCACACGACAACCTCCAAAATCAGCATCCGAATAACCATATAGTGCAAACTCATTAGATCTAGCATACCAAAGACCATAGTCTAATGTACCTTTCAAATACCTAAAAATCCTTTTTACAGCATTCAAATGTGATTCTTTCGGACAAGATTGAAATCTAGCACACAAGCAAACAGCAAACATAATATCAGGTCTACTTGCGGTTAAATAGAGTAGGCTTCCGATCATACCTCTATAATGCTTTTCATCCACATGATTACCTTCTTCATCTTTGTCAAGCTTTGTAGAAGTGCACATTGGAGTTCCAACTTGCTTTGAGTCCTCCATACCAAACCTTTTCAGCAATTCCTTGGTATATTTTGCTTGATTTATAAAAATTCCCTCAAGAGCTTGATGTATTTGAAGTCCAAGGAAGAAATTTAATTCTCCCATCATACTCATTTCAAATTCACTTTGCATAGTGGTGGAAAACTCCTTACATAGATACTCATTAGTAGCACAAAAAATAATATCATCAACATATATTTGCACAATAAGAAGGTCATTCAACACTTGCTTAGTAAAAAGTGTGGTGTCCACAACACCCCTTTTGAAACCATTTTCAATCAAAAAACCACTTAGTCTTTCATACCAAGCTCTTGGAGCCTGTTTTAGACCATATAAAGCTTTAGATAGTTTAAACACATGACTTGGAAATTTTGTATTTTCAAAACCGGGGGGTTGATCCACATATACTTCTTGATCAATAAAACCATTTAAAAAAGCACTTTTAACATCCATTTGAAACAATTTGAAGCCTTTAAAGCATGCAAAAGCAAGAAGCATTCTAATAGATTCTAATCTAGCTACGGGAGCAAATGTTTCATCAAAATCAATTCCTTCTTCTTGTGCATATCCTTTAGCAACTAATCTGGCTTTATTTCTTACAACAACACCTTTATCATCCAACTTATTTCTAAAAATCCACTTTGTGCCAATGATAGGTTGATTTTGAGGTCTATTAACAAGTGTCCAAACTTCATTTCTCTCAAATTGATTAAGTTCCTCTTGCATTGCCAAAATCCAGTTATCATCCTTTAAAGCATCATTGATATTTTTAGGTTCAAAAAGAGAAACTAAAGCAAAATTGTCAATCAATTTTCTAGATGAGGAACGAGTGTTTACCTTCTCGGATGGATCACCAATTATAAGCTCTTTTGGATGATTTTGGCTGAATTTCCAAGCCTTGGGAAGATCTTTGAGTGAATCATCATTTTTGTCTTCATCTTCCTCTTCTTGATCATTATGAACTTCATTTTCCATTTCAGTTGCTGCTGGTTTAGAGCTTCCTTCATTTCCAATTGATAGCTTTTCCATTCCTTCTTGAACACCTACATCATCATCCTCACACGAACTTTTGGAATTATCATCATTGGTTTCATCAAATGTTATATGTATAGCTTCTTCAATCACAAGAGTCCTTCTATTAAAAACTCTATATCCTCTTTTATTCTCACAATACCCCAAAAATATTCCTACATCAGATTTTTTATCAAACTTACCAAGATGTTCCTTTAGATTCAAAATAAAGCATTTACAACCAAATAATTTGAAATAACCAACCGTAGGTTTCTTATCAAAAATCAGCTCATAAGGAGTTTTCTTTAAAATAGGTCTCAAGAGTATTCTATTCATCACATAACATGCAGTGTTTACCGCTTCAGCCCAAAGATATTTAGGCAACCTACATTCATTCAACATAGTTCTAGCAGCCTCTTGAAGAGTCCTGTTTTTCCTTTCTACAACACCATTTTGCTGTGGAGTCCTTGCAATAGAGAACTCATGTGTTATACCATTATGATCACAAAATTCTGGAAAACCACAATACTTGAATTCCGTCCCATTATCACTTCTAATCCTAACAATTTTTAACCCAAGCAGATTTTACACTTTAGCAAACAATGAAGTAAAATTCTTGAAGGCATCATCTTTATGAGCAAGAAATATCACCCAAGTGTATCTAGAATAATCATCAACAATTACAAAACAATATCTTTTACCTCCCAAGCTAGTAATTTGAGTGGGACCAAATAAATCAAGATGCAAGAGTTCCAAAGGTTTAGAAGTAGATACACACATCTTAGGTTTAAAGGAATTTTTTGTTTGCTTCCCAAATTGACATGCATCACATATTTTGTCCTTATCAAAACTGATTTTTGGCAAGCCTCTAACCAACTCCTTTTTCGAAATTTCCTTTAGTAAATCCATGTTAAAATGACAAAGTCTTCTATGCCACAACCAAGGATCTTCATTTGAAGCTTTAAGACATTTTAAGCTAGAAGAATCAATTTTATCAAGAACCACAATATATATGTCGTTGAACCTCTTACCTTTGAACACAATATTATATTTGGAATCAAGCACAATGCATTCATGTTTTTTAAACAATACATTCAAGTCTTTATCACACAATTGACTAACACTAAGCAAGTTATAACTTAAGTTATCAACTAAGAGCACATTATGGACAAAAGTATCACCATCCTTACCAACATCACCTATTCCAATTGTCTTAGCTTTCACATCATCACCAAATGTCACTTTTCCACTTGACTTTGATTTCAGCTTTATGAACAAAGAGGGATCACCGGTCATATGCCTTGAGCAACCGCTATCAATAAACCATTTGGACTTGTTTGAGCATTTTTCCTGAAAAGAGAAAGTGTTTGGTACCCATTTTAATTTTTGGGTCCGCAATAGTTAGCATTGTATCTAACTAACCACATGCATTTCATCCCTTTGTTCAGATTTCTTTTCACATAGCAATCACCTTTCAAATGCCCTCTTTGACAACAAAAACCACACATAATGGAAGAGTCCTTAACATGTACTGGTTTGACATATCTCAATCCACCTCTTCTATATGTTGTGAAACCATGTGCATTTTTGTTGTGTGCAAATGTTCTTTGAAAAGTAGTAGGATGTGTAGATGACATGTTCCTTTTGATAAACTCCTGCTTTCTTGCTTTCAAAGTCTCATCCAAGTTGTCCATCCTTTTTTTCAAATCACCATGTCTTTCCTTCAGCATTTCACAAATATTTGTCTTTCTATCAAGCTCATTTTGAACATTACATCCGGCTCTTACAAGACTTTCATTGTCAGTCTTTAGTTGTTTATTTTGTTGAAAAAGACTTGCATTTTCTTGAATGAGAAAAGCCATTTTCTGTTTTAACTGCTTGTTTTTATCATAAGATTCCTTCAAGGCATTATGCAGTTTTTCAACAAAGGATTCAAGATCATCATCTTCATTATCATCACTTTCAGATTGAGAGTGTGTGGAAGTTACCTCATTATTTCCAATAGCCATGAAGGCCATTTGAGGTGATTCTTCTTCTTCTTCTACTTCCCCTTCGGAGTTGCATTCATTCCAAGTAATCTGAAAGTTGTTGAATCTTGGCTTCCGATCAGCTTTTCCATCTTTCATCTTCTTCATGGGGCATTCATTTGCATAGTGTCCAATCTGTCCACATTCGAAGCATTTGTCCAACTGTTTCTTGTTGAAATCCTGTTTTCCTTTGTACTTTGTGATAGATGGCTGATTCTGGAATTGATTGCTAGGTCCTCCCCTTCTAAACTTTCTTTTATTCAAGATTCTCTTGAAGCCTCTGGTGATGAGAGCAAGATCATTATCATCACCATCCGAGTCTTCATCATCCAAGTGAGCTGTATCATCTTCACCTTGAGTAGTCTTTAGAGCAATGTTTCTCTTTGCTCTAGCTTCCTCTTCCTCCTGCACTTTAGATTTCAGTTTCAACTCATAAGAGGTTAGTGAGTTAATGATAGATTCAATAGGCACAGAACTTAAATCCTTAGCCTCCTCTATTGCAGTCACTTTATTTTTCCATTCTTTGCCCAACGCATTGAGAATTTTCCTGTTCTTCTCTCCCAAGGTGTACTCTTTGCCCAACACCTCAAGATCTTTGATCAAGTCAGTGAACCTGCAATACATTTTGTCAATATCCTCAAGAGGTTCAATTCTAAATGATTCATATTTTGTGACCAAGATAGCCTTTTTCTGTTCTTTAACGTTGTCACCACCCTCATGGATTTCTCTTAGTTTATCCCACATTTCTTTGGCCGATTTGCAGCCTTTTACTCTAATTGATTCATTTGAATCTAGGGCACTATAAAGAACATTCATGGCCTTGGCATTCAATGTGAGGTTAGTCCTATCTTGAGCATTCATTTCAGCTCTCATTTTTGGCCGAAGCAACCCTGTATCTGCATCAAGAAAGTTAGCTTCATGTGGTCCTTCACTCACAATAAACCATAGTTCAATATCAATAGATTGCAAAAAGATAATCATCCGTTCTTTCCAGCTAACATAGTTGGATCCACTGAACATGGGAGGCCTAGTAACAGATTGCCCCTCAACAAACATAGCATGACTGGTTGTCATCTTTACTCCAAGCCGTTAGAGCTTAATCTCAAGGAGACCAAGCTCTGATACCAATTGTAAGTCCCAAACACAACCAAGAGGGGGGGTGAATTGGGTTGATTAAAATCTTAACCAAATTTATGCACTTTTTCTTTAATAAAAATTTACCTTCTTTTCTAGTAAAGATCAACCAAGTAGATTAGAAGACAATAGCAATATTGATCAGAAAAACAAGTATAGATAAGCAATGAGAATTTTATTAAACAAAAAGTAAAATAGGAAATCAAACCAATTGTCTACCAAGCTTTCCTCAAACTTGAAGACCAATCACAAGGTTAAGCAACTTCTCTTTGATGAAAGATGATCAACTAGATGTACAATGGAGGGAGCACTTCCTCCTTGCCCTAAGCCTCACTTAGTCAAGCTAAGAAGTTTTACAAACACTCAGATAACCCTCAACAAAGCTACACTAAAGAAACTTTCAACCACAAGAGAAAAGCTCACCAGAAGTTCACACTCCTTAGAAAACAAATCTAACTTTGGAGACTATTTTCTAGCTAAAATATCTCTTGAGATCTTGTAGACCAAGTGTGCAAAAGTCCCTACCTGACTTAGAGTCGTTTGTATTTGAAGGGAACCAAAAATGGGCTTCATTAATACTTCCAACGGCTAGAAGGCATATGAAGAGTCAGCTAGCCGTTGGGGCTGTTGGACGTCCGATGGAGTATTCATCGTCCGAACACATCGTCCGAAAAACAGTCAAGTTGTTGTTCGGACGTCCGATGGAATTTTATCGTCCGAGCTTCAGTGTCCGAACGACGTCCAGAGAGTTATCAAATCTTCGAAGAATTTTTAGGACGTCCGATGATATCGATGTTCGTCCGAAGCATACGTCCGATCCTTTAGGACGTCCGATGATTCCTTGCGAGCGTCCGACAGAGTCTTGGCAGAGAGTCATCAAAACTTTGTGGAATTTTTAGGACGTCCGACATGATCGATGTGCGTCCGACAGAGACTCCTTCCTGATGTTCTTCATCCCTTCGGACGTCCGACAGTTTCCTTTCGGACGTCCGACATGAGTGTTCTATTTTTGCTTCTTCTTTTTGGTTGATTTGCAATTCATGACATTTTAGTACCTGATTCTTTGATAGGCAAAAACACTTATATTTGAAGAAGGTTAGATAGATATTTCAAAGAACTTTTGTGATCATCAAAACCAAGAATAACATTTGGTATCAGAGCAAATGTTAGACATTTGAAAAGAAACTGGACTTAAGAACTATTAGTTGTTATTTTATTGGATACTCTGAAAGATCCAGAGGTTACAAGTTTTATAATCCCACAACTAATTCAATTTTTGAGACAAGAAATGCTCGGTTCTTTGAGGATGTCGAGTTTGGGGAAGAAAATACAGTAAGAGACATTGTCTTTAAAAAGAAATATATTAATATTCCCACAGGTGTCATTGATCTTGTTCAGAATCCTATTCTCGAATTTGATCATGACATGACAAATCAAGACAATGTCGAAGAACAAACTGTTATAGAAGAACAAACTTTTCCTCTTCAAGAACCAGTGCCATTAAGAAGATCCACTAGAGAAAGGAGAAGTGCAGTGCCAAATGATTATATTATTTTTCTCCAAGAACATGAGGATGACTCTGGATTGATGGAAGATGATCCAATCAACTTCTGTCAAGCCATAGAAAGTTCAAATTCTCAAAAATGGATTGATACCATGAATGAGGAGATTAAATCCATGAAAGACAATGATATTTGGGATCTTGTCCCATTGCCAGAAGGAGCAAAACCCATTCGTTGTAAATGGATATTTAAAATCAAAAGAGATTCGAAAGGCAATTTGAAAAGATACAAAACGCGTTTTCTCGCTAAGGGATTTACACAAAAAGAAGATATTGACTATAAAGAAACCTTCTCCCCGATCTCTTCAAATGACTATTTTAGAATTATCATGGCATTAGTGGTGCATTTCGATCTTGAGTTACATCAGATGGATGTAAAGACAGCGTTTTTCAATGGTAACATTGATGAGACAATTTATATGGTGCAACCAGAAAACTTTGTATCAGGAGATCCAAAAAATATGGTTTGTAAACTTAAAAAATTCATCTATGGGCTCAAACAAGCGTCTCGACAATGGTATTTCAAATTTCATCAAGTGATCATCTCATTTGATTTTGAGATGAATTTAGTAGATGATTGCATATATCATAAGTTCTGTGGGAGCAAGTATATTTTTCTGGTATTGTACGTTGATGACATTTTGCTTGCCAGCAACGATGTTAGTCTATTGCATGAAACCAAGAAATTTCTAACTAAGAATTTTGAGATGAAAGATCTTGGTGATACATCTTTTGTGTTAGGTATACAAATACACTGGGATCGATTTCGGGGTATTTTAGAGCTATCACAAAAGGGCTATATCGAAAAAGTTCTTAAAAGGTATGACATGTAAAATTGTAAACTAGGTGACACCCCCGTACCTAAAGGAGACAAATTTAGTCTTGAGCAATGTCCTAAAAATGCTTTTGAGGAAAAAAGATGCAAAAAATTCCTTATGCGTCAGCAGTAGGGAGTCTAATGTATGCTCTCAAGTATGTACGCGTCCGGATATTGCATACATTAGTGGAATGTTGGGTATGTGAGGACTCGAAAAACTATTAATTTTAAATCCCTATTTTTGGCTAAATCAATTATTTATTTGGATTTTTGCCACGAATAATATTTTCTAGCCTTATTAGACCTAAGTACATGGTATTATAGTTTCGATATATTTTTAAAGTGTCTCGTTTCAAAAATTATTTTTCTTAGAAGCTTATTTAGTGAAAAAGTGAAAACGCATTTGGAAAATTTTAACCGATTGAGAGTACAATAAGTTTAAAAAATTGGAAACTTGTACAATGGTCCTAAAATAGGTAATTTTATATTTAAATACTCAAGTGATAGTTAGTAGTACAATCGTTATAGGGATTTCTCGAAGGTTTCGCGTTATCGCGCTTAAATTGGTGGTACGCGTTTTCACACGCGCGATTTTAATTGAAGGATTTTAGATCATTATTTTGGGAAAATTAAGAGTGAATAATATTTATATGAATATAAGTATATTGGAGGTTTAGTGCACTAGTGAATTAAACTCGAGAAAAATCGAGCCCAAAACGCGCGCGTATACGCGCGGAGGAGAGTTGACTTTTGCACCAACTTGGGCCACACCTTGAAGCTTCCCAAGCAAGCTACATTTTTTATCAACTCTCTCTCTCTTCCTCACAAGAACAGCCGGCCATCAAGCTGCAAAAACAACACCCAAGTTCTTCATTTTTCATCCTCATTTCTTCAACAAAAACACCACCAAATGCCACCAAAATTTAACCATACTTAGCTTAACATTTGGAGAGTCCATCTAACTACAAAAACAAGGAGCTTTCCACGGTCTTTTTGAGCAAAGAGAGGGCCGAAATTTCTGGTCTTTGCGCACCAAGGAGGTACATAATGATCAACTCATAGAATCTTATCTTGTGGAAGTTATATTGCATGATTAAGCTCTAGTATGCCATTGGTTAGCTTGTTTATGGTGTAAAATGAAATGGGTGGGTTCTATGAACTCCCACCTTTGTCTTGAGGGCTGATCTCATGCTTGATGATGGATTTAATGTTGGTTTAGTGCTCAAAATGGTAGATTAATGGTGTATTATTAGTATAAACTTCAAGGTGTGCATGGGGTAAAAAGTTCCGATTCTGCCCCTGCTTTGAACATACCTATTTCTGCAGAATTTTGGGGATTTAATGGCGGTATATGATGTTTATATGTTGTATAGATGGTGTATAAAATTTCATTGAAAAATATTGAGGTTTGGTTGGTCAAATGGATTAATTTCGTGAAGCTAGTAAATCTGGAAAACTGTTCCCGTAATGCTCAGACAGCTCGTTTGTTTCATCTATAACTCTGTACTCCGACATCGAAATCGAGTGCCGTTAGTGCTATTTGAAACTAGATATTCCCAGCTTTCCAACGGTATGAAATACAACCCCAGATTCCATCCGAGCAGCCCGTACCAACCATTTAAAGATGACTGTTCTGTTTCTCTGTTTTCCTGCAACGAAGTTCAGAAGCTGCAAATTGAGGCTCGAATTTGAGCTAGTTGTGTGCTGAATTTCAGAATGATTTCTTCTGAGAAATTGAAGCTTTAAAAATGTGTTTTCCAATGCCACCAACAACTCTCAATTCAGAGCTGAATTGAGTGATTTGTGACCAAAATACAAAACCTGCCCTGTTCTTGGAAACCCTAAATTCTAGGCAGATTTGATACTTGACTTGGTGTGAACTTGTCAATTGAATTTCTTGGAGATAAACACTTACCAAATGTACCATGAATGTTTCTTAGGCTTTGCCTATACAAATGAACCAAGTTTGAAGGATTTTCTGGGCCAAATGTTGGAAATGAAGAACGAAAAACTCAAGGCAGTTTTGCCTTAGGGATTTTTCGAAACTTTAGTTGGTTGGTCGACTACCTTTCCGAAAGCATTTTATCATGAATTTTGATAGAGGGATACCCTTTATATAGGAGTATTATACTGCCAAATTTTGTACCAATTCAAGTCCATTTCGATACCTAACTAAAGTCCCAAAGTCGGAAACTCAAATCTGGAAATTTGTTCAACAGTTTCGAATTTTCCCAAACTTTGAGCTACCATATCTCGGTGCTCGAAACTCCAATTCTTGATCCGCTTGTTCTGTTATAAACCTTACTTGCAACTTTAATTGAGTTATAAATTTCAAAGGCTAGTTTGGAATGTGTGAATTTTTCCGGATTTCCAAAGTTAGCGAAAAACCAACCCCGACACAACCTTGAATGCCCGGAAACAGTAACTTTGATCTCATTTTTGAGTATCTTCCCTTTAGAATCATGGAAAAGTACATTCTAAGAACTTTTAGTACTTTCAAAGAGGTTTCCAACGGCACCAATTTTTCCAATTTTTGATATGTAGAATGTGAGATACGATTTTTCAAAATATCGTATCAAATCTGAAGTTTTTCCAAATTCCAAGGGAAGGGAGTTTTCAAGTACTCCTTATTCCTTCAATATTTCTTGAATGTTTTACACTTGATTTCCCAAAATGAAAACTCGATTACCCGTGTACTTTAAGAAACTCCATTTAAATATCGATTTACGAGTAATTGAGGTTCGTTTTTATGAAATTTCCTTAGATTGTACTAGTGTACAATCTACCTTGATAATTGGGATATATGAGTGATACTTCACTATTATTTGCTCAGGCACACACGAGGACCCTCAAGAAGATCCCACGGTGAACGCTTAAATTTCGGTTGAGACTACTTACTACTTGGTGAGTGTCAAGTGCATGTTTACTTGAACTCCTGTGAACTTGATACATGTTTGTCTTGCCTAATCTACCTGGTTTTGATAAAATGGAGTCGAGTGTGTATTTTATCGCACTCGTACTCATTTGAAATAAATGATTCATGCTTGGCCTGGCTTGCTAGACTTACATATCCTGAATTACATGCTTGGACATGTCAAATACTTGTATACATGACTTGGTATGCTATGAGTGCATACGTCGTTGGAGTGAATCTCCTCGACATTTACATGTACATGGGGGACGCCCAAACTCATAGGCCAACCTTGAAACTCAAGCCGGCATGAGCTTGGTCGGGAACCTCGGTGAGCCATGAGATTCACATGATAAGCTTGATCTATTGATAGATCTTACTCCGCATACTCGTGGAGTATCGCCTTATAAATGTCGTGCGGGCCCGGAGCGGTGTACGGTGGACGGATGGGAAGTTAGTGGAGTTCTACGGATTAGAAATATCGACCCGGTTGACGGAGTGTCATCGCGGGGAGGTATACGAATGTCATCGACGCAGCAAGTGGAACTTAGCTCCTGAGAGCTACTATATCCTTGAATTGTTTCTGTTTACTTTCACTGGCTTTATTAATTACTTGTAATTATCTCTTAAACTGTTATTTGAGACTGTTATCTGGACTACATGCTTGCATGTGTATTCTTGGCCTCACGAGCGTTTTGCTCACCCTGTAGATTTGTTTTCCTTAACAGGATTGAACTCGGAGATGTATTGGAGAAACTCTCCTGATGTACTTTTGTTTAGGATTTCTATTATATTTTGGCTATGCCCTTGGTTTTGGGTTGTACTTTTGGAATTGAAATGTAACATTTGGGGCGTGATGTATATTTGGGATTTAAAATGTACTTTGAACACCCGACGTGCGGGTTGGTTAATGGATGACTATTGTTAAGCTTGAATGCTTCCGCATTTACTGTATTTAAGTTATTTACTTGTGTTGTGTAGACTGGTAATAAGCTTGAATGGAATTGCTTGAGTCCTGGCGAGAGTTGGGCAGGCGTCCCGCAGATACCATTTGGTTCGCCTTAGGGAGAAGTGGGGGCGTCACAGGGTAGATATTTAAGCAATCCTGGATTAGATCATTGGAAAGCAACCAAAAGGGTCTTACGGTATTTACAGAAAATAAAAGATTACATGCTCACGTATCGGAAGTCAGATGAGTTAGAGATCATTGGGTATACTGATTTCGATTATACTGGATGCCAAGATATTATAAAGTCAACGTCAGGCTATATCTATTTGCTGGCTGGAGGTGTCATATCCTGGAAGAGAACTAAACAGTCCCTCATAGCATCTTCTACTATGGCTGCAGAGTTTATAGCTTGTTATGAGACATCCAATCAAGGAATTTGGCTGCAAAATTTTATCGCAGGATTACGTGTAGTGAATAGTATTGAAAGACCACTCAAATTATTTTGTGACAATAAGTCAGCAGTTCTATATTCCAATAATAACAGGAGTTCGACGAAATCTAAACATATAGATATCAAGTTCCTAGCTGTTAAAGAAAGAGTACAGAGTGGACAATTATCGATAGAGCATATCGGGACAAACTCCATGGTTGCGGATCCGCTTACTAAGGAATTGCCACCCAAAATGTTTCATGAGCATACTGCTCGTATGGGTATCATGTTGATAAATGACGTACAGTTTTAGTGGGAGTTTGATATTTTAAATGCTCTTATGATACTTTTCGATTATTAATGATTTAAGAATATTTTATGCATAAATAAAGTTTGGATTTATTTATACTCTGATTTTGGTGTGGTTTGATCTCATAAAAATTTAAAGTGGACCAGTTAAAAATAGGCATGTTTTGATCACATTACATGAAATTTTCATGCTACACATCTACATCATGATTCATGTCATTCAATTGTATCGATATATGTGACCATTGATGGGTCGAGTTACGAAATTGTAACAAAGGCCGCTTTGATCCTATATTGGTGTGATTGATGGACCGAATTGGCTACAGATACATTTTAGCAATGACAGTAAAGTTAAGATCATACGGTTAATTGCGAAACATAATTATAAGGTTACACATAGAGTCCAAGTGGAAGATTGTTGGATCCTTAATCCAACGTTGGACTTATATGTGACTAATTATGGGTTGCAAACTGTTAAATAAGGTTAAATCCAATTAAAGTGATCAAGTATGGTTTGAATTTAATGTATCTAATAGGATGTGAGCCTTTAATGTGTAGAGACTTAAAGGATCCTATTTCTATGATGGGTTGAAATAGGGTTCCAAAAGGTAACAGGAATGTTACCTATAAATAGACTTATGGTCCCCAGGTCACACGTATTATTCTATTTGTCGTATTTTTTAGTACCACAAAATAGTTCTTCCCTGATATTCCATCATCAGGAAAGATACCAGAGATATATTAAAGAGCTCTCTCAAGGATCGGCTAATACGTGTTGACCTGGAAGGCCATCCCAATACCCTTGGAGATTCATATATCAGTTTGTCGATATGAATCCAGGTACGATTCCGCAATTTTATCAGTAATTTATTTCTTAATAATCACCATATAGATTTTGGGTTTAATAAGTGATGGTTTTTACCTAAGGTTAAATTTAGGTAACCACCCTAATATTATTTCCTCCCATTCTGATCTTTCTTTATACGTACCCAGTGTGTGAAAAATTTTAAACTTTTCACCATTAATAAATTCTCTCTTCATGGTAACTCAAAACAATATATGTATGTTCACAAATATATTTCTTCCGTGCTTGAATTTCTTGGCCTCCTTGGCTTCGGTCTCAATCAAACTCCATTATGGAATTAATTACAATCAATGTGGTCAAAATAGTAGGCAGAAGCAACTCTAATATCAAGCTTTTTAAATACCAAATCATATTTTAGCATCAATACCAAATAATATTTTAGCTGCTACAACTTTGCCTAAAGAAGTATTGGAGTTCGTTGAGAAAATCTTTGTTCACTTCTTATAGGGCTCTTCGGATAAAGATTTTAAATATCATTGGATCAAATAGAAGGACCTGTGTGTGCCAATAGAGGAAAGTGGGATTGGGATCCATTCATTGCAAGATGTGTTTGTAGCTTTTTCCATCAAACTATGGTGAAATTTTCGGTGTAAGAAGTCTCTCTCGGTTGATTTCCTTCATGGTAAGTATTGTAAGGGATTACATCCTTGCATTGTTATAGCCTCTTCAGTTTCTTCATTGACTTGGAAGCGCATATTACATGCTCGAGATGTAGCAAAGGAATACATTGCTTGGTAGCTTAGAAATGGAAGTGCAAATTTTTGGTATGATAACTGGCTGCTGGCCTGATCTCCATATAAGAAGGTCGAGGTGGTTGGTTCTCATAAAGTCATGGAGTTCATTACTTGCTGCAGATGTATTGTGTTGTTTTTGGAGTTCATGGTCCTTCGTGGTGTGGGTGCTGTAATTTTCTAGCAGTGGAGTCATTAGATCATTTATTCTCTGCTAGTGAACTTGTAGCTCAAATTTGGAGTTTCTTTAGATCTCTTTTGGGTATTTTTTCAAATGAAAGTGCGTTGAGAGTTACATTGATGAGTTGGTGGTTGTCTCCTGCAAAATCTAATTTGGCATTATGTTCTTTGAAAGTTACTCTAGTTTGTATATGCTGGAATTTATGGAAAGCTAGGAACTCCTTTTGTTATGAGGGTAAAAGGTTACCTTGGGAGGTTGTTGCAAGCCAAACCTAGGATGATGTGAAGGATATACTTAGTTGTAAGTTTGGTTCATCACTGCAGTCTTCTCATTCTTGGTAGGAGTTTTCTTCTTATATTTTGCATTTTCAAAAGCCGATTAAAGTTAAGATGGTTCGTTGGATTCCACCTATACCTTCCTTTAAATTGAATACGACAAGGTGCTCTAAGGGTAATCCTGGGGCCTCTGCTAGAGCAGGAGTGCTACAAAATCAATAAGGAAGATTTATTTTGACTTTTTCCTGTAACTTTAGGCTATGCATGGGTTTACAGTCAGAAGCTAAGGTGCCTTTTTTTGGCATCCATCTTTGCATTGCTAGAGGGTTCTCTGACTTTTATATAGAAGTAGATTCATAAGTGCTAGTGAACATATTTCAAGGAAAATTTGCATGTCCATGGCGGGTTCAAAGGGAAATAGCTACATTAAAAATTTTGGTTGCTTCTTGTTCATCAATTTAGCATTGTTATAGAGAAGCGAATAGGACCGCTAATATTTTGTCTAACTTGGGGCTCACTGTTAACTCGGATCAGATTTTTTTGGAGTTTGAGTCATTGCCTAAAGCAGCGTGGGGTGAGCTTAAGCTTGAAAGGCTTGGTCTTCCAATCTTTAGATATTCATAATATTGTGTGACGAAGGTTGGAACAGGACCTATCTTCAGCTTTGATTCTTTCTCTCTTTGCTCAAATGATTTTTATATTAGACAAATTAGGCCTTATTCCAAATCACTGCACAATACAAACAATCTCGACAAAGTCCCATTTTTAGACCTATGTTCCATTAGGGTCAATTGTTTCTAATTTCAAGCAACAAACGAGTATCCCAAGACGAATCCTTGTAGTCCAATTTTTCAATATACGAATACTCTACCACAACCTTTGTATCCTTCTATGGCATAGATTCCTCTATCACAAACTCTACACAACTTCCAGGCACCGCAAACACCTTAGGATCAAACTCTTGAACCTAGATATTTGAAAACACCTGTTAGCACAAAAAATTATTCTTCAAAATTGTTAATATCATATCAAAATTTGTCAAACAAAGATACAAGAAGACACTCAATATATATATGTGTGTGTGTGTGTATGTATATGTGTATATATATATATGACGAGATTTTACCATGCATCAAATTTTAATAAAATCTAAATACCCCATTTTTTTACAAGCATACAAATCGTTTAACAAGTACAAGGATATTAGGTATCGATTCCACAGGAAAGATTGTTAATTACCAATGATTTTTGAACTCCTTTATTATTTAGACTACCACAAATGCAAGTGTAAGGATCGAAGACAACCTAAGAGGAGGTGAATTAGGTTGATTATAAAACTAATCAAGTTATGTGCACTTTTTGCTCAATATGAAATTTACCCTCTTTTCCAAATGATCACACAATAAATCAATCAGTCAATGAACAAAATCACTTGAGAGAAGTAGAAGAGATAAGCAATTTAAGGATAACAACATAACAATAAGTAAATGAGAATAAAGGAATTGCAAACCAATTGACTACCAAGCTCCTCTTGAACTTGAAGATCAATTCAAACAAGCTTCTTCAAGTTGATAAAATACAACCAATCTTTGTGTACAAAGGAAGGATCACTTCCTCCTTGCTCCAAGCAACACTTGGTCAAGTTAGGAAGTTTTACTATCACTCGGACAACCCTCACAGAGCTACACTATTGAACTATTCACTCACTAATGAAAAGCGTACAATGAACTTCACACCACCAAGACTACAAATCTTCCTTGGAGAGTGTTTTTTCACTAAAACTACTCTATATCTTTTGTGTCTTCAGTGTGCAAAAGTTATTTCAAGTTTCTGACCATGCACTATTTATATAAGACCAAGAAAATGCTTCATTAATGTTTCCAACGGATAGAAAGTAGCTGAACAGTTAACAAGCCGTTGGGAGTATCGAACGTCTGGTCCGTCTGAATTTTGCGTCCGACAGTAGGCAGTGAGTTTGAAAGGAATTCTTTAATTCTATCGGACGTCCGGTGTCTCTGGTATTTGCGTCCAAAAGCAGATGATCATTTTGAGAAATCTTCTTTAGTTCTTTCGGACGTCGGGCACCTACAATGCTTTGCGTCCGAAGTTTCGCAAACTCTATCGGACGGCCGGTGTTCTGATGCTTAGCATCTGAACGAGGTCAGTGAGTTTAGAAGGAATGTCTTAATTCCTTCGGACGTCCGGTGGTGGAGTTCTTCATGCGTCCGAAGTTGCGCAATGATTATCGGACGTCCGATCCAGTCTTCACGAGCGCCCGACAGTTTTCAGCACTCTTTGTTTCTTTCAATTGTACTTAATCTTTGAACCTGATTTGCTTTATTGCTGAAAAGATCTTTGAGGGGATATTAGTAACATCCATTTGTTTTGTAAACATCAAAAGCTAAGGACTAAGATTAACAGCAAGAGATTAAATCTACACTACGAACATGAAATAAAAGTAATAAAAATAACAATAGAAAGCTTCTAGGGTTATGGAATTCCTCACTACTCTTGCAAGTAAAATTACCGGTTAATTGAATGTGATTATCTTGGCAAGTTATGGCATAATTTTCTAATGTATGTGATACCTACTCTCATATTGAATCAACTATACTTGTCGATAAGTCATACCTATTTTCGTAGTTATGAAATTAACTACAAGTTCATTTTTCTATAAAATTATATGGAATAAGCCACTAAAGTCACAAAAAAGTGCGTTTACTCTCATGTGTGTATTCTCTAGATTTAGCACTTCTTTGAACTAGTGTCAACTCCCAATTCTCATTGTAAATTTAACACCTTAAAATTATCATAATTAATGGTCAGTTAATCATCATTAGACAAGCAAGAATGCTAAATAACTTGTTTAAAATAATATCATCAAATAACCTATTAAATAGCATTAACAAGATATAGAAAATTCATCCATAACTCTAAGCATAAACCTTAGCAACACATGATAAAATCCAAACTTATATTATAACTAAACATGAAATCAAATGCAAAAGAGAAAATGATAGGAGAGAAGTCCCCTTGTCACATGAGCTCCAATTCTCCATCTTTACTCCTCAATTCTTCATTCAAATCTAGCTACAAGTACAAGTTGGATAAACTACACTAACTATACTATACTAATGAATTAAGAAAAACTAGTGAAAGCTACATTTTGGTAGTGTCGCTAGCCTTCCAAAGTTATGAAAATATGCCTTCAAACCCCCTATTTATAGAGGAATTCAAGCTTCAAATGAGTTGTTAAAGTTGATGTAAAATACTTCTTGAGATTCCCAAAATATTCTTCTACAAATCTCCATGCTCTTCTTTACAGTTGCAACCGAAATTCTGGAGCAAGTGGCTGTGCAACTTGCACACATGTTTACAGAATATGCACCCAAAATCACACCCAAAAAAAATCAAATAAACACACTTAAAATATGTAAAATAAACAATTATCAAACTCTCTCACACTTGAATCATTACTTGTCCTCAACCAATAAGAATACAAACCAATAATGATTCAAACATTTGAAATAACATATGTGAACCTTTGAATTCAATTTCTCAAAACAAGATAAATAATCATTATAGAATCATTCATTACACCTCAAGTACTTATAATATCGAGTAAATGAAAGATAATTAAACCATAATTTGAAAACATCAACTCAACTTCTCATCCTCACCCAATTTCACAAGTCAAGTAATTCGCAAGGTTAATAAAATGCTTTCTAAACCTATGATCATCTTTTTCTCAAAATCAATAGAGGGATTTATTCATATAACATGTCAAACATTCACTCAAGTTGTGAAAATGTCTTTTGATACGAAGATCGATATTTTTAGATGAAAATCCTCAATTATTCAACACTTCACAAATTTGAGTTGCTTTGCACATTCTTAATTCAAGTACTGTTTTATGCGAAAGTCAACATTGTAGATAAAAACTCCTAATTACTAAGCATAAGAACCATTGGAGTAGAACAACTCTTATTCTCTTCTTTTCTTTTTTCTTCGTTTCCATTTTTCAGCTTTTTCCAAAGTAAAGATAATAATCATTCTCTCAAAAGAATAATCATAAGAAAAGTAATGTAATTATTGACCATATTTACCACTCAACCATGAAAAATTAAGTAAAGAGAAGAAACTTCTTCATACATGCAAAATTTAGGCATAATTTTCTCCACTTTATAAGATATACTTTCCTAAAAATGTAAAAATTCTAATTATATAACCGCTATTTTCAAGTTAAATGAGAAATGAAATTTTTAAGTCACATATATTTATCTCAAAAGTAAAAAGAATTTGAATTATTAATTGTGTAGAACACATTGAGTTTGTTTGGATAAGAGTTTATTTGGATGATTTATTTGAGATAATTACTGTAGCACTTTTTGTGATGTGATATATGTGAGATAAAAAGGTGATTGGGAAGATAAAAAGGTGATTGAAATTTGTGAAGTAAATTTTTTTATTTGAAATCAAGTCTATCCAAACAAACCCATTGCCCTTTGGATTTAATTGAAAATTTTTGGGGCAAATTTGTAATTTTGGATAAGATTTTGAAAAAATTTTGGCAGAATTTCCTCTTATAATTGGACGAAACTCCTTGCCAGCATGCCCAATTTTGAAAACTTTCAAACCACAATAACATTTCCAAGAACCAATCCAATATTTTTAACCAATAAATCAATCACATACAATGCATATAATCTCAATTCTTCCCCCCACACTGAAAATACACGTTGTCCTATATGTGTAAAAAGGGAAACCAAGAGAAAAAAAAGAATACTCCCATATTGATGTGATTGAAGAGTGCAAATATGAAGTTTCACAATCCAATATGAATTTTATGATCCATTTGCCGTAATTCTACAAAAAGGAAATTTCATGAGTTCCATTTGTAACCATTAGTAAAAGAAACCTAAAAAATGAAAATAAAAACAAACTTCTAAGGTTCAAGAAATGCAAAATTAATAACACGGGTATTAATAAATATAAAATGGTGATCCATAACTCTACAACTTTTGTTTTGATGTTGTACTTATATAAAATTGATAAGAAACTTCTCAAGGTACAATGAAGCTTTTCACTTTACATATTTTGTCCTTTCACCCTAAATACCTACTTTTTCAATTATAAAGCATACATCCTCCTTTAGGTATTTACAAGGTCACCATATCATAACCATTTAGGAGCAAAGTTAAAACATAGATAATATATTATGCACATATACAATTTCAACCCTAAAATTCCACATAAATTGTTAAATTCTTTAAATATTCAAAATTCATCATACAATCATACTCTATAAAAAGATTGAGCAATAATTTGATTCATTATAACACCAAAACTTCCATTTAAATGCATCATTTTTCAAACTAGATAAACTAGCCATTCTCTAAATATCAAATTCAAAATTTTCAAAATGGCACCATATAATGAATGTATATATGTAAGTATCACAAACAAGTCACATTTTGACTATTTGAATCATCCAATTATGCTTAACAACATTCCAAGGCCAATTACCACATTGATCGTAATACAAGAATATACATAAATTGAAACATTGCATAGGTCATCATATTTCCACATTTAATCATGTAAACATGCTTAAAAATGCTAAATAAGTATAATGGAACCCATAAATGTCAACAAAGAACATCACAAATTCACCATTCAAAGTGTGTCAATAAACTCAAAAAAATATGTGAATGGTGAAATTTAAAATACCAAGTTAAATTTAAGATACTTACCTCAAATTAGTAAAGTGATGTTTGGTGATGCAAATGATGCAAAAATTCTCAAAAATTTCACCCAAATTGGTCCCCAAATGATTAATCTTTAAATGTGAAGACCCTAAAATGCTTGAGCTAAATCCACAAAATTTTGTGCTTTCGGATGTTTTTGATCCATGAGTTTAGTTCTGTAAGGTGTTTGAGGTGTTTGTATGGTGATTTTAATCAAGAAAAATGGATGAAAATGAAGTTTGGTGAAGAGTGTGTGTGTTAGTGTGTGAATAGAGGAAGAAGAAGAATGAAGTTTGAGGCTGCGTTTTCTCTTTAAAAACGAGTACTTCAAATACGCGGGCTGAAAACACGAGCTGAGGTTGCATTTTCGAGCCTACGTTTTCTAGCAAAACTTGCTGATTCAAATATGTAGGTTCATGAATACTCGGGCAACGGTCGCATTTTCAAGCCTATGTTTTTAGAAAGAAAACAAGCGAAATATGCAGACTATAACATAGGCTAAGCCGCATTTTAAGGTCACATTATCTTTGATTCTGATGAAGATGCACTAATACGCGGGATTAAAATGCATGCTCAGGTGGCATTTTAAGGCCGCATATTCATTTCTCTACACTTTTTATGCAGAAATCTACATTTTTTCAAAAAATATGCTCATGACCCCGATTTTCCAAAATGCGATCTAGATCGTTCTATTGGTGAAATAACCAATTTACACATCAAAAGTGATCTAAACATACATTCCAACCCACTATAACATATCAAAAACAACAATCAGTCAAATCGAGGGGTCGAGTTCTTTAATTTTCCTTAGTCTCATTGACCTCAAAAAGTGACTTTTACCTTCTTTCTTGAACCCTACAAAACAAATATAACAAACATACTTTAAAACATATAACAAACATGAAAACACTCTCAAATGAAATAAATTAACACAAAATATTGGATTGCCTCCTAATAAGCGCTTCTTTATAGTCATTAGCTTGACTATTTCACCTCATTTTTCAAGGAGACTTTGTTAATGAATAATCCACCATTTTAGGTCATGGTGGATCCACAAAAGTTGGCTTAATAACAAAAGCCACATAATCAAATGATACGAGAGATGGAAGAGGCTTACATATCTTAAGTGTTGTATAGATATTACCTTGTAGTAACACTACTCGATAATTGTCCAAAGAAACATCCATATATCCTTCTTGGGCGATGATATCCTTAAAACTTACTTCTTCAAAACACTCCTCGAGAGAGGTTAAATGTGAGTCATTAATGCTCATCTCTTGAGGTTCAACATTAGTTCCAAAGACACAAAATCATGTGAAATGGACATTTTTTTCATTCAAATACAAATTAGATTCATCATTTTGATCAAAATGCAATCCACTTTCACATACAACATAAGAATTAGAGTTGATTTGCATATAATTAGAAGAAATAACTTCACACAAATCACACAATTGGTCTTGAATTCTACCTATGTGAAAAGCTAATTCATCTAATCTATTCTCAACCTTATCAAAATGGTCGGAAGTCGCATTAGCTAGCCTTTCAATTGCTAATTCCCAAGACAAAGATGCATTAGCTAACCTTAATAGCTAACTCCTAAGATGGCTTTGATTCAAGTTGGACAAATTTGGATTGGTAATTATAAAAACATAGATAATCATTATATTCACATTGATTATCCAAACTATAAACATAAGAATTACCCCAATTAGGGCAATATTGATCAAAACAAGGATTGACATGCTCAAATTTGTCATAATAATCCATATTTTGTACTTATCTACGTGTATGAGTAGTATGATAACTTTCACACAAGTCACAAATCACATGATTAGAATTGAAAGTACTAACATTCCTCTATCATTCAAGCATATTTGTAACGGTATCCAACTGAACTTTTAATATTATAAAATTAATCTTGGCCATCTTCAAAAGACATATTTTCGACCATCCTTTAGTTACCTCCATAGTTGCAGTTTTGACAATTGTAGTCCATTGTCGAACTTCTTTCTCTCAAGTTTTTATCAACTTTTGTTTACCATCCTCTTTATAACCTAAAATTGCTTTCAGACAATCTCAAAAGCAAAATTAGTCAAGAAGAATAGTTTAAAAGACACAAACAAAACAAGATACTAAAAACAAAATTTGAAGACTCAAAAAAACACTAAAAATGACAAATAAGACACTAGACATGACAAACACAAGAAAAGCAAGTAAAAATGTCTAAACTAATAAAGTCATTTTTAGCACCGATATTGAATCAAATCTTCCCCAGCAACGGTGCCAAAAACTTGACGACGTTCTACCATGCACCAACTTTTAATAAAATCTAAATACCCCATTTTTTGCAAGTATATAGATCGTTTATCGAGTATAGAGATATTAGGTATTGATCCCACAGGAAAGATTGTCAATTACCAATTATTTTTTAACTCCTTTGTTATTTAGACCATCACAAATGCAAGCTATTAAATCTACACTACAAAGATGAAATAAAAGCAATAAAAATAACAATAGAAAACTTCTTGGGTTATGGAATTTCTCACTACTCTTGCGAGTGAAATTACCGGTTAATTGAATGTGATTATCTTAACTAGTTATGGCGTAATTTCCTAATGTATGTGAAACCTACTCTTGTAGTGAATCAACTATACTTGTAACTAAGTCATACCTACTCTCGTGGTTATGAAATTAATTACAAACTACTAAAGCCACTAAGGTGTACCTACTCCATGAAATTATATGGAACAAGCCACTAAAACCACAAAGGTGCAGCTCTACTCTCTTGAGTGTACTCCTTAGGTTTAGCACTTCTTTGTACTAGTGTCAACTCCCAATTCTCATTATAAATTTTACACCTTAAAATTATCACAATTAATGACTAGTTAATCATGATTAAACAAGCAAGAGTGCTAAATAAATTGCTCAAAATAATATCATCAAATAATCAATTAAACATCACTAACAAGATATAGAAAGTTCATCCATAACTCTAGGTATAAACCATGGCAATACATGATAAAATTCAAACTTATATTATAACTAAATATAAAATCAAATGCAAAAGAGAAAGTGATATGAGAGAGGCCACCCTTGTCACAGGAGCACCAACTCTCCATTTTTGCTCCTTAATTCTTCATCCAAGTCTAACTACAAGTACAAGATGGATAATCTACGGTAACTATACTATATTAATGAACTAAGAAAAACTAGCAAAAACTACATTTTGGTAGTGTCTCTAGCCTTTTAAAGTTATGAAAATATGTCTTCAAACCCCCTATTTATAGAGCAATTCAAGCTCCAAATAAGTTGTTCAAGTTGAAGTAAAATATTTCTTGAGATTTCCAAAATATTTTTCTACAAGTCTCCATACTTTTCTTTACAGTTGCAACCAAAATTCTTGCTAGAATTGAGTTGTAAAAAGGTGTGAAAAATTAGAGCAAGTGGATGTGCAAGTTGTACACACGTTTACAGAACACGTGCCCTTAATTCGCACCCTTAAGGTCACATATTGTGGGTGCATATTGCCTCCCCTGTATTTTTTTTGTATTTTTTTTGCTCCAACTAAAATGAGGAGATAAAACGTGGGTTCCCTAGCATATTGAGGTTGTGTTTCTTGCTCAGAAAATTGCATTTGTTCATTTTGTCATATTCAAATCATTCTCGAATCACATCTAATGCTATTGCATGAATTCTTCTTGATCCAAAATGATCCTTAATCTCCAAATCCTATAAATGCATCAGCTTTTGCACATTAAAATGCTCAAATGCAGGCTATAAAATGAAGCTTGTAAAAATAGAGGCTTAAAGAGCAAATTTCATTCTTAAAAACCCTAAAATCACACCAAAAATAATCAAATAAACACACTTAAAATATGCAAAATAAATAATTATCTATATATATATAAATAGGCAAACTCTCATAGCCGTGAGACTCTAGCTGATGTGATGAATCATACAACGAAACTAATAGGAAGGTACAGGAGGAAACAAAAACTTATTCAACGAATCTGATTTTTCTTGACTACAAACGTAGGACTTTAAGTCCTTAAATAGATAAATAAAACTATATAACCTACTTCAATACTAATGTCTAAACACAACTAAACTATAGTTCCTAAATCAACTATGAAATCAATTTAAATCTAGTTACCAAATAAAAAATATAATTTTAAAACTAATAAAATTATAAATAGCTTTTTTTTTCTCAACATTGATTACGTACATTTGTATTTCTATTCATGTATCTGTATATATGTATCCATGTAGATGTATGTATGTATGTACACATATACATACACACACACACACATACAAATATATATTCTTTTCCTGTTTCATTTCTCACATTTCACCAAAATATTCTTTTTATCCCTCACTTTTAAAATTAAACAAATTCATCCTTGACATTTTAAAATTGAATTTAGAACATCCCTAAACTCAACTTTTAATATAAATCAAGCCATCCAATAACCAATTATAAAATTCAGGGATAGAATTGATAGATCATTTGTCAACTCCATCACATTCACCTGATATTTATTGAGCCAAAAAAGGAAAAAAATATAAAAATTTAACATAAAAAGGCCGTTTTTGTCTTGAAATAGTACGGTTTCTTTTTTGGGTAAATATTTTCATGCATCGTTAATATATACGCTTGCAAGTTTAGATGTATACCATACATACAAAGTTTGGTGTTTAAATTTAATTTGAAATAATATGGCAGGTATCTAGATTCGTCAGCATATACGATGACAGCGTAGGAAATATTAATCCTTCTTTTCAATATTGTTAGCTTTTTATTTTTCCTTTTCGGATTCATTAGATTTCACATAAATGTCAAGTTGAGTTAACCAAGTGATCTATCAATTATACCCTCAAAATTTGTAATTGGGTTGTTGGGTGATTGGATTAAGATTCAAAGTTAACTTCAGGGATGTAATAGCTTCACCTTTTAAATGTCAATGATGAATTTGTTTTGTTTAAAAAGTGATGGTCAAAAAGAATTTTTTTGTGAAATGTAAGGGATGAAATTGGTCATTTTCTCATATATATATATATATATATATATATATTCACTCCTGCCCATATTTTTCGTCGCTTTTCAATATTCCAACTTTTTAGGAATAGTGAATTAGTTGTGATGTTAGTGCTTTTATTTTCAAACTTGCCGTAGAAAATTTAAAATTTTGAATTTAAATATAGAAAGACATATAAATAAAGACTCATGATTCTTAATATTCTAGTTTTGATGATTGATAAAATAAATGATGAAGCGGCTAGTGGCTTAGTTAGTTATATGATAGAAAACATTCAAAGGAACAAAAGTGCATCATTGAAAGAAAGGAAGAAAAATAAGAAAAATTAGGTTAGTACTGTAATGGATACTGTAGTGGTGGTTACTGTAGTGAACGGCCCGCTTTCTTAATAGCTATTTTTTTTATCATTGGAAATAAGTTCACCTATAAAAGGTCAAAACTTTAACATTTTGCCACAAGAAATGAAGAAACATTGCTAAGAGTTTATAAGCCAATTTCTTTCTTCTATTCTTCAAAATCTCGAGTAAACTTGAGTATATTTCATTCTTGAGTTTCTATTGTAAAATTCACACTATTGAGGTTGCTAATGAGCTTTCATATTATATATATATATAACCTTATTTTTCGTCCCTTTTCGAGATTCCTGATAAGTGAATATTTAACGTATATTTTGTACAAGTTTGGCATGAACTTTTGGTATGTTTTGAAAAGATTAAAGCCATATTCGAACTCTTTTGGTGATAATTGATTAAATATTGTTTAAGTGTTCAAAATTTGATAAGTAAGTGGATTAATGCGTTAATTTTGTGAAATTATGAAGGATATTGATATATGGAATTCACGCACGAGATGAAGGAATTGTAAGAATTGTCTTGAGGATAAAGTACAAGAGAAACTAGGAGCAAACATGAAGAGAAAAGAGAAGAAGTAAAAAATTAAAAATTCATCAGCACGAATCCGACCTCGGATCCGTGTAAGTAAAGGGTGATCCGAGGGCTCATCTGTACTTCTGAAGCACTGTATCCGAGGTCATACGATCCGAGCTCGGATCCATCAGAGAAAGTGCTCGGATCGATCTTCATCCCTCGGATCCAAGGCTCGGATCTGCCTCTCTTTTCAACAAGTGGCACAACCGTTTTTTCTCACTTTTCACACAACTTTTCAGCTATCTTGGGAGAGAAAATTCGGTGGCACATGCTTCTGCAACAAAAGAAAAGACCAAATGAGTTATTGACTAGTCAAAACAACATATCTTTTGACTTCCTTTACAAAATCTGAGTGGTTGAAATCATGAAGAAGAAAAAAAGTGCCTTTCTACCACCTTTTATGCAGAAACACAAGGGAGAAGCCAGTCATCACCTTACGTAGCTAGTTTTCCTTCTTGTAACTAGTTTTCTCTCTAGCTAGGAGTTCTTTGAGAAGCATTTGGAGTTTTCACTTGTAATCATCTTGTACAAGAACATAGCAGAAATTGGAGGGCTTCACAATCAATTGGCTAAGCTTTTTTTTATCTTTCTTGTACTTGTACTTTATGATATTTTGCATTAATAAACTTATGAGTTTGATTGTTAAATCATTCATGAGTAACTAAACTTCTTAATCTAGGGAGTAGATAAAACTTATGGCTAAATGAGATAAATTGAATGTGATTTACACTTGTTATATCTTGTATTAACTTGTCTATTTGTGCATGTAGTAATTACTTGTTATTACTTGATCACCAATAGCATGTTTATAGTTGTTATTGTTCAACGAGAATTGGTAGTAACAATGGAAACACATGAGTAGAGCTTAAGTTGTATGTTCATGAAAATAGAGATACACTTAAGTGGATTACTTAGCATTTCATGAAAGAAAACAGAGTAGTAGTAGTATTTCACCATGAAAATAGGGAAAACTGGACTACTCTAAGCCATTTTATCATGAGAATGAAGTTTGGTAATATTGGAAATGAATCCTTGGTTAAACAAGAATAATAACAAGAGGTAAATCCATTTATTTGTGTTGTTTATGCCATAAGTGGAATCTACATCCCTAGATTTATCCTAGAGTGAAAATTCTCCATTTGCATTTAGCATTTGCTAAACTAGATTTGTAGATCAGATTTGTAGAAAATAGCAATATGATTTCTCTGCTCAAATTCATTCATAAGTCTAAATAATAGAGAAAACAAGGACCTAGTAATTGGTTAATTTGCTCCTTGTGGGATCGACCCGATACATACCCTACATTACAATTTTAGCCTGTATACTTGCAGTTAAACTGGTATAAGATCGGATTTAAACTTGTATTGATATAAAAATCCCGTCAAGTTTTTGGCGCCGCTGCCGGGGAGCGGCAATATTAGGGCCTAATCAACTCTATTAATTTAGATATTTCCATTGTTTTTATTCAAGTTGTTTATAGTTGATTTTAATAATTAAAACTGTAAAATTTCTCTGATTTTTATTTGTAGTGTATGCACCGATCAAATCGAGAAGTTGCACTTTTCGATCCTGAAATTGAGAGGACACTACGGAGACAAAGGAGGAATACACCGCATCAAGAGGAACAAGAGGTTTGGCAGCCGATAGAAGAAATCTTGATAGAATTACCATTTGAGAAAGAAATGGCAGAAAATGACCCAAATAGGCGAATTCTACGAGATTTTGTTTTACCGGAAACACAAGATTCTCAAACTAGCATTGCAAAGCCAATGGTAAATGCTAATAATTTTGAGATTAAACCATCACTGATTCAAATGGTACAACAATCTCAATATGGAGGTAATGCTACCGAAGATCCTAATTCTCACTTGTCAACATTTCTTGAAATCTGTGATACAATTAAGTTCAATGGTGTTAGTGATGATGCAATTAAACTTCGATTGTTTCCATTCTCGCTAAGGGACAAAGCCAAGGTTTGGCTACAATCTCATCCTCCAAACAATTTTACTACTTGGACTGAATTAGCTAAGGCGTTTTTAAATAAATTCTTTCCACCTGGAAAAACTGCTAAACTCAGAATGGATATAACTAATTTCTCTCAACAGGAAGGAGAGACATTGTATGAAGCTTGGGAGCGCTATCAGGAACTGCAACGAAGATATCCTCATCATGGTTTACCAGATTGGCTAGTAGTCCAAACATTTTACAATGATCTCACCTATCCAACAAAGACGCATGTAGATGCGGCTGCGGGAGAAGCACTGATGAGAAAGACATCTGAGGAAGCTCAACAATTGATTGAAGAAATGGCTGCTAACAACTACCAATAGGCAAACGAACGAGGTAATACAAAGAGAACCTTAGGTATGCTCGAAGTAGATACCTTGAATATGTTAAGTGCAAAAATGGATAATGTGGTTAAGATGCTTAATAGGCACGTTGGTTCTATCTCTAATCAAGGAGTAGTTGTTGCATGTTGTACTACTTGCGGCGGAGATCATGATGATTCTATGTGTTCTAGCAGTGAACAGGTTCAATATCTTAACAATTACAACCGTCCACCACAAAATAATCCATACTCCAATACCTATAATCCAGGATGGCGGAATCACCCGAATTTTGGATGCAAGGATCAAGGGAACCAACAAAGACCAGTTAATCCACCAGGTTTTTAACCGAAGCAACCACTTCCGGAGTCCAAATCAGCTTGGAAATTGGCAATTGAAAAGCTGGCAAATGTATCGAATGATAAAATTGAAAAGTTAGTCAGTGCCACTACTTAACGGTTTGAAAGAATTGAAGGAAGAATGGAACAACTCACCAATATGTACAGGAATGTTGAGGTCCAATTAGGGCAAATAGCTAATGCAGTTAACAATCGCAACCAAGGGGATTTACCTAGCAAGATTGAGGTGAACCCAAGGGAGCATGTGAAGGCCATAACCCTCCGAAATGGTAAGGAAGTGGGTGAGCCACTTGTAGTTGAAAATGTGAGAAAACATGAAAGAAAGGATAACAAATAGTTGAGTGAGTTAGAAGATGATAACAAGTCAATAGAAGGGAAAGACAAGGTGGAAGGAAGTGAGCCACAAATTAATGAGACAACACAAATTCCTCCACCAGTGCCATTCCCGCAAAGATTGAAACCTTAGAGAAATGACAAAGAATTTGAAAAGTTTGTCAACATTTTCAAACAATTACATATTAATATTCCTTTTGTTGATGCTATTTTACAGATTCCTTCATACGCAAAATTTCTCAAGCAGATAATGACTAAGAAAAGGAAGTTAGTATATAGCGAGACAATTGCATTAACAGAAGAATGTAGTGCCATCTTACGAAACAAATTGCCACCAAAGTTAAAAGATCCAGGGAGTTTCACAGTTCCTTGCACTATTGGTAATGTAGAATTCTCTAAAGCACTTTGTGACCTTGGTGCGAGTGTCTCATTGATCCCTTTAACTGTGGTTAGGCAATTGGGGTTGAAAGAGTTAAAGCGTACTAACATTTCCTTGCAATTGGCTGACAGGTCTATTAGACATCTAATGGGCATATTGGAGAATGTGCTCATTAAAGTACAGAAATTCATTATTCCTCTTGATTTTGTTGTTTTAGATATGGAGGAGGATGTCAATGTACCTATTATACTTGGTAGACCATTTCTGGCCACCGCAGGTACAATAATAGATGTTAAACGTGGTAATTTCAAGTTCCAAATTGGTGAAGAGGAAGTGGAGTTTGATTTGAGTAAAGTGGAGAAGTATCCTTCTTTTATTGATCATGTTTATTCTATTGACATATGTGATGAATTGGCATTAGAGATGAGTCAAGTTAATCTTGATGATGATTCTCTTGAACTTTGTCTTAATGGTATAGGTTTACAAGAGGAACAAGTTGAAGAAATGACTGAATTTTTGCAGGCACAGGTTCCTTACAAAATGAGAAATGCATATGAGGAGTTAGGACTGAGCAAAGGATTACCTCCACCATCGTGTGAGCAAGCTCCACGGCTTGAGTTTAAACCGCAGCCTAAACACCTCAAATATGCATTTCTTGGAGAAAAAGAGACATTGCTCTTACGTGAGGAACAACTAGGCAAGCTCTTACGTGTTTTGAGAAAGTATTTAAAGGCAATAGGATGGACGATTTCTGATATCAAAGGAATTAGTCCAATTATTTGTATGCACAGGATTTTGTTGGAAAAAAACTCTAAACCGGTGGTTGAGACTCAAAGAAGGTTAAATCCAAACATGAAAGAAGTGGTAAGAGTAGAGATTCTTAAATGGCTGGATGCAGGTATAATTTTTTCAATTTCTGATAGTGTTTGGATTTCTCCTATTCATGTAGTGCCAAAGAAAGGGGGGATAACCATAGTACTTGGTAACAATGATGAAATGATTCCATCTAGAGTTGTGGTTGGGTGGCGAGTTTGTATTGATTATAGAAAACTGAATGCAGCTACTAGAAAGGATCACTTCCCTCTTCCGTTTCTTGATCAAATGGTAGAAAGATTGGCCGGGTATGAATTTTATTGTTTCTTGGATGATTTTTCAGGATACAATCAAATAGTCATTGCACCGGAAGATCAAGAGAAAACCACATTCACTTGTCCTTACGGCACTTTTGCATTTCGAAGAATGCCTTTTGGACTATGCAATGCGCCGGCTACCTTCCAACGATGCATGATGGCAATTTTCTCTGATTTTAATAAGAAAATTATGAAAATCTTCATGGATGATTTTTCTATATTTGGATCTACTTATGATCATTGTCTTAACAATTTAGATCTAATTTTGCAGAGATGTGAAGAAACAAACCTTGTACTCAATCGAAAAAAAGTCATTTCATGGTTTGTGAGGGTATTGTGCTAGGTCACAAAATTTCTTCAGAAGGTATTGAGGTAGATCAAGCCAAGATAGAGGTTATTGAGAGTATGCCTCCACTTACCAATGTGAAAGGCATTCGAAGCTTTCTTGGACACGTGGAATTTTATCGGCGATTTATTAAGGATTTCTCCAAAATTGCTAAACCTTTATGTGAATTACTTGCAAAAGATGTTCCTTTTTACTTTAATGATGAGTGCTTATTTGCTTTCAATAGATTGAAGAAGGAACTTGTCTCCGCACCCATAATAGCATCACCGGATTGGAGCTTACCATTCGAATTGATGTGTGATGCAAGTGATTTTACAGTTGGAGCTGTTCTTGGGCAAAAACATGATAAGCGACTTCATGTCATTTATTATACAAGTAAAATGTTAAATGAAACCCAAGTTAACTATGCAACAACAGAGAAGGAGTTGCTAGCAGTGATTGTGAGAACCCGTAAAACCCTAATTATTTTCCTAGGGTTTATTTCCCCTTAATTGCATGTTTTCTGCATTTTCTGGCTTAGAAATATTTTCTTAGTGGATTTTATGAGCAGTTATAGTTTTAAGATGATTTTTCTAGCATTGGTGAAATTTTAGAAAATTAAGAATCTATATTGGACGTGGGACCCACTAGTGCGAAAAGTTCGGAAAAAAATTCGGCCAATAAGGTTAAGTTTCGGATACTGTGAAAAATTTATCGGGTGTTAAGAGATAAGTAGTGTGTGTGAAGTGATTGATGTGAGAGAGAAAAGAAAGATAGGAATGCATTTAATGAGTGTGACAAGTGTCACAATCTCATTGGTTGGACTTTAAGAATTACTATTCAATTTCTTGACTTTTTTTGACCAAAGGATTAAATATAAAAAATTCACAAAATTTCCTCATTTTTCTTTCTCCTTGGCCGGCTCTCTCTCACTCTTTTGCAAGAAGAAGAACTCTTCAATCTTCAAGCTTTCTACTAGCAAATCATCTAAATCAACCGAATAAACAAGATTCCACTCCATAAAATCCTATCTTCTAGTGCTAGTAAGGGTTGTAGTGAAGTTGTTTTGAAGAGCAAAGGTGTCCACAATCTCTCTTTCCCTTGTTTCTTGGTAAGTGATGCTACAACCTCTCCCCTATACCTAATGATGGTTATATTATGCTTAATGGTGGCATGAGTGAAGGAATATATGATTTGTTTCTTGATTTGGCTTGTTTTGGTGAAGTTTTTATTTTATTGGGAATTTTTCTGGTTTAATAGGATCTTGATGTTGGGGGCTTGTATGATGAATTTTAATGGTTGGAAATGACTCTAGTGGGTGTGAATTGTTGTTAAATGCAACCAATTTTGGAATTGGAATGAAATGTGCAAAGTTAGGGTTCATGAACCCCTATTCTGTCCGAAAATTTAGGTCATAGCTAGAGGCCGATTTGGACTTTGCTAAAAACATGAAAGTTGTAGGTATTGATGAGTTTAGTGTGCCTGCAAAATTTCAGGGCAATTGGACGAGTGTAGAGTGAGTTATGCCGTTTTTACTGTTGCTGTTTTTGGTGCACAGAATGTCCGAACTGCGATAGAAATTGCCTGTTTTGACTGGAATTGGTTTGGATTTTGAAGTTGGTGTCTTCTGATGAAATGTACCTGAATGTCTTAGCTAACATATGCCTTTGGAATTTCGGCATTTGGACTTGTATGGACTGAGATATACCGATTACAGTTTTCTGCGTTTTGCAAACCTGTTTTGGGAATTCTGGTATAGTATTTCGTATATTTGACCTAGTTGTGTTAGGAACTGGATTGAGTGACCTTCTACATTGTTGTAGTTCTGTTTCTTGGCTTCGAAATGGTGGGTCTTACACCCCCATCCGATAATTGTAGTGAGAGTTGTGCCATTACCGCATTATGAGGTCAAATCCGGTTTTCATATCAAGGCCTTAGTTAAAGCCCTTTCTTAATTTCTGGTTTCCTCTATTGTTTGTAAATGTTTATGGAACCTTATTGGGGTCATGTTTGGCCTTGGTTTATGACTTGTTATCGAGTCTCATTGTATTTGTTTGCATGTTTTTAGGGCGTGACGGTGGGGCACAACGTTCTTTTGACTAAAGTGTTTGAAACCACATTGTGCTAGCTTGGTGAGTGTACTACTCACTTATGTGCTATTACATGGCTTTGATCTTTGTACTTGAGATGTTGAATGTTGATTGATCCAGGTGAGAGTGTACTTTATCACTTTCACATATTGTTCCGCATGTTATATGAAATGTTATATGAAATGTTATATGAAATGAAATACATGACTTCAAATATTATCCATGAGCTCAACCCCATTGGTTATTGATTGAATCGAGCCGGCGAGGGCTTGGTCGTGCCAATTAATGTGCCTTGGGGCAACATCATAGGGAATCTTGTAGTATGAGAGACTCTTGATTCCGGTTTACTCGAGTAATACCACAATGCAAGTGTTTGGATTTCGGGCCCGGTTGAGGAATGTTAGGAGGAAGGGAATGGAAGTTAAGAGGAGTCTACGGTTGGTTACCTTTCAGACATTGACGGAGAGTCAATGAGACCTGATCAAGAATTCAAACGAGGAAAAGGGCTCTTGAGAGCCACCCGTATCCTTTTATCCTCATTATTAATGTGTGGCTTTATTTATTTTGGTAAATTGGACTGTTAAGCTTGATGTATCCATGAACTTGGTTGCTTGAGTTGTATTCTCACTGGGCAATTAGCTCACCCCGTTCCTTTTGTTTTCCTTACAGGAATATGACTCTTTTGGAATGAATTTTGATAAATGGTTGCCAAATGAACTAGATGAATGACTCTTTTGTATTGTATATAAAATGGGACCCTAAATGTATCATTAGGGCCGTTTTCACTTTTGTTTTGGCAAACCATATATGTAGTGACTTTTGTATCACTTTTAAATGTCATTTTGGTTTGTAAAGGCTAAATGTTATGGGGTATATGTAATTCGATGTTTGGTTGGGTTCGGACGAGTCGGTTACTATTCATGGCCGACTCCGGATTTCATTTTCTTTTATTTTGGGTTATTTTGCCCTTTTGCCTTATTTGAGCGCGTTATAAGTTCCGGAACGTGAAAGATCGCTCTATACTGCACCGTTAGTCCTGGCGAGAGCTGGGCAGGCAGTCCGCTAACCTCTTTGGTTCGCCTTAGGGGAAAGTGGGGCTGTCACAGTGATATTTGCATTGGATAAGTTTAGATCGTACTTAGTAGGATCTAAAGTTATCATTTATACCGACCGTGCAGCACTCAAATATTTGTTAAATAAGAAAGATGCAAAATCTCGACTAATTCGATGGATTTTATTATTGTAGGAATTTGATTTGGAGATCAAAGATAAAAAAGGATCCGAAAACTTAGTTGCTGATCATCTTTCTAGACTGGAAAACATGCCTCAAGAAGACCATTCCTCCATTAAAGAAGAATTTCCAGATGAGTTTTTAATGACAATTTATAAGTCACCATGGTATGCTGATCTAATTAACTTTGTAGTTAGTAGAGTGATACCAAGTGATTTGAATTCTCACCAAAGGAAAAAGTTCTTAAATGATGCTAAACATTATTTTTGGGAGGAACCATTCTTTTACAAACATTGTGCAGATGGAATAATTAGAAGATGTGTTCCGGAAGAAGAGGTACATAGTATTCTAATGCATTGTCATACTCTTGAAACAGAGGTCATTTTAGTACAACTAAGACCGTAGTAAAGATATGGCAATCTGAATTTTATTGGCTTACTATGTACCGAGACACTAGAAATTGGGTTAAAAGTTGTGATCAATGCCAAAGAACCTTTAATATCTCAAGAAAGAATGAAATGCCTTTGCCTACATATTTGGAAGTTGAGTTATTTGACGTTTGGGGTATTGATTTTATGGGACCATTTCCTACCTCATATAATAATAAGTACATCCTATTAGCAGTTGATTATGTCTCTAAATGGGTGGAGGCCATTCCTTCACAAACTAATGATGCTAAAGTTGTGCTTAAGTTCCTTAAACGGAACATATTTTGTAGGTTTGGAGTTCCAAAGGCAGTAATAAGCGACGAAGGTAAGCATTTTTGTAATAAAATTATTGACACTTTGTTGCTTAAATATGGTTGTAGGCATAAAAAGTCACTCCCCTATCATCCTCAAGCCAATGGCCAAGTGGAGTTGGCCAACCGAAAAATTAAAATCATTTTGGAGAAAACTGTCAACCGATCGAGAAAGGATTGGTCAAACAATCTTGAAGATGCTTTGTGGGCTATAGAATGGCATTTAAAACCCCGTTAGGAATGTCTCCATATAAGCTTGTTTATGGGAAAGCGTGTCATTTACCTGTAGAAATAAAATATAGAGCTTATTGGGCTATTAAGGCTATTAATTTTGATTTTAAATCTGCAGGTGAAAAGAGAATGCTCGAGTTGAGTGAATTGGAAGAATTGCGATTGACTTCGTATGAGAATGCCAAGATTTACAAAGAAAAAGTGAAATTTTGGCATGACAAACATATTCTTCCTAAGCATTTTGAAGAAGGGCAAAAGGTGTTATTGTTTAACTCAAGACTTAAATTATTCCCGAGAAAGCTTAAGTCCCGATGGTCCGGGCCATTTGAAGTGGTTCGCATGTTTCCTTATGGAGCAGTGGAAATAAAAGGAAAAAATGGTTCCCCATTCAAAGTAAATGGTCAAAGATTGAAGCCCTATTTGGCCTGAGAAAAGGTTCCTAAAAGAGTAATTTACTCCTTAGGAAACGCAATGGAGAGTTAAAGAAGCTATAGGAGAGTCGAGCTTAACGACTCTAAACAAAGCGCTTGTTGGGAGGCAACCCAATAATAATATTGCAGTTGTGTATTTTTATGTGTTTCTTACATTTTAGTGTGATTTAATTGACTAATTAGATGTATTTCACTTGTTTGTAGGAGGTACCGGAGTTTCATCATCCATTTTGGAGGTACAATTGAAGAACAAGTGTAAAAAGGAAGGTTTTCTTACCGAATTGTGCTTTAAGTGTTTAGAATTACCATTCATATATACAGTGTGCATTTCAAGTATATTCAAGTGAGTAACATGTTTATAAATGCTCATGGACTCATTTGATGTGCATTTCATGCCCAAAAGTGCCATTTTGGTGTAAAAGTGCAAAAATGATCAAAGAACCTCACCACTCGATTTGCAATGTAGATGTGTTTGATGTGTTTTGAAAGGTTGGATATTGTGTTTATGGTATATTACATGTGTGTGGGAGGTTGGAATTGATAAAAAGTTTGTCCAAAGCGTAATTTGGAATTGGCCGGGAAAGGGAGTAAAAGTTTGAAAAATTGCAGTTTCTGCAATTAGTGTAGAGAAAGACAGATCCGAGCTCGGATCCGACTCAACCCAGAAGGATCCGACCTCGGATCAGTTGAGGATCAAAGGCGACAATAGTAGATACGAGCTCGGATCCAACAAAACCCAGTTGGATCCGAGGGCTCGTCTAATCATCTGGAGGAACGGATCCGAGCCCTGATTGAACCGATCCGACCTCGGATCGGATCGCTATAAGAGCAGAACCGAAGCCTCGGTTCTGCATTTTTCTAGCAACCCCTTTCCTATTCACCGAAAACCCTAACCCCTTTTATCAAATCTCTTATTTCATCCATCAATTCTCCAGATTTTCACCACAAAACATCCCAAACACTCTTGTGATCAAAAACCCCAATCTATTTCGCATCAAAACATCATCAAAGAGGTTTTTGATCTTCAAAGAGAGAATTTTGGTCGAACTGACCTTCTTCAATTTGGGGGCTAATTTCGGCTATTTTGGTTTCAATTTTTGCATCTTTATCATTCTCCACCATCAATCTACACATTTGAGGTAACAATTTGCCATTTTCCTTAAGATTGTATAATTACCAATTTTTCATTTTTTAGTTTTTCAGCATATTTTGCTAATTGTTTAATTGTTGAAATTTCTTGATACAATTGTGCTACATTGTGCTAAAATAAGTTGTTACAACTATTTTTATGCTTAGTATGGAGAGAATTGTGGATTTGGTGATATTTTTATTATTTTTTTTAATTATTGGGCTTGAGCATTTTGGTGATTTAAACTTGTGAATTTTTGCTTTCATTGAATATATGAATTTGTTCTAAGGAATATAAATCACTGTTGTACAAATTGTGAACAATATGTGATCATTAGAGCAAATTCCATTTCGTAAAAGGGTGTGTTTCTTATTAGGCTTAAGCACATTGAACACTTTTTAAATTTCTTACTTCTTTGAATAAGTTGAATTTGTTTTCAATGTTGTGGTGCTTATCTTTATTCCATTTAGCCGATTCCATTTGATCAAGGAACGAATTGGTATGAAGTCCATGGATATAAATGCTACGTGGTTGAATTTGAATGATATGTTAAGCATGCTGAGAATTTTGGACATGTGCTCTTGGATAGGTAATTTTGAGTGACATTGATATTGCAATTGAGTTTGAGAAGTAGTTAAATAGGCTATGTACTTGAAATTGTTAATTGTTGGTAGGGAGTTTAGCCCTTTTTCAAGGGAAACTCTGCCAAAATTTTCTTAAATTCTATTTAACATATGTGAGCAAGTTTATATTGTTTCTCATGACTATTCATTTCATTTGTGTATAGGCGTACTATGGCTCGCACAAGGAGGTCTCGTATTCGTACTTCTAGACCTTCTTCGAGCGAGGAACTAACTCCTTCACCTGAGGAGTCACTAGTGGAGGAATCCCCTTCACCTGAGTCGCCTCCACGCTCACAGCGTAAGAGAGCATCTACGAGCCATGAGGAGCCAGCTCCAGATTATGATACCACTCGTTTCATCTCACTCGAGAATCAACAGTGGTATGAAGCCAGTCTTGACAAAGAAATCATCATTGAAAAACATTTGGCACCGGAGGTGGACGACCACTACAAAATCTCCACGGCATTCAAGCGACTTGGTTGGGAGGATATTCTACAGTTGCCGAAGCATTATTATCCTAATCTGGTCAGGGAGTTCTACTCCAACGTGGAAAACAAACAAAGTGGGTTCGAGGCAAAAGAATGGCTCTCAATTGGGATACAATCGCCAAATTCGTCAAACTCAAGGACGATGGAGAAGATGTGAAATTGACCAAGGAATTCAAGGCACGTGATCTATGGCAAGTGGGAGAAGCCGTGTCACGTCTTAAGGGTCAATACCATGAGCGAGGAAGTTCTAAGAAGCTCATAGTATACGCGGATTCCTTTGAGCCTCGGTACCATCTTATTTTCTATCTTTTGGTTTTCAATGTGGTACCGAAAAAAAGTGGAAAACGAGAGCTCCGCAATAGTTGTTATTCTTGGTTTTGATGATCACAAAGTACTTTGAAATGTTTATCTAACTCTCTTCAAATATAAGTGTTTTTTGCCTATCAAAGAATCAGGTACGAATATGTCAAGAAATAAAAATCAACCAAAAGAAGAAGCAAAAACAGGACACTCATGTCGAACGTCCGAAGGAATCTGTCGGACATCCGAAAGGATGAAGAACATCAAGAAGGAAACTCTGTCGGACGCTCATAAGGAAGCATCGGACGTCCTAAAAATTCCACAAAGCTATGATAACTCTCTGGACGACTTTCGGACACAGAAGCTCGGACGATAAAATCCCATCGGACGTCTGAACAACAACTTGACTGATTTTCGGATGATGGGATCGGACGATGACTAAGCTGTCGGACGTCCGACAGCCCCAACGGCTAGCTGACTCTTCATCTGCCTTCTATCCGTTGGAAGCATTAATGAAGCCCATTTTTTGTCCCCTTCAAATACAAACGATTGTGAACGAAGAAGGAACTTTTGCACACTTTGTTTACAAGATCTCAAGAGATATTTTAGCTTGAAAATAGTCTCCAAGACAAGATTTGTTCTCCAAGTGGTGTGAATTTCTTGTGAGCATTTCTCTTGTGGTTGAAAGTTTTATTAGTGTAGCTTTGTTGAAGGTTATCTGAGTGATTGTAAAACTTCTTAGCTTGACTAAGTGAGGCTTAGGGCAAGGAGGAAGTGCTCCCTCCATTGTACGTCTAGTTGATCATCTTTCATCAAAGAGAAGTTGCTCAACCTAGTGATTGGTCTTCAAGTTTGAGGAAAGCTTGGTAGACAATCGGTTTGATATTCTATCTTATTCTTTTTGTTTAATAAAATTCTCATTGCTTATATATACTTGTTTTTCTAATCAACATTGCTCTCTTCTTCTAATCTACTTGGTTGATCATTACTAGAAAAGAAGGTAAATTTTTATTAAAGAAAAATTGCATAAATTTGATTAAAATTTTAATCAACCTAATTCACCCCCCTCTTAGGTTGTCTTTGGGCCTTACAATTGGTATCAGAGCTTGGTCTCCTAGAGATTAAGCTCAAGCGGCTTGGAGTAAAGATGACAACCAATCATGCCATGTTTGTTGAGGGACAATCGGTCACTAGGCCTCCCATGTTTACTGGTTCCAATTATGTTAGTTGGAAAGAAAGAATGATTATCTTTTTGCAATTCATTGATATTGAGCTATGGTTTATTGTAAAAGAAGGACCGCATGATGCTAACATTCTTGATGCAGATACAGGTTTGTTTCGGCAAAAAACAAGAGCTGAGATGAATGCTCAAGATAGAACCAATCTCACATTGAATACCAAAGCCATGAATGTTCTTTATAGTGCCTTAGACTCAAATGAGTCAATTAGAGTCAAAGGATGTAAATCTGCCAAAGAAATGTGGGATAAGCTAAGAGAAATTCATGAGGGTAGTGACAACGTGAGAGAACAGAAAAAGTCTATCTTGGTCACAAAGTATGAATCATTTAAAATAGAACCCCTTGAGGATATTGACAAAATGTATTGCAGGTTCAATGACTTGATCAAAGATCTCGAGGTGTTGGGCAAAGAATACACCTTGGGAGAGAAAAACAGGAAAATTCTCAATGCATTGGGCAAAGAATGGGAAAGTAAAGTGACTGCAATAGAAGAGGCTAAGGATTTGAATTCTGTACCTATTGAATCTCTCATTAACTCACTAACCTCCTATGAGTTGAAGTTGAAAACTAAAGTGCAGGAGGAAGAGGATGCGAGATCAAAAAGAAACATTGCTCTAAAGGCAGCTCAAGGTGAAGATGATCCAGCTCTGTTGGATGATGAAGACTCGGATAGTGATGACAATGATCTTGCTCTCATCACAAAAAGCTTCAAGAGAATCTTAAATAAAAGGAAGTTTAGAAGGGGAGGACCTAGCAATCAATTCCAGAATCAGCCTTCAAATGCAAGGTACAAAGGAAAACAAGAATTCAACAAGAAACAATTGGACAAATGCTACGAGTGTGGACAGCCTGGACACTACGCAAACGAATGCTCTCTAAAGAAAAAGAAAGATGGAAAAGCTGATCGAAAGCCAAGGTTCAACAACTTCCAGATTACATGGAATGAATGCAACTCCGAAGGCGAAGTTGAAGAAGAAGAAGAATCAGCTCAAATGGCCTTCATGGCTATTGGAGATAATGAGGTAACTTCCATTCACTCTCAATCTGATAGTGATGATGAAGATGATGATGATCTTGAATCCTTTGTTGAAAAATTGCATAATGCCTTAAAGGAATCTTATGATAAAAACAAGCAGCTAAAACAGAAAGTTGTGTTTCTCATTCAAGAAAATGCAAAACTTTTTCACCAAAATAAACAACTAAAGACTGACAATGAGTGTCTTGTAAGAGCCGGATGTGATGTTCAAAATGAACTTGATAGAAAGACAAATGTTTGTGAAATGCTAAAGAAAAGACATGGTGATTTGAATAAAAGGATGGACAATTTGGATGAGATCTTAAGAGTTAGAAAGCAAGATTATCTCAAAAAGAACATGTCATCAACCTTTCTTACTGCTCATGAAAGAACATTTGCTCACAACAAAAATGCATATGGTTTCACAACATATAGAAGGAGTGCATTGAGATTTATCAAACCATTACATGCTAGAGACTCTTCTATTTTGTGTAGTTTTTGTTGTCAAAGAGGGCATTTGAAAGGAGATTGTTATGTTAAAAGAAATCTGAACAAAGGAGGGAAATGCATGTGGGTAGTTAGGCACAATGCTAACTTTTGAGGACCCAAAAGTTAAAGGGTACCAAACACTCTCTCTTTTCAGGGAAAAGGCTCAAACAAGTCAAAATGGTTCATTGACAGTGGCTGTTCAAGGCATATGGCCGGTGATCCTTCCTTGTTCATAAAGCTAAAATCAAAATCAAGTGGAAAGGTGACATTTGGTGATGATGTGAAAGCTAAGACAATTGGAATAGGTGATGTTGGTAAGGATGGTGAAACTTTTGTTCATAATGTGCTCTTAGTTGATAACTTAAGTTATAACTTGTTTAGTGTTAGTCAATTGTGCGATAAAGACTTGAATGTGTTGTTTAAAAAGCATGAATGCATTGTGCTTGATTCCAAATATAATGTTGTGTTCAAAGGTAAGAGGTTTAACGACATATATATTGTGGTTCTTGATAAAATTGATTCATCTAGCTTCAAATGTCTTAAAGCTTCAAATGAAGATCCTTGGTTGTGGCATAGGAGACTTTGTCATTTTAATATGAATTTACTAAAGGAAATTTTGAAAAAGGAGCTGGTTAGAGGCTTGCCAAAAATCAGTTTTGAAAAGGATAAAATTTGTGATGCATGTCAATTTGGAAAGCAAACAAAAGTTTCTTTTAAACCAAAGAAGTGTGTATCAACTTCTAAACCTTTAGAACTCTTGCATCTTGACTTATTTGGTCCTACTCAAATCACTAGCTTGGGAGGTAAGAAATACTGCTTTGTGATTGTGGATGATTGTTCTAGATATACTTGGGTGATATTTCTTGCTCATAAGGATGATGCATTCAAGAATTTCACTTCATTGTTTGCTAAAGTGCAAAATCTGCTTGGTTTAAAAATTGTTAGGATTAGAAGTGATAATGGAACGGAATTCAAGTATTGTGGTTTTCCAGAATTTTGTGATCATAATGGCATAACACATGAGTTTTCAATTGCAAGAACTCCACAACAAAATGGTGTTGTAGAAAGGAAAAATAGGACATTACAAGAGGCTGCTAGAACTATGTTAAGTGAATGTAGTTTGCCAAAATACCTTTGGGCTGAAGCGGTAAACACTGCATGTTATGTGATGAATAGAATCCTTTTGAGATCCATTTTGAATAAAACATCTTATGAACTGATTTTTGATAAGAAACCTACGATTGGATATTTCAAAGTCTTTGGTTGTAAATGTTTTATTTTAAATTTAAAGGAACATCTTGGTAAGTTTGAGAAAAAATCTGATGAAGGAATATTTTTGGGATATTGTGAGAACAAAAGAGGATATAGAGTCTTTAATAGAAGGACTCTTGTGATAGAAGAAGCCATACACATAACATTTGATCAAACTAATGATGATAATTCCAAAAGTTCGTGTGAGGATGATGATGTAGGTGTTCGTGAAGGAATGGAAAAGCTAAAAATTGGAGATGGAGGAAACTCTAAACCGGAAGCAAAGGAAATGGAGAATGAAGCTCATGAAGATCAAGAAAGGGAAGATGAGGACAAAAATGATGATTCATTCAAAGATCTTCCCAAGGCTTGGAAATTTAGCCAAAATCATCCAAAAGAACTTATAATTGGTGATCCATCCGAGAAGGTAAACACTCGTTCCTCATCTAAGAAATTGATAGACAATTTTGCTTTAGTTTCTCTTTTTGAACCTAAAAATATCAATGATGCCTTAAAGGATGAAAACTGGATTTTGGCAATGCAAGAGGAACTCAATCAATTTGAAAGAAATGAGGTTTGGACACTAGTTGATAGACCTCAAAATCACCCTATCATTGGCACTAAGTGGGTATTTAGAAATAAGTTGGATGATAAAGGTGTAGTTGTAAGAAATAAAGCTAGATTAGTTGCAAAAGGGTATGCTCAAGAAGAAGGAATTGATTTTGATGAAACATTTGCTCCCGTAGCTAGATTAGGATCAATTAGAATGCTTCTTGCTTTTGCTTGCTTCAAAGGTTTTAAACTGTTTCAAATGGATGTTAAAAGTGCCTTCTTAAACGATTTTATTGATCAAGAAGTATATGTGGATCAACCCCCCGATTTTGAAAATTCAAAATTTCCAAATCATGTGTTTAAACTCTCAAAAGCATTGTATGGGCTAAAACAAGCTCCAAGAGCTTGGTATGAAAGATTGAGTGGTTTCTTGATTGAAAATAATTTCAAAAGAGGAGTTGTGGACACCACACTGTTTACTAAGCAAGTGCTAAATGAACTCCTTATTGTGCAAATATATGTAGATGATATTATTTTTGGTGCTACTAATGAGTATCTATGCAAGGATTTTTCCACCATTATGCAAAGTAAATTTGAAATGAGTATGATGGGAGAATTAAATTTCTTCCTTGGACTTCAAATACATCAAGCCATAGAGGGCATTTTCATAAATCAAGCAAAATACACTAAGGAATTGCTGAAAAGATTTGGCATGGAGGACTCAAAGCAAGTTGGAACTCCAATGTGCACTTCAACAAAACTTGACAAAGATGAAGAAGGTAAACATGTGGATGAAAAGCACTATAGAGGTATGATTGGAAGCTTACTTTATTTAACCGCAAGTAGACCCGATATTATGTTTGCTGTTTGCTTGTGTGCTAGATTTCAATCTTGTCCAAAAGAATCACATTTGAATGCTGCTAAAAAGATTTTTAGGTATTTGAAAGGTACATTAGACTATGGTCTTTGGTATGCTAGATCTAGTGAGTTTGCACTATATGGATATTCGGATGCTGATTTTGGAGGTTGTCGTGTGGATAGAAAGAGTACTAGTGGAACTTGTCACTTTCTTGGTAATTGTTTAGTCTCTTGGTTTAGCAAGAAACAAAATGCAATCTCTTTGTCTACAACCGAAACGGAATATATTGCCGCTAGTGCATGTTGTGCTCAACTTTTATAGATGAAGCATACGTTGAATGATTTTGGATTGTCATATGACTGCATGCCTATATTCTGTGATAATACTAATGCTATCAATTTGACCAAAAATCCAATTCAACATTCTAGAACAAAGCATATAGATATAAAGCACCACTTTATTCGCGATCTTGTTCAAAAAGGTGAAGTATGTGTAAATTATGTTTGTTCTAAAGATCAATTTGCTGATATTTTTACAAAAGCTTTGCCATTAGATCAGTTCATTCATCTAAGATCAAAATTAGGGATAATCGAAAAATCATCTTAAAATTTTTCAAAGCCTTCGGACGTCCGAAAGAAGATGAACGGACGTCCGATAATGTTCTTCAGCTATTTTTCCAGAAAACACCTGTTCGGACGAAGCTGTCGGACGCACGACTTTGTTCGGCCGTCCGACAGTGCAACGGTTCACTTTTTAAAGTAACTTTCTTCCTCATTTGCTTCAAACTCTTCTTCTTCTATTTCCTCTCGGACGAAAACTCTCTCGTTTCTCACTCTCAAATTCGTACCATTCTGAAGCTCTCATTCCCAAATTGACTCAACCAAAACTTTTCCTGATCGATTGCGATTCGTTTCTCCTGATCATTTCACCGAATCGCATAACATTTCGCAAATTCCCAAATTTCCCTCAAAACCCTATTTTCTCATAACCGCTCTGTCCAATCTTCTTCAAGGCCTTTTTGTCCCAAAATTTCTGTGTGATTCACTTCCATACTACTGTGTGCATCATTTGCATCCTTCATTCCACATATTTCGCACAATGGTGAATCTAAGAGGAGGGAAGGTCACTCCCGGACGCAAGCATCCACTCAGGGATGAGGATGATGATGTTCCTACGGTCAAACGATCATCCAAACGCGTCAAGAGGGGAGCTGTAAAGGGTCAAATGTCACAGCCTACACCACAACCCACCCCTCAACCTGAATCTGGACAGGGAACCTCATCTCAACCGCCTCCAAAATCAACCACAGTCCCTACATTCTTTGATGATGCTGCAAAAGACAAACACTCCTGGATATCCCAGAAAGGTGTCATCCCTCAACGCACCGTAAATTCTTCTGAATTTCGCCAAATAGGTTTAGAATCCATTCTGAGTCTGTTTGCTTTCCAGAAATGGTCACATCTCATTTCTATGCCTAATGTCTATTATCCTGAAATGCTGTTTCAATTCTTTGCCAATCTTAGGAAAGGCACTGATCAAACTGAGATTATGTCCAGGGTTAATGGAGTAGACTTAGTCTTTGATTCTGAAATTGTGAATGATATTTTAAAAACTACTATTGAACCTGGATGCAAGAGTAAAATTACAAATTTCTTTTCCTATGAAGAGCATCCTACTGCTGATAATCATTTTGATGGGGCTAAGATGTTGACTTATTTTAAAAGAAGTTTTTCTGCCCCTGCTGATGCTAAACTGAATGATCTTGCCCCTGTGAATCTAATTGCCTTTTCAATCATTTCAAACCTGCTTGTGCCTACTGATGGCCATAGAACAGATGCAAACAAAATGGAGTTGTATCTCTTTTACTGTTTTCGAGAAAAGATTCGTATTGATTTTGGTTTTGTCATGTGCAAGTTTTTACTTCGCTATGCCACTGATTCTCGCAGAAAATTATCTTATGGAAAATTTCTTCAAAAGATTTTTGAGTTTTACAAAGTACCAATTCTAGGTGTTTGTCCCAAAGAAGCATCTTCTTATGCCTTTACCAAAGGATATTTTGAAAGGAAAAATCTTGTCTTTAAGGATAATCTATGGGCTTATAAGGGGGCATCATCTAGTGAACCTAGGTCTAAGGCTGCACATGATCCACTACACACTCCTTCATCTGTTGCACTCACTTCCATTCATCCCAGGAAGTCTGCCACTAAGGCATCTTCCTCCTCCAATGATGAAGTGATTGAGCTCCTTCGTGAACTCAAACAGCATGTTCTTCTTCTGGAACATGGTCTAATGCTCACCATGTCCTCTGAGCAACAAACAGCCTACCTAGACAAAAAGAACCTTCTTTTTCCCCCACCTGTGGTTGAGGAAGTTTCCCATGGCAAAGAGCCACGCCCCACTGATCCAAGTTCATCAATTCCAGACCCGAGCTCATCAACTCCCGTGACTCCTCATGGCCCTTCCACATCAGATAAAGGCAAGGCACCAGTTGAAGAAGCTGCTGAAGATGATGAAGAAACTGAAGAGGAGGACCTCTCCCAATATCAGCTTTCTCGAAGGACACCTGGATCCACCTAGTTCACCATTTAGGATCACATAGGGTCATTTGCATTTTGTTTGACTATTTCATGTGTTTCTAGTGTTTGTGGTGTTCAACAATGGATATGTAGATATAATGCTTATGTTTATGTTGTGTTCGTTTAGTACTTTTTGATGGATGATTATGGCTGTAATGGTTATGGATATGTGGATGGATGTTTAAGTATTTTGAATGATGAATGTGTGGATGTGATGAATGTTTTTGTTATTGGTTCTCCGTGATATATGTGATTGATTGGCCTTTTGTGATGACAAAAAGGGGGAGAGGACTGGATTGGATTGATTGATGATTTAATTGAAATTGAATTGGCTTGATGGATTGAATTGGTAAAATGTTGGATGTTGGCTGCTTAATTGTTATGTTTTTGGATAATTGATTAATTCGGTAGGGTAGCCAAGTGAGGGGGAGTTTTTCAAATTTTTGCTCTATGATCCACTAAGTAAGGGGGAGTTTTTGTCAATTGAGAAAGGGGGAGCTTATATTGCAATCATCAAATCTCATTTCAAACCATTGTTTTGTCATCATCAAAAAGGGGGAGAATGTTATTCTTGGTTTTGATGATCACAAAGTACTTTGAAATGTTTATCTAACTCTCTTCAAATATAAGTGTTTTTTGCCTATCAAAGAATCAGGTACGAATATGTCAAGAAATGAAAATCAACCAAAAGAAGAAGCAAAAACAGGACACTCATGTCGGACGTCCGAAGGAATCTGTCGGACATCCGAAAGGATGAAGAACATCAAGAAGGAAACTCTGTCGGACGCTCATAAGGAAGCATCGGACGTCCTAAAAATTCCACAAAGCTATGATAACTCTCTGGACGACTTTCGGACACAGAAGCTCGGACGATAAAATCCCATCGGACGTCTGAACAACAACTTGACTGATTTTCGGATGATGGGATCGGACGATGACTAAGCTGTCGGACGTCCGACAGCCCCAACGGCTAGCTGACTCTTCATCTGCCTTCTATCCGTTGGAAGCATTAATGAAGCCCATTTTTTGTCCCCTTCAAATACAAACGATTGTGAACGAAGAAGGAACTTTTGCACACTTTGTTTACAAGATCTCAAGAGATATTTTAGCTTGAAAATAGTCTCCAAGACAAGATTTGTTCTCCAAGTGGTGTGAATTTCTTGTGAGCATTTCTCTTGTGGTTGAAAGTTTTATTAGTGTAGCTTTGTTGAGGGTTATCTGAGTGATTGTAAAACTTCTTAGCTTGACTAAGTGAGGCTTAGGGCAAGGAGGAAGTGCTCCCTCCATTGTACATCTAGTTGATCATCTTTCATCAAAGAGAAGTTGCTCAACCTAGTGATTGGTTTTCAAGTTTGAGGAAAGCTTGGTAGACAATCGGTTTGATATTCTATCTTATTCTTTTTGTTTAATAAAATTCGCATTGCTTATCTATACTTGTTTTTCTAATCAACATTGCTCTCTTCTTCTAATCTACATGGTTGATCATTACTAGAAAAGAAGGTAAATTTTTATTAAAGAAAAATTGCATAAATTTGATTAAAATTTTAATCAACCTAATTCACCCCCCCTCTTAGGTTGTCTTTGGGCCTTACAATAGTGACCTCTACTTCATGGACAAGATGATGAACGGAGTAGGTCAGCAGTTGACTGGAATACCTCTGCCCAGTATTATCATCAGTTACATGCGGACCACAGCTCGCATGAGAGCTGGTGAAACCTGTTTTGGGTTTCCTCGCCTGCTCTCCCTTCTTTTTGACAAGCTCAAGGTTCCTCTTGGAACCGAGCGAGCTATTGTCACTAGGGCTACCTAGGAGGTCAATGCCTCAATACTCAAGTCCTTGGGTATTCCTAGTGATTTTGGAGCTGCTCTGGTTTGAGACACTGGAGAAGCTTCGACTTCTGCTCAACCCCCACCCACACTTAGCAGGAACCAGTAGTTCAAGAGACGGAGGCGCAACAGACTCTTCCTCCTCCCATTCCGCGACCACATCCTCCGCCGCGCTCCAAGTGGTAAGAAGTTCTTAATGCCATCTGTTGCATGGAGACGAGGGTAATGGAGCGCATTGACCAGACGGAGCGGATGATGACAGAGCGACTCGACAAGCATGATCGCCGTCTTCATGCGATCGAAGATCATTTCCACATTCGCCGATCACCTACTCCGACGCCTCACCATGAGGAGGGGCATATTGGTACATCACATGGTCCCCATGGAGTTAAGGAGGCAGTAGACCCTCGTTCCGATCAGCCATGAAGATTCTTAGTTGATTGGATCTTTTGTTTCTTTACTTTTCTTTTATTTTGTACCCGTTTATCTTAAACATTGTAGTTTTCCTTTGGAATATCTTGTGTTACTTATGGTTCTTCGTACCCTTTTGTTTCATTTTGGACAGAATTTCGATGTTCGTGAGGATTAATGGCTTCGAGTTGCATCACCACTTCTTTTGAAGGGAATATTAGTTTCTTTTATCTTCCTCTCAATAAGGACATTGAGAATTTTAAGTGTGGGGGAGGGATTACTTTATCTTATGGATGATTGTGTCTTGAAATGAATGATTTTAGTTGTCTATGGCTTAAAAATATTGGAATTATATTTGGAAATATTGTCATGAGGTTAATTTTCTTGAAATTGAGGTTGTTGGCAGAGAGTTTTGTCCATTTTTATGGGGAAACTCTGTCAAAATTTTTCTAAAATATTTTCCAATATTTCAAATTAATGGCCAAAATGTTCAATTTTAAGTACCTAATTTTTCCACTGGATAAAATGTTATATGTATATTGGGAAGATTTAGTCCTCATTTTGCTTGGAATAAATTATTATGCAATTAGGATTTTTACATTTTAGAAAATATATTCGGTTAAATAAGAAAAATTATGCTTAGAATTTTGCATGTTTAATGATATTTCTCATTTTTACTTAATTTTATAAGTAAGTGATTGATATAGTCAAGACAAGGCGAGATTCTTCCTTTAATTATGCTTAGAGGGAAAAGAAAAATTGTTGTAAAATATATATATATATATATATATTGATATTATTTTTCTACTCTAATGATTCACATACTGAGTAACCAGGGGTTGGCATTTACAAATGTCGACATTCGCGTAAAAAGGTATTGGAATTAAGAGTATGCTTAGCAATTTGAATAAGTGAAATGTTGAGTAATCGGGAATCTTCACCTAAAAGTATTGATTTTCGCGTAAAAAGGCATTTTCACTATTTAAGTAAAATGAAGTGTGAATAAATCCCTCTCAACTGTTAAGTTTTGATGGTCATGGGATGAGGAAGGCCATAGAATTGACTATGTAATTTACTTATTTGTGGAATTAGGATAGAATGAGAGATTGAGTTGAATTTGTTGAAATTAAGGCATAATTATTTTTCTTTAATTGAATATTATGAGTATTTAGTGTAAACTGAGAAATGGCATAATGATTGGTTTCTAGGCTTTGAGGAATTAAATTTGACAAAAGTATATATATAGTTTTATCTCTTGAATCATTGTGGTAAGTTATGTGTGAAATTGCTTGAGGACAAGTAATGATTCAAGTGTGGGGGAATTTGATAAGTGAATATTTAACGTATATTTTGTACAAGTTTAGCATGAACTTTTGGTATGTTTTAAAAAGAGTAAAGCCATATTTGAACTCTTTTGGTGATAATTGATTAAATATTGTTTTCAAAATTTGATAAGTAAGTGGAATAATGTGTTAATTTTGTGAAACTATGAAGGATATTGATATATGGAATTCACGCACGAGATGAAGGAATTGTAAGAATTGTCCTGAGGATAAAGTACAAGAGAAACTAGGAGCAAACATGAAGAGAAAAGAGAAGAAGTAAAAAACTGGAAATTCATCAGCACGGATCCGACCTCGGATCCGTGTGAGTAAAGGGTGATCCGAGGGCTCATCTGTACTTCTGAAGCACTGTATCCGAGGTCATACGATCCGAGCTCGGATCCATCAGAGAAAGTCCTCGGATCGATAAGATCCGAGCTCGGATCGATCTTCACCCCTCGGATCCAAGGCTCGGATCTGCCTCTCTCTTCAGCAAGTGGCACAACCTTTTTTTCTCACTTTTCACACAACTTTCCAGCTATCTTGGGAGAGAAAATTCGGTGGCACATGCTTCTGTAACAAAAGAGAAGACCAAATGAGTTATTGACTAGTCAAAAGATAGTCATATATCTTTTGACTTCCTTTACAAAATCTGAGTGGTTGAAATCATGAAGAAGAAAAAAAGTGCCTTTCTACCACCTTTTATGCAGAAACATAAGGGAGAAGCCAGTCATCACCTTACGTAGCTAGTTTTCCTTCTTGTAACTAGTTTTCTCTCTAGTTAGTAGTTCTTTGAGAAGCATTTGGAGTTTTCACTTGTAATCATCTTGTACAAGAATATAGCAGAAATTGGAGGGCTTCACAATCAATTGGCTAAGCTTTCTTTTATCTTTCTTGTACTTGTACTTTATGATGTTTTACATTAATAAACTTGTGAGTTTGATTGTTAAATCATTCATGAGTAACTAAACTTCTTAATCTAGGGAGTAGATAAAACTTATGGCTAAATGAGATAAATTGAATGTGATTTACACTTGTTATATCTTGTATTAACTTGTCTATTTGTGCATGTAGTAATTACTTGTTATTGCTTGATCACCAATAGCATGTTTATAGTTGTTATTATTCAATGCGAATTGGTAGTAACAATGGAAACACATGAGTAGAGCTTAAGTTGCATGTTCATGAAAATAGAGATACACTTAAGTGGATTACTTAGCATTTCATGAAAGAAAACAGAGTAGTAGTAGTATTTCACCATGAAAATAGGGAAAACTGGACTACTCTAAGCCATTTTATCATGAGAATGAAGTTTGGTAATATTGGAAATGAATCCCTGGTTAAACAAGAATAATAACAAGAGGTAAATCCATTTATTTGTGTTGTTTATGCCATAAGTGGAATCTACATCCCTAAATTTATCCTAGAGTGAAAATTCTCCATTTGCATTTAGCATTTGCTAAACTAGATTTGTAGATCAGATTTGTAGAAAATAGCAATACGATTTCTCTGCTCAAATTCATTCATAAGTCTAAATAATAGAGAAAACAAGGACCTAGTAATTGGTTAATTTGCTCCTTGTGGGATCGACCCGATACATACCCTACATTACAATTTGGCCTGTATACTTGTAGTATACAGTTAAACGGGTATAAGATCGGATTTAAACTTGTATTGATATAAAAATCCCGTCAATTCCAACTTTTTAAAGATAGTGAATTGGATGTGATGTTAGTGTTTTTATTTTCAAACTTGCTCTGGAAAATTTAAAATTTTGAATTCAAATATAACATGCCATATTACTAAAGACTCATGGTTCTTAATATTCTAGTTTTGATGATTGACAAAATAAATGATGAAATGGCTAGTGGTTTATGTTAGTTACATGATAGAAAACATTCAAAGGATCAAAAGTGCATCATTGAAAAAAGGAAGAAAATTGAATTAGTACCGTAATGGGTACTGTAGCCAACAGCCTGTTTTCTTAACAGCTATATATTTTTTCATTGGAAACAGGTAAAGGTCAAAACTTCAACTTTTAGCCATAAGAAATGAAGAAACATTGCTAAGAGTTTATAAGTCAATTTCTTTCATCTATTCTTCAAAATCAAGAGTTTAAACTTGAATATATTTCATTCTTGAGTTTGTATTGTAAAATTCACACCATTGAGGGGCTGACAAGCTTTCATTTGTATCATCCACGCTACTAGAGTGTTGGTTCTTGTTGTACCTCAAGTTATTTGGGTGTTTATGTGAGGTTTCTGATAGAAATGAAGTAAAACCTTAGAAAATGTGATTCTCACTTATAATACATTGAGGTTACTCTAAGAAGGAGGAAAAATCCTTGTTCCAAGAGTTGATGAATTCAAGGAGGAAGGTTGATCCTCAAGTATATATGGGTTTGTCATTTCACCCGTTGAAAGGAGGACAAGAGTGGAGAAACACTATAACTTAAAAGAAACTCGGGAGTAGACATAGGGACCAAGGAGGGTGCCAAAAACATTATAAATTTCTTACGTTTGATTTCTCTTTCTCTACTCTCTTTATCTTAATTATTGTTCTTATTTGATTAATTTGATTTTTTCTTGTTATTTAATCTTATAGATTATCTGCAAATGTTCATCTTCTACTCCACTTAGATTAGGTTGCTCTAGGGCCAACAAGTTATATCAAACCTCAATCTCATAGAAATTGAATTCAACTTGTTTAGGAGTAAAGATCATGACAACTAATAATGCTTTATTTTTGAAGGGCCAATCTATTATTAGACTATCTATATTTAGTGGCACAAATTTTAATAGTTGGAAAAAAAAGAATGGAAATTGTCTTACAATCTATTGATATTGAACTTTGGTATTTTGTTGTTGATGGTGCTTATGAAACTAAAATAGTTAATGCTATGATAAGTTTGAGTAGATTAAAAACTAGGCAAGAATTAAATGAAAAGGATAGAATATATCTTTCTTTGAATGCTAAAGCTGTGAATGTGATATATAATGCTTTAGATACTAATGAACAGAGTAGGGTAAAAGGTTATAAATTGGCTATAGAAATTTGGAGTAAATTGAATAAAATACATGAGAGTAACCTAAATATCAAAGAACAAAAGAATCATTGATTGTTGCTAAATATGAATTTTTTAAATGAAATATCATGAAAATAAGAATAAAATGTATTATAAATTCAATGATATTACTAAAGATTTGGAAGGATTTTGGTAAAGAATATTCCTTGGATGAAAATATAAAAAGATCTTGGGTACTTCAAACAATGATTAAGAAAGTAAAGTTACGGCTATTGAAGAAAGTTTAAGAATTTAAATAAATTGCTTATTGAACAATTGATATGTTTTCTAACATCGTAGGAGTTGAAACTCAATTTTAAGGTACCAAGTGAAGAAGAGGCAAAAGTAAAGAGATGCGTGACCCTCAAAGCCACTCAAAAGAAAAGTGATGATGAAAGACTTAAATGGGTATAATCAAGTATTAGAAATCTTCAATTCATGTGGAATGATTGTAATTCTATTGGTGAGATAAAAGAGAAGGATGATCTGAGACAAATGGCTTTCACGGCTATTATTGGTGATAATAAGGTAAACTCCCTTTATGGCTGTAAGGATATGGTATTACATTCATAAAGTGTTCGATCTTTCTTTATTAATATGTCCATTCACTCTTTGCATCTTATGAGCATGCCATGCATATGCTTCTTGAGAATTTATTACCCAAGATTCGCTTGGATTCTCTTATCGTCTTCTTCACCTATATCAATTATAAGATATAGAATTTGGTACCCATAGTTTTTTGGATCCTTGAATATTAATAGATTTCTTAATCACCTATATACCTTGAAAACCATTTTGTACATCCCTTTTAACATGACAATTATAAGAAAAATGTCTATTTTGACAATAATAATTGCAATAACATGAGGAGTATTAGGGGAAGTGGCTTTAATAATGTAATTTCCATATCTATTATTATTCATTGGTACATATCCAATGCCACTTTTATCATTTGCCATTGTTTGATTATCCAACAACTTTTCTAGGTTATCTTTTCTTTTAGTGAATTTCTCAAGACATGCACTCAAGTCATCAATTATTGTTTTCATAGCAACTTGTTCATTTTATCATAAGCTTTTATCTTTTTATCTAACTTCTTGCTTAGTTTCTCAATTTTATTTACTTTCGAATCCAAGGTAATCTTGCTTTTCATAAAATCATTATTTTCAATTCTAATTTCTTGTTCTGTTCTAACAACTTTGTCAATTTCAATTTCAATTCTTCATTTTTAGCATGAGCTTTTTGCAATTCATCATAAACTTGTAAGACAAAGGTTTCATCATTATAATCATAATCTATGTCATCTTCAAAAATTCAACACTTAGAAAATTTATATAAACATATAGGCTTTTTCTAAGGGGAGACATACTTGATCTTATTCACCTTATTTTGGGAGAACGCACAGGATATAGAAATTTTGTGCTAAAATAATATTAATCTTTATCAACATAAATTAATTAGTCTCATTTTTTAGCAAATGTACTTATTTTTTTCTTATATTATAGTCATGCTGAAAAGAGGAATTCATTATGCATATTCTCAAGGGGAGTTTATTGCTTTACGCATTTAGTTGTTTATCTTCTATCACTGACGGGTATTTTAATATACATACAAGTTAAAAAAAAAAAACCGAATTACACCCGTTCACTGCAAGTATACATGTCAACTAGTAGTTTAGGGTATATATCGGGTCGATCCCACAGGGAAGAGTGAACAATTACCGGTATTACTAAAGCTTCTCTATTATTTAGACTATCAATGAACTATAACAAATTTAACCTACTGTAATTATACAAAATAACAAATAAAAGCTCCTTAGATTATGGTATCCCTAACTACTCATGCAAGTGCTAGATTTTGATCATTGAGTACTACATCTAGACTAGTTATGGTGTAATTTCCTTATGCATTTGAATCCTACTTTCGTAGTGAATCAATTATACTCATAACTAATCCATACATATTCTCATGGTTATAAAATTAGCTACAAGTTCATTTCTTCATTGAAATTACATGAAATGAATCACTAAAAACCACATAGGTGCACCTCTACTTTTGTGAGTGTACTCCATATGTTTAGTACTTCTTGAACTAGTGTTAAATCTCAATTTTCATTGCAGAAATAACACCTTAGATAATCACAATTAATGGTACCAGATTAATCATGATTTAAAGAGCCAAAGTGCTAAATAACTTGCTCAAATCATAGCAATCAAATAACCAAATAATAAACACTAACAATCATAGAAAGTTCAACCAAACCCAAGGCATAAACTGTAAAGATACATATTAAACACAAAATCCAGAACTTGTATATTAACTAAACTTGGAATCAAGTACAAAAGATAAAGAGTTTGGAAGGAATGTAACCCTTGTCACATGAGTTCATCTCCTTGCCTTCTTCATCCTCCATCTTCATCTTTGCCTAGCTAATAAACAAGACTGGATGAACTGTCCAAACTACTATCCTATACTAAGAAAAATGGAAGAGCTACATTTTTGCAGTCCAAGTTCTCTCCCGTATGTCTCTTTATTCTCCCTTCAATCTTGCAAGTTTTTGGCTATATAAAGATGAAAGGTGGTCAAGAAATAAGGCTTACACCTCCCTTTTACAGCTGGTAATGTTTCTCACATGTCTAGCATTACATGTGACTTAGTGGAGGTGAAATTGAGTTTTCCGCGTAAAGAGCAGCCTTCTCTGACCACAATCCGGTCAGAAATCCGGCCAAGTTCCGGCCGGATTGCTACAGTGACATTTTGGTGCACTTTTGTTCAATTTCCAGTTCTGCTCCGATTTTGCATCAACTTCAACTGAACTTTTCTTGATGATAAAAGCTGATTTAGCTCTTGATCAAAATATGAAACTTGTAGCCCTTTGAGTTAGCTTTCCAATGCATCAAGAAACACCTCATTTGGATCTGTGTAGGCTGAGAAATGACCAAAATACCCTGGACTGCTTATTGCCCTATTTCAGCTACGACCAAATGACATTGGCTACTGTACTTCGGCTTTTTGACTTGGAAAACCTTCAAACTGGATTCAAATGTCTTCACCAAAGTTGTAGATCTATCTCTTATGTTCAAATTGGTTCAATACTCATCTTAATCCGATTGCTATAGCTCAAGTTATTGCCAAAATACGAAAATGTGTCAAAACTGTCAAAATACACAAAATCCAAGTAAAAAGTGATAAAAATCTCATTTAATCACTTAAAAGCATTTTTCACTAATTATAGCCAAAATGATTCATTTTCTTCCAATAATATAACCAAATTGACTAAAAATAATATAAAATGTCATACAATTGTTACGTAAATTAGTCACTTATCAAACTCCCCCACACTTAAATCATTGCTTGTCCTCAAGCAATTCACACATAATCAATTACAATGATTCAAGAGGTGAAACAATATATGCGCTTTTGTCAAATTTAATTCCTCAAAACTTGGAAAACAATCATTATACAATTATTCAATTCACACTAAATACTCATAATATCAAGTAAAGGAAAGATAATTATACCCTAATTTAACAAGTTAAACTTAATCTCTCACCCTAACCTAATTTCACAAATAAGCAAATCACATAGTCAATTTATAGTTTTCCTCCTCCTATAATCATTCTTTTTTTTTTCTTTCAAAATTTTACAACTAAGAGGGATTTATTCACACTAATTTTACTTAAATAATGAAAATGCCTTTTGACGCGAAAATCGACACTTTTAGGTGAAGATCTCCGATTACTCAACATTTCACTTATTCAAGTTGCTATGCATACTCTTAATTCAAACACCTTTTTACGTGAAAGTTGACATTTGTAGATGCCAACCCCCGATTACTTAGTACGAGAATTATTGGAGTAGAACAATTTTTATTTATTTTTTTATATTTATTTTTTTCTCTCTTTTCTTTATTTTTCCCTCATAGAAAAATATATAGAAATAATCAAAGGAGGAGTATAACCTTTATCGACTATATCAATCACTTACTTGCAAAATTAAGTAAAGAGAAGAAATCTCATTAAACATGTAAAATTATAGGTATACTTTTCCTCACTTTACCGAATATACTTTCTAAAATGCAAAAATCCTAATTGCATAATAACCATTTCCAAGTTAAATGAGGACTAAACCTTCCAAAATACACATAAAGTTTCAACAATTGGAAAAATCAAACACTTAAGGTTGGAACAATTTAGCCCTTTTTGCACAAAAATGCAAAAATTTGAAGAATTTTGGGTCATAATGAAATATTGGAAAAGATTTTATAAAAATTTTGACAGAGTTTCCACTTATAAATGGATGAAACTCCCTGCCAACAAACCCAATTTCAAGCAAATTATCCACATGGCAAATAATTCAAACACAATTCCAACATTTCTAAGCATTTAGATTCACAAAATATCATCACATGGCAAGTAAATACAAGTCCAGTATTTTCCTCCCCCACACTTAAACTTTACATTGTCCTCAATGTGAGAAAAAGAAAATAAATAAAGAGTAAAAGAAAATACTGCTCAATTGAACTTGCGCAATCCGAATCCATGTCCAAGTGATGAATTTCCAACCTTAAGTAGTCTGAATCACTAACACCACAACAGAGATGAAGATCACTTGGATTAGTTCACACAAAAGAAATAAAGAAAATTACTAAAAAGGTAAACATCACAAGTACTACGGAAAATAAAGGACAAGCCAGCGGCAATGTCAAGTGGTGACAAGTACTCCCTCAAGTAGTCGCTTGGTCAGGTGAAGAGGGTGGAGTTGAAGGAGCTTCAATACCCAACTTGGTCTCAATGCGACGAAGACGCTCGGAGTTCCATTTGTTCCCTTGTCGACTTTTCTTCACCTCAGCCTCGACACAAAGCAGCTTATTCATTATCTTCCTCAGAAATGACCGAGTGTCTTGAGGTGAGGATGGACGACGTGAGGAAGACGGCTCAGTTGAGACCAGTGGGATAGTTGTCTCAACCCCTTGAACTCCTTCAATTCGTTCAATCTCAGCTTCCTCCTCTTGCTGAATGTCTGCTTGAACACCTCCTCGAGTTGAAGAGCCACCTGCGTCTTTACTCTTCAAAATAAACTTGCAAAAATCCAGTGTAAAGACGTCCTTCTTCTTGAGACCTGTAGGTATAGCATTAGAAAAATCCACTCCACCCCTTTGAAACTCGAAGATCAAGAACCGAGGATATGGGAAAGCATGTTTGATGTCATTACTGCGAACCACAGTCCACATGTGGTTAATGATAATGCTTCCCAATGGAATGCCTTGGATGTTGCCTAGTCTATGCTCCATTTTATCCAAGAAATAGATGTCACTTGTGCGCGTCTCATTGGTCCCACTTGCCCTCGGAATAATGTTGGAGGCAAACAGGTAAATAAGAAGACGTTGGGACTCTGGAAATGATGAAGTCAATACGGAATATCGCCCAGTCTTCCGAGTAGCCTTGTACTCAACCCCCAAACATACAAGTGTCTCTAGCATGTTCCAAGAGTCCAGATCACTGGGTTTGAAAGCTTTCTTCAAATCTACCTTATATCCCACATCTAAAACATGAAAATAGCGCTCCAAATCAGCTCTATGGACTCAAATTTTTTTTCCTCGCACTGTACTGGTAATCACTTCCGTGTCGTAGTGAAAAACCTTCTTGTCCTCCACATTTGCATAAAATTCTCGGACAAGCTCCTCATAATAGAAGTTTGGGATGTTAAAAAAGTTTTCCCATCCCAATTTGACAAAGGAGGCCTTGAGAAGATATACCTCCTTAACATCCGGAGTGACATTCTTCTCCACCAATATCTTAGCTCTCCTCCTAGCATTGTACCAGACTTCATTTTCGGCGGAGATGAAGCGCGACTTATCATGTGGGACTTCCTACTCTTATTCCCCTTGTACCTCTTGTTCCTCTTGTTGTTGAGTCTCCTCTTCAGATGACGGCTCGTCCTCAAGTACAAGACGTCTACTTGCTTTTCTTTTCATGCGCTGTGATCTAGACGTCGAAGTTTCTCCTCTCCTATTGGGAGATGGAGATTTCACCGCACCTTTCTTATTGCGAGCCATTGTACCTAATTAAAATTT